>NC_092710.1:55478686-55798181 GCF_047496885.1 Scyliorhinus torazame
AGCTCCACCTGCACGCCTCGCCCTCCCCGCTCCACCTGCACGCCTCGCCCTCCCCGCTCCACCCTCCCCGCTCCACTGCACGCCCCATCCTCCCCTCTCCACCTGCACGCCCCGCCCTCCCCGCTCCACCTGCACGCCCCATCCTCCCCTCTCCACCTGCACGCCCCGCCCTCCCCGCTCCACCTGCACGCCCCACCTTCCCCGCTCCACCTGTACGCCCCACCCTCCCCACTCCACCTGCACGCTCCACCCTCCCCGCTCCACCTGCACGCCTCACCCTCCCTGCTCCACCTGCACGCCCCACCCTCCCCGCTCCACCGGCACGCCCCACCCTCCCCGCTCCACCTGCACGCCCCACCCCCCCCGCTCCACCTGCACGCCCCACCCTCCCCAATCCACCTACACGCCCCACCTTCCCCACTCCACCTGCACACCCCACCCTCCCCACTCCACCTGCACACCCCACCCTCCCCGCTCCACCTGCACGCCCCACCCTCCCCGCTCCACCTGCACGCCCCCCCCCCCCCCCGCTCCACCTGCACGCCCCCACCCTCCCCAATCCACCTACACGCCCCACCTTCCCCACTCCACCTGCACACCCCACCCTCCCCGCTCCACCTGCACACCCCACCCTCCCCGCTCCACCTGCACACCCCACCCTCCCCCGCTCCACCTGCACACCCCACCCTCCCCGCTCCACCTGCACGCACCACCCTCCCCGCTCCACCTGCACGCCCCACCCTCCCCGCTCCACCTGCACGCCTCGCGCTCCACCTGCACGCCCCGCCCTCCCCGCTCCACCTGCACGCCTCGCACTTCCACCTGCACGCCCCACCCTCCCCGCTCCACCTGCACGCCCCACCCTCCCCGCTCCACCTGCACGCCCCACCCTCCCCGCTCCACCTGCACGCCCCATCCTCGCCTCTCCACCTGCACGCCCCACCCTCCCCTCTCCACACCCATGCCCCACCCTCCCCGCTCCACCTGCACGCCCCACCCTCCCCTCTCCACCCCCCACCCTCACCGCTCCACATCCCGCTCCACCCTCCCGCTCCACCCCCATGCCCTACCCTCCCCGCTCCACCTGCACGCCCCACCCTCCCCTCTCCACCCCCACGCCCCACCCTCCCCGCTCCACATCCCGCTCCACCCTCCCGCTCCACCCCCATGCCCTACCCTCCCCGCTCCACCCACACGCCCCACCCTCCCCGCTCCACCCCCACGCCGCAGCCTCCTCGCTCCACCCCCACGTCCCGGCCTCCCCGCTCCACCTGCACGCCACACCTTCCCCACTCCACCGGCGCGACCCACCCTCCCCGCTCCACCTGCACGTCCCACCCTCCCCGCTCCACCTGCACGTCCCACCCTCCCCGCTCCACCCCCACGCCCAAGCCTCGCTGCTCCACCCCCACGCCCCACCCTCCCCGCTCCACCCCCACGCCGCAGCCTCCTCGCTCCACCCCCACGTCCCGGCCTCCCCGCTCCACCTGCACGCCCCACCTTCCCCACTCCACCGGCGCGACCCACCCACCCCGCTCCACCTGCACGCCCCACCTTCCCTATTCCACCGGTGCGCCCCACCCTCCCCGCTCCACCGGTGCGCCCCACCCTCCCCGCTGCACCGGCGCACCCCGCCCTCCCCGCTCCACCTGCACGCCTCGCGCACCACCTGCACGCCTCGCCCTCCCCGCTCCACCTGCACGCCTCGCCCTCCCCGCTCCACCCTCCCCGCTCCACCTGCACGCCCCATCCTCCCCTCTCCACCTGCACGCCCCGCCCTCCCCGCTCCACCCTCCCGCTCCACCCCCATGCCCCACCCTCCCCACTCCACCTGCACGCCCCATCCTCGCCTCTCCACCTGCACGCCCCACCCTCCCCTCTCCACACCCATGCCCCACCCTCCCCGCTCCACCTGCACGCCCCACCCTCCCCTCTCCACCCCCACGCCCCACCCTCCCCGCTCCACATCCCGCTCCACCCTCCCGCTCCACCCCCATGCCCCACCCTCCCCGCTCCACCTGCACGCCCCACCCTCCCCGCTCCACCCCCACGCCCAAGCCTCGCTGCTCCACCCACACGCCCCACCCACCCCGCTCCACCCCCACGCCGCAGCCTCCTCGCTCCACCCCCACGTCCCGGCCTCCCCGCTCCACGCCCCACCTTCCCCACTCCACCGGCGCGACCCACCCTCCCCGCTCCACCTGCACGCCCCACCCTCCCCGCTCCACCCCCACGCCCAAGCCTCGCTGCTCCACCCCCACGCCCCACCCTCCCCGCTCCACCCCCACGCCGCAGCCTCCTCGCTCCACCCCCACGTCCCGGCCTCCCCGCTCCACCTGCACGCCCCACCTTCCCCACTCCACCGGCGCTCCACACGCTCCCCGCTGCACCTGCGCACCCCGCCCTCTCCACTCCACCTGCACGCCCCACCCTCCCCGCTCCACCGGTGCGCCCCACCCTCCCCGCTCCACCGGTGCGCCCCACCCTCCCCGCTCCACCTGCACGTCCCACCCTCCCCGCTCCACCTGCATGCCCCACCCTCCCCGTTCCACCTGCACGCCTCACCCTCCCCACTCCACCTGCACGCCCCACCCTCCCCACTCCACCTGCACGCCTCACCCTCCCCGCTCCACCTGCACGCCCCACCCTCCCCGCTCCACCTGCACGCCTCACCCTCCCCGCTCCACCTGCACGCCCCACCCTCCCCGTTCCACCTGCACGCCCCACCCTCCCCTCTCCACCTGCACGCCTCACCCTCCCCACTCCACCTGCACGCCCCACACTCCCCGCTCCACCTGCACGCCCCACCCTCCCCGCTCCACCTGCACGCCCCACCCTCCCCGCTCCACCTGCACGCCCCACCCTCCCCGCTCCACCTGTACGCCCCACCCTCCCCACTCCACCCTCAAGCCTCACCCTCCCCGCCCCACCTGCACGCCCCACCCTCCCCGCTCCACCTGCACGCCCCACCCCCCCGCTCCACCTGCACACCCCACCCCCCGCTCCACCTGTACGCCCCACCCTCCCCACTCCACCTGCACGCCCCACCCTCCCCGCTCCACCTGCACGCCCCACCCTCCCCGCTCCACCTGCACGCCTCACCCTCCCCGCTCCACCCCCATGCCCCACCGTCACCGCTCCACCCCCATGCCCCACCCTCCCCGCTCCACCTGCATGCCCCACCCTCCCCGCTCCACCTGCACGCCCCACCCTCCCCGCTCCACCTGCACGCCCAACCCTCCCACTCCACCAGTGCGCTCCACGCTCCACCTGCACGCTTCGCCCACCCCGCTCCACCCTCAAGCCTCGCGCTCCCCACTCCACCTGCACGCCTCACCCTCCCCGCTCCACCCTCACGCCCCGCCCTCCCCGCTCCACCCTCATGCCCCGGCCTCCCCGCTCTACCCTCATACCCCACCCTCCCCGCTCCACCTGCACGCCCCACCTTCCCCCTGATCCACCGGCGCACCCCACCCTCCCCGCTCCACCGGCGCGCTCCACCCTCCCCGCTCCACCGGCGCGCTCCACCCTCCCCGCTCGACCGGCGCGCTCCACCCTCCCCGCTCCACTGGTGCGACCCACCCTACCAGCTCCACCCTCACGCCCCACCCTCCCCGCTCCACCCTCATACCCCACCCTCCCCGCTCCACCTGCACGCCCCACCTTCCCCCTGATCCACCAGTGCGCCCCACCCTCCCCGCTCCACCAGTGCGCCCCACCCTCTCCGCTCCACCGGCGCGCCCGACCCTCCCCGCTCCACCTGCACGCCCGACCCTCCCCGCTCCACCCCCACGCCCAAGCCTCGCTGCTCCACCCACACGCCCCACCCACCCCGCTCCACCCCCACGCCGCAGCCTCCTCGCTCCACCCCCACGTCCCGGCCTCCCCGCTCCACGCCCCACCTTCCCCACTCCACCGGCGCGCCCCACCCTCCCCGCTCCACCGTTGCGCCCCACCCTCCCCGCTCCACCGGTGCGCCCGACCCTCCCCGCTGCACCGGCGCACCCCGCCCTCCCCGCTCCACCTGCACGCCTCGCGCTCCACCTGCACGCCTCGCCCTCCCCGCTCCACCCTCCCCTCTCCACCTGCACGCCCCACCCTCCCCGCTCCACCGGTGCGCCCCACCCTCCCCGCTGCACCGGCGCACCCCGCCCTCCCCGCTCCACCTGCACGCCTCGCCCTCCCCGCTCCACCCTCCCAGCTCCACCTGCACGCCCCATCCTCCCCTCTCCACCTGCACGCTCCGCCCTCCCCGCTCCACCCTCCCGCTCGACCCCCATGCCCCACCCTCCCCGCTCCACCTGCACGCCCCATCCTCGCCTCTCCACCTGCACGCCCCACCCTCCCCTCTCCACACCCATGCCCCACCCTCCCCGCTCCACCTGCACGCCCCACCCTCCCCTCTCCACCCCCACGCCCCACCCTCCCCGCTCCACATCCCGCTCCACCCTCCCGCTCCACCCCCATGCCCCACCCTCCCCGCTCGACCTGCACGCCCCACCCTCCCCGCTCCACCCCCACGCCCAAGCCTCGCTGCTCCACCCACACGCCCCACCCACCCCGCTCCACCCCCACGCCGCAGCCTCCTCGCTCCACCCCCACGTCCCGGCCTCCCCGCTCCACGCCCCACCTTCCCCACTCCACCGGCGCGACCCACCCTCCCCGCTCCACCTGCACGCCCCACCCTCCCCGCTCCACCCCCACGCCCAAGCCTCGCTGCTCCACCCCCACGCCCCACCCTCCCCGCTCCACCCCCACGCCGCAGCCTCCTCGCTCCACCCCCACGTCCCGGCCTCCCCGCTCCACCTGCACGCCCCACCTTCCCCACTCCACCGGCGCGACCCACCCACCCCGCTCCACCTGCACGCCCCACCTTCCCCATTCCACCGGCGCGACCCACCCTCCCCGCTCCACCGGTGCGCCCCACCCTCCCCGCTCCACCGGTGCGCCCCACCCTCCCCGCTCCACCTGCACGTCCCACCCTCCCCGCTGCACCGGCGCTCCACACGCTCCCCGCTGCACCTGCGCACCCCGCCCTCTCCACTCCACCCGCACGCCCCACCCTCCCCACTCCACCTGCACGCCTCACCCTCCCCGCTCCACCTGCACGCCCCACCCTCCCCGCTCCACCTGCACGCCTCACCCTCCCCGCTCCACCTGCACGCCCCACCCTCCCCGTTCCACCTGCACGCCTCACCCTCCCCACTCCACCTGCACGCCCCACCCTCCCCACTCCACCTGCACGCCCCACCCTCCCCGCTCCACCTGCACGCCTCACCCTCCCTGCTCCACCTGCACGCCCCACCCTCCCCGCTCCACCTGCACGCCCCACCCTCCCCGCTCCACCTGCACGCCCCACCCTCCCCTCTCCACCTGCACGCCTCACCCTCCCCACTCCACCTGCACGCCCCACCCTCCCCGCTCCACCTGCACGCCTCACCCTCCCTGCTCCACCTGCACGCCCCACCCTCCCCGCTCCACCTGCACGCCCCACCCTCCCCGCTCCACCTGTACGCCCCACCCTCCCCACTCCACCCTTAACCCTCACCCTCCCCGCCCCACCTGCACGCCCCACCCTCCCCGCTCCACCTGCACGCCCCACCCCCCCGCTCCACCTGCACACCCCACCCCCCCGCTCCACCTGTACGCCCCACCCTCCCCACTCCACCTGCACGCCCCACCCTCCCCGCTCCACCTGCACGCCCCACCCTCCCGGCTCCACCTGCACGCCTCACCCTCCCCGCTCCACCCCCATGCCCCACCGTCACCGCTCCACCCCCATGCCCCACCCTCCCCACTCCACCTGCATGCCCCACCCTCCCCGCTCCGCCTGCACGCCCCACCCTCCCCACTCCACCAGTGCGCTCCACGTTCCACCTGCACGCTTCGCCCACCCCGCTCCACCCTCAAGCCTCGCGCTCCCCACTCCACCTGCACGCCTCACCCTCCCCGCTCCACCCTCACGCCCCGCCCTCCCCGCTCCACCCTCATGCCCCGCCCTCCCTGCTCCACCCTCATACCCCACCCTCCCCGCTCCACCTGAACGCCCCACCTTCCCCCTGATCCACCGGCGCACCCCACCCTCCCGCTCCACCGGCGCGCTCCACCCTCCCCGCTCCACCGGCGCGCTCCACCCTCCCCGCTCCACCGGCGCGCTCCACCCTCCCCGCTCCACTGGTGCGACCCACCCTACCAGCTCCACCCTCACGCCCCACCCTCCCCGCTCCACCCTCATACCCCACCCTCCCCGCTCCACCTGCACGCCCCACCTTCCCCCTGATCCACCAGTGCGCCCCACCCTCCCCGCTCCACCAGTGCGCCCCACCCTCTCCGCTCCACCGGCGCGCCCGACCCTCCCCGCTCCACTTGCACGCCCCACCCTCCCCGCTCCACCCCCACGCCGCAGCCTCCTCGCTCCACGCCCCACCTTCCCCACTCCACCGGCGCGACCCACCCTCCCCGCTCCACCTGCACGCCCCACCCTCCCCGCTCCACCCCCACGCCCAAGCCTCGCTGCTCCACCCCCACGCCCCACCCTCCCCGCTCCACCCCCACGCCGCAGCCTCCTCGCTCCACCCCCACGTCCCGGCCTCCCCGCTCCACCTGCACGCCCCACCTTCCCCACTCCACCGGCGCGACCCACCCACCCCGCTCCACCTGCACGCCCCACCTTCCCCATTCCACCGGCGCGACCCACCCTCCCCGCTCCACCGGTGCGCCCCACCCTCCCCGCTCCACCTGCACGTCCCACCCTCCCCGCTGCACCGGCGCTCCACACGCTCCCCGCTGCACCTGCGCACCCCGCCCTCTCCACTCCACCTGCACGCCCCACCCTCCCCACTCCACCTGCACGCCTCACCCTCCCCGCTCCACCTGCACGCCCCACCCTCCCCACTCCACCTGCACGCCTCACCCTGCCCGCTCCACCTGCACGCCCCACCCTCCCCGCTCCACCTGCACGCCTCACCCTCACCACTCCACCTGCACGCCCCACCCTCCCCGTTCCACCTGCACGCCCCACCCTCCCCGTTCCACCTGCACGCCCCACCCTCCCCGTTCCACCTGCACGCCCCACCCTCCCCTCTCCACCTGCACGCCTCACCCTCCCCACTCCACCTGCACGCCCCACCCTCCCCGCTCCACCTGCACGCCTCACCCTCCCCGCTCCACCTGCACGCCCCACCCTCCCCGCTCCACCTGCAAGCCCCACCCTCCCCGCTCCACCTGTACGCCCCACCCTCCCCACTCCACCCTCAACCCTCACCCTCCCCGCCCCACCTGCACGCCCCACCCTCCCCGCTCCACCTGCACGCCCCACACCCCCCGCTCCACCTGCACACCCCACACCCCCGCTCCACCTGCACGCCCCACCCTCCCCACTCCACCTGCACGCCCCACCCTCCCCGCTCCACCTGCACGCCCCACCCTCCCCGCTCCACCTGCACGCCTCACCCTCCCCGCTCCACGCCCATGCCCCACCGTCACCGCTCCACCCCCATGCCCCACCCTCCCCGCCCCACCTGCATGCCCCACCCTCCCCGCTCCACCTGCACGCCCCACCCTCCCCGCTCCACCTGCACGCCCCACCCTCCCCACTCCACCAGTGCGCTCCACGCTCCACCTGCACGCTTCGCCCACCCCGCTCCACCCTCAAGCCTCGCGCTCCCCACTCCACCTGCACGCCTCACCCTCCCCGCTCCACCCTCACGCCCCGCCCTCCCCGCTCCACCCTCATGCCCCGCCCTCCCCGCTCCACCCTCATACCCCACCCTCCCCGCTCCACCTGCACGCCCCACCTTCCCCCTGATCCACCGGCGCACCCCACCCTCCCCGCTCCACCGGCGCGCTCCACCCTCCCCGCTCCACCGGCGCGCTCCACCCTCCCCGCTCCACCGGCGCGCTCCACCCTCCCCGCTCCACTGGTGCGACCCACCCTACCAGCTCCACCCTCACGCCCCACCCTCCCCGCTCCACCCTCATACCCCACCCTCCCCGCTCCACCTGCACGCCCCACCTTCCCCCTGATCCACCAGTGCGCCCCACCCTCCCCGCTCCACCAGTGCGCCCCACCCTCTCCGCTCCACCGGTGCGCCCGACCCTCCCCGCTCCACCGGCGCGCCCCACCCTCCCCGCTCCACCGGCGCGCCCCACCCTCCCCGCTCCACCGGCGCAACCCGCCCTCCCACTCCACCGGCGCGCCCCACCCTCCCCGCTCCACCGGCGCGCCCCGCCCTCCCCGCTCCACCGGCGCAACCCGCCCTCCCCGCTCCACCCTCACCCTCCCCACTCCGTCCTCACGCCTCACCCTCCCCGCTCAACCCTCGCGCCCCGCCCTCCCCGCTCCACCCTCGCGCCTCGCCCTCCACGCTCCACCCTCGCGCCTCGCCCTCCCCGCTCCACCCTCACCCTCCCCACTCCATCCTCAAGCCTCTCCCTCCCCGCTCCACCTGCACGCCTCACCCTCCCCGCTCCACCTGCACGCCCCACCCTCCCCGCTCCACCTGCACGCCCCACCTTCCCCACTCCACCTGCACGCCCCACCCTCCCCGCTCCACCTGCACGCCCCACCCTCCCCGCTCCACCTGCACGCCCCACCCTCCCCGCTCCACCTGCACGCCCCACCCTCCCCGCTCCACCAGCACGCTCCACCCTCAAGCCTCGCCCTCCCCGCTCCACCTGCACGCACCACCCTCCCCGCTCCACCTGCACGCCCCACCCTCCCCGCTCCACCTGCACGCCCCACCCTCCCCGCTCCACCTGCACGCTCCACCCACCCCGCTCCACCCTCAAGCCTCGCGCTCCCCACTCCAACTGCACGCCTCTCCCTCCCCGCTCCACCGTCACGCCCCGCCCTCCCCGCTCCACCCTCGCGCCCCCCCCTCCCCGCTCCACCCTCATACCCCACCCTCCCAGCTCCACCTGCACGCCCCACCTTCCCCCTGATCCACCGGCGCACCCCACCCTCCCCGCTCCACCGGCGCGCTCCACCCTCCCCACTCCAACTGCACGCCTCACCCTCCCCGCTCCACCGTCACGCCCCGCCCTCCCCGCTCCACCCTCACGCCCCGCCCTCCCCGCTCCACCCTCACGCCTCACCCTCCCCGCTCCACCCTCGCGCCCCCCCCTCCCCGCTCCACCCTCATACCCCACCCTCCCAGCTCCACCAGCACGCCCCACCTTCCCCCTGATCCACCGGCGCACCCCACCCTCCCCGCTCCACCGGCGCGCTCCACCCTCCCCGCTCCACCGGCGCGCTCCACCCTCCCCGCTCCACCGGCGCGCTCCACCCTCCCCGCTCCACCGGCACGCCCCACCCTCCCCGCTCCACAGGCGCTACCCGCCCTCCCACTCCACCGGCACGCCCCACCCTCCCCGCTCCACAGGCGCAACCCGCCCTCCCACTCCACCGGCGCGCTCCACCCTCCCCGCTCCACCGGCGCGCTCCACCCTCCCCGCTCCACTGGTGCGACCCACCCTACCAGCTCCACCCTCACGCCCCACCCTCCCCGCTCCACCCTCATACCCCACCCTCCCCGCTCCACCTGCACGCCCCACCTTCCCCCTGATCCACCAGTGCGCCCCACCCTCCCCGCTCCACCGGTGCGCCCCACCCTCCCCGCTCCACCGGTGCGCCCCACCCTCCCCGCTCCACCGGCGCAACCCGCCCTCCCACTCCACCGGCACGCCCCACCCTCCCCGCTCCACAGGCGCAACCCGCCCTCCCACTCCACCGACACGCCCCACCCTCCCCGCTCCACAGGCGCAACCCGCCCTCCCACTCCACCGGCGCGCCCCACCCTCCCCGCTCCACCGGCGCGCCCTACCCTCCCCGCTCCACCGGTGCGCCCCACCCTCCCCGCTCCACCGGCGCAACCCGCCCTCCAGCTCCACTGGCGCGCCCCACCCTCCCCGCTCCACCCTCGCGCCTCGCCCTCCCCGCTCAACCCTCGCGCCCCGCCCTCCCCGCCCCGCTCCACCCTCACCCTCCCCACTCCATCCTCAAGCTTCACCCTCCCCGCTCCACCTGCACGCCCCATGCTCCCCGCTCCACCGGCGCGCCCCACCCTCCCCGCTCCACCGGCGCACCCCGCCCTCCCCGCTCCACACTCACGCCCCGCCCTCCCCGCTCCACCCTCGCGCCTCGCCCTCCCCGCTCCACCCTCACCCTCCCCGCTCCACCCTCACCCTCCCCACTCCATCCTCAAGCCTCACCCTCCCCGCTCCACCTGCACGCCCCACCCTCCCCGCTCCACCTGCACGCCCCACCCTCCCCGCTCCACCTGCACGCCCCACCCTCCCCACTCCACCTGCACGCCCCACCTTCCCCACTCCACCTGCACGCCCCACCTTCCCCACTCCACCTGCACGCCCCACCCTCTCCGCTCCACCTCCACGCCCCACCCTCCCACTCCACCTGCACGCCCCACCCTCCCCGCTCCACCCTCAAGCCTTGCGCTCCCCACTCCACCTGCACACCTCGCGCTCCCCACTCCACCTGTACGCCCCACCTTCCCCACTCCACCTGCACACCTCGCGCTCCCCACTCCACCAGCACGCCCCACCCTCCCCACTCCACCTGCACGCCCCACCCTCCCCACTCCACCTGCACGCCCCACCCTCCCCGCTCCACCAGCACGCCCCACCCTCCCCACTCCACCCTCAAGCCTCGCGCTCCCCACTCCACCTGCACACCCCACCTCCCCACTCCGCCTGCACGCCCCACCCTCCCCGCTCCACCAGCACGCCCCACCCTCTCCACTCCACCTGCACGCCCCACCCTCTCCACTCCACCTGCACACCCCACCCTCCCCGTTCCACCTGCACGCCCCACCCTCCCCGCTCCACCAGCACGCCCCACCCTCTCCACTCCACCTGCACGCCCCACCCTCTCCACTCCACCTGCACACCCCACCCTCCCCGTTCCACCAGCACGCCCCACCCTCCCCACTCCACCCTCAAGCCTCGCGCTCCCCACTCCACCTGCACACCCCACCTCCCCACTCCGCCTGCACGCCCCACCCTCCCCGCTCCACCAGCACGCCCCACCCTCTCCACTCCACCTGCACGCCCCACCCTCCCCGCACCACCTGCACGCCCCACCCTCCCCGCTCCACCTGCACACCCCACCCTCCCCGTTCCACCTGCACGCCTCACCCTCCCCGCTCCACCCTCACGCCCCGCCTTCCCCGCTCCACCCTCGCGCCTCGCCCTCCCCGCTCCACCCACACCCTCCCCACTCCTCCCTCACACCCGCCCTCCCCGCTCCACCCTCACGCCTCACCCTCCCCGCTCCACCCTCACGCCGCGCCCTCCCCGCTCCACCGGTGCGCTCCACCCTCCCCGCTCCACTGGCGCGCCCCACCCTCCCCGCTCCACTGGTGCGCCGCACCCTCCCCGCTCCACTGGTGCGCCCCACCCTCCCCGCTCCACCGGTGCGCCCCACCCTCCCTGCTCCACCGGTGCGCTCCACCCTCCCCGCTCCACCCTCACGCCGATCCCTCCCCGCTCCACCGGCGCGCTCCACCCTCCCCGCTCCACCGGCGCGCTCCACCCTCCCCGCTCCACCGGCGCGCTCCACCCTCCCCGCTCCACCGGCGCGCTCCACCCTCCCCGCTCCACCGGCGCGCTCCACCCTCCCCGCTCCACTGGTGCGACCCACCCTACCAGCTCCACCCTCACGCCCCACCCTCCCCGCTCCACCCTCATACCCCACCCTCCCCGCTCCACCTGCACGCCCCACCTTCCCCCTGATCCACCAGTGCGCCCCACCCTCCCCGCTCCACCGGTGCGCCCCACCCTCTCCGCTCCACCGGCGCGCCCCACCCTCCCCACTCCACCGGCGCAACCCGCCCTCCCACTCCACCGGCACGCCCCACCCTCCCCGCTCCACAGGCGCTACCCGCCCTCCCACTCCACCGGCACGCCCCACCCTCCCCGCTCCACAGGCGCAACCCGCCCTCCCACTCCACCGGCGCGCTCCACCCTCCCCGCTCCACCGGCGCGCTCCACCCTCCCCGCTCCACTGATGCGACCCACCCTACCAGCTCCACCCTCACGCCCCACCCTCCCTGCTCCACCCTCATACCCCACCCTCCCCGCTCCACCTGCACGCCCCACCTTCCCCCTGATCCACCAGTGCGCCCCACCCTCCCCGCTCCACCGGTGCGCCCCACCCTCCCCGCTCCACCGGTGCGCCCCACCCTCCCCGCTCCACCGGCGCAACCCGCCCTCCCACTCCACCGGCACGCCCCACCCTCCCCGCTCCACAGGCGCAACCCGCCCTCCCACTCCACCGACACGCCCCACCCTCCCCGCTCCACAGGCGCAACCCGCCCTCCCACTCCACCGGCGCGCCCCACCCTCCCCGCTCCACCGGCGCGCCCTACCCTCCCCGCTCCACCGGTGCGCCCCACCCTCCCCGCTCCACCGGCGCAACCCGCCCTCCAGCTCCACTGGCGCGCCCCACCCTCCCCGCTCCACCCTCGCGCCTCGCCCTCCCCGCTCAACCCTCGCGCCCCGCCCTCCCCGCCCCGCTCCACCCTCACCCTCCCCACTCCATCCTCAAGCTTCACCCTCCCCGCTCCACCTGCACGCCCCATGCTCCCCGCTCCACCGGCGCGCCCCACCCTCCCCGCTCCACCGGCGCACCCCGCCCTCCCCGCTCCACACTCACGCCCCGCCCTCCCCGCTCCACCCTCGCGCCTCGCCCTCCCCGCTCCACCCTCACCCTCCCCGCTCCACCCTCACCCTCCCCACTCCATCCTCAAGCCTCACCCTCCCCGCTCCACCTGCACGCCCCACCCTCCCCGCTCCACCTGCACGCCCCACCCTCCCCGCTCCACCTGCACGCCCCACCCTCCCCACTCCACCTGCACGCCCCACCTTCCCCACTCCACCTGCACGCCCCACCTTCCCCACTCCACCTGCACGCCCCACCCTCTCCGCTCCACCTCCACGCCCCACCCTCCCACTCCACCTGCACGCCCCACCCTCCCCGCTCCACCCTCAAGCCTTGCGCTCCCCACTCCACCTGCACACCTCGCGCTCCCCACTCCACCTGTACGCCCCACCTTCCCCACTCCACCTGCACACCTCGCGCTCCCCACTCCACCAGCACGCCCCACCCTCCCCACTCCACCTGCACGCCCCACCCTCCCCACTCCACCTGCACGCCCCACCCTCCCCGCTCCACCAGCACGCCCCACCCTCCCCACTCCACCCTCAAGCCTCGCGCTCCCCACTCCACCTGCACACCCCACCTCCCCACTCCGCCTGCACGCCCCACCCTCCCCGCTCCACCAGCACGCCCCACCCTCTCCACTCCACCTGCACGCCCCACCCTCTCCACTCCACCTGCACACCCCACCCTCCCCGTTCCACCTGCACGCCCCACCCTCCCCGCTCCACCAGCACGCCCCACCCTCTCCACTCCACCTGCACGCCCCACCCTCTCCACTCCACCTGCACACCCCACCCTCCCCGTTCCACCAGCACGCCCCACCCTCCCCACTCCACCCTCAAGCCTCGCGCTCCCCACTCCACCTGCACACCCCACCTCCCCACTCCGCCTGCACGCCCCACCCTCCCCGCTCCACCAGCACGCCCCACCCTCTCCACTCCACCTGCACGCCCCACCCTCCCCGCACCACCTGCACGCCCCACCCTCCCCGCTCCACCTGCACACCCCACCCTCCCCGTTCCACCTGCACGCCTCACCCTCCCCGCTCCACCCTCACGCCCCGCCTTCCCCGCTCCACCCTCGCGCCTCGCCCTCCCCGCTCCACCCACACCCTCCCCACTCCTCCCTCACACCCGCCCTCCCCGCTCCACCCTCACGCCTCACCCTCCCCGCTCCACCCTCACGCCGCGCCCTCCCCGCTCCACCGGTGCGCTCCACCCTCCCCGCTCCACTGGCGCGCCCCACCCTCCCCGCTCCACTGGTGCGCCGCACCCTCCCCGCTCCACTGGTGCGCCCCACCCTCCCCGCTCCACCGGTGCGCCCCACCCTCCCTGCTCCACCGGTGCGCTCCACCCTCCCCGCTCCACCCTCACGCCGATCCCTCCCCGCTCCACCGGTGCGCCCCACCCTCCCCGCTCCACCGGCGCACCCCGCCCTCCCCGCTCCACCAGTGCGCCCCACCCTCCCCGCTCCACCAGTGCGCCCCACCCTCCCCGCTCCACCTGTGCGCCCCACCATCTCCGCTCCACCGGCGCGCTCCCTGCTCCACTGGTGCGACCCACCCTCCCCGCTCCACCTGCACGCCCCACCCTCCCTGCTCCACCCTCATACCCCACCCTCCCCGCTCCACCTGCACGCCCCACCTTCCCCCTGATCCAACGGCGCACCCCACCCTCCCCGCTCCACCGGCGCGCTCCACTCTCCCCGCTCCACCGGCGCGCTCCACCCTCCCCGCTCCACCTGCGCGCTCCACCCTCCCCGCTCCACTGGAGCGACCTACCCTACTAGCTCCACCCTCATGCCCCACCCTCCCCGCTCCACCCTCATACCCCACCCTCCCCGCTCCACCTGCACGCCCCACCTGCACGCCCCACCCTCCCCGCTCCACCTGTACGCCCCACCCTCCCCGCTCCACCTGCACGCCCCACCCTCCCCGCTCCACCTGCACGCCCCACCCTCCCCGCTCCACCTGCACGCCCCACCCCCCGCTCCACCTGCACGCCCCACCCTCCCCGTTCCACCTGCACGCCCCACCCTCCCCGCTCCACCCTCACGCCCAGCCCTTCCCGCTCCACCCTCGCGCCTCGCCCTCCCCGCTCCACCCTCACCCTCCCACTCCACCCTCACGCCCTGCCCTCCCCGCTCCATCCTCACGCCTCACCCTCCCCGCTCCACCCTCACGCCCCGCCCTCCCCGCTCCACCCTCACGCCTCACCCTCCCCGCTCCACCCTCACGCCGCGCCCTCCCCGCTCCACCGGTGCGCCCCACCCTCCCCGCTCCACCGGCACGCCCCACCCTCCCCGCTCCACCTGTGTGCCCCACCCTCTCCGCTCCACCCTCCCCGCTCCACCGGTGCGCCCCACCCTCCCCGCTCCACCGGCGCGCTCCACCCACCCCGCTCCACTGGTGCGACCCACCCTCCCAGCTCCACCCTCACGCCCCATCCTCCCCGCTCCACCCTCACGCCCCGCCCTCCTCGCTCCACCCTCATACCCCACCCTCCCCGCTCCACCTGCACGCCCCACCTTCCCCCTGATCCACCGGCGCACCCCACCCTCCCCGCTCCACCGGCGCGCTCCACCCTCATGCCCCACCCTCCCCGCTCCACCCTCATACCCCACCCTCCCCGCTCCACCTGCACGCCCCACCTGCACACCCCGCCCTCCCCGCTCCACCTGTATGCCCCACCCTCCCCGCTCCACCTGCACGCCCCACCCTCCCCGCTCCACCTGCACGCCCCACCCTCCCCGCTCCACCTGCACGCCCCACCCCCCGCTCCACCTGCACGCCCCACCCTCCCCGTTCCACCTGCACGCCCCACCCTCCCCGCTCCACCCTCACGCCCAGCCCTTCCCGCTCCACCCTCGCGCCTCGCCCTCCCCGCTCCACCCTCACCCTCCCACTCCACCCTCACGCCCTGCCCTCCCCGCTCCATCCTCACGCCTCACCCTCCCCGCTCCACCCTCACGCCCCGCCCTCCCCGCTCCACCCTCACGCCTCACCCTCCCCGCTCCACCCTCACGCCGCGCCCTCCCCGCTCCACCGGTGCGCCCCACCCTCCCCGCTCCACCGGCGCGCCCCACCCTCCCCGCTCCACCTGTGTGCCCCACCCTCTCCGCTCCACCCTCCCCGCTCCACCGGTGCGCCCCACCCTCCCCGCTCCACCGGCGCGCTCCACCCACCCCGCTCCACTGGTGCGACCCACCCTCACAGCTCCACCCTCACGCCCCATCCTCCCCGCTCCACCCTCACGCCCCGCCCTCCCCGCTCCACCCTCATACCCCACCCTCCCCGCTCCACCTGCACGCCCCACCTTCCCCCTGATCCACCGGCGCACCCCACCCTCCCCGCTCCACCGGCGCGCTCCACCCTCCCAGCTCCACCGGCGCGCTCCACCCTCCCCGCTCCACTGGCGCGCTCCACCCTCCCCGCTCCACTGGTGCGACCCACCCTACCAGCTCCACCCTCACGCCCCACCCTCCCCGCTCCACCCTCATACCCCACCCTCCCCGCTCCACCTGCACGCCCCACCTTCCCCCTGATCCACCAGTGCGCCCCACTCTCCCCGCTCGACCGGCGCACCCACCCTCCCCGCTCCACCGGCGCACCCCGCCCTCCCCACTCCACCGGCGCGCCCCACCCTCCCCGCTCCACCTGCACGCTCCACCCTCCCCGCTCCACCTGCACGCCCCACCCTCCCCGCTCCACCTGCACACCCCACCCTCCCCGCTCCACCTGCACGCCCCACCCCCCGCTCCACCTGCATGCCCCACCCTCCCCATTCCACCTGCACGCCCCACCCTCCCCGCTCCACCGTCACGCCCCGCCCTCCCCGCTCCACCCTCGCGCCTCGCCCTCCCCGCTCCACCCTCACCCTCCCCACTCCACCCTCACGCCCTGCCCTCCTCGCTCCATCCTCACGCCTCACCCTCCCCGCTCCACCCTCACGCCCCGCCCTCCCCGCTCCACCCTCACGCCTCGCCCTCCCCGCTCCACCGGTGCGCCCCACCCTCCCCGCTCCACCGGCGCACCCCGCCCTCCCCGCTCCACCAGTGCGCCCCACCCTCCCCGCTCCACCAGTGCGCCCCACCCTCCCCGCTCCACCTGTGCGCCCCACCCTCTCCGCTCCACCGGCGCGCTCCCCCTCCACTGGTGCGACCCACCCTCCCCGCTCCACCTGCACGCCCCACCCTCCCTGCTCCACCCTCCCCGCTCCACCTGCACGACCCACCTTCCCCCGATCCAACGGCGCACCCCACCCTCCCCGCTCCACCGGCGCGCTCCACTCTCCCCGCTCCACCGGCGCGCTCCACCCTCCCCGCTCCACCTGCGCGCTCCACCCTCCCCGCTCCACTGGAGCGACCTACCCTCCCTGCTCCACCCTCATGCCCCACCCTCCCCGCTCCACCCTCATACCCCACCCTCCCCGCTCCACCTGCACGCCCCACCTGCACGCCCCACCCTCCCCGCTCCACCTGTACGCCCCACCCTCCCCGCTCCACCTGCACGCCCCACCCTCCCCGCTCCACCTGCACGCCCCACCCTCCCCGCTCCACCTGCACGCCCCACCCCCCGCTCCACCTGCACGCCCCACCCTCCCCGTTCCACCTGCACGCCCCACCCTCCCCGCTCCACCCTCACGCCCAGCCCTTCCCGCTCCACCCTCGCGCCTCGCCCTCCCCGCTCCACCCTCACCCTCCCACTCCACCCTCACGCCCTGCCCTCCCCGCTCCATCCTCACGCCTCACCCTCCCCGCTCCACCCTCACGCCCCGCCCTCCCCGCTCCACCCTCACGCCTCACCCTCCCCGCTCCACCCTCACGCCGCGCCCTCCCCGCTCCACCGGTGCGCCCCACCCTCCCCGCTCCACCGGCGCGCCCCACCCTCCCCGCTCCACCTGTGCGCCCCACCCTCTCCGCTCCACCCTCCCCGCTCCACCGGTGCGCCCCACCCTCCCCGCTCCACCGGCGCGCTCCACCCACCCCGCTCCACTGGTGCGACCCACCCTCCCAGCTCCACCCTCACGCCCCATCCTCCCCGCTCCACCCTCACGCCCGGCCCTCCCCGCTCCACCCTCATACCCCACCCTCCCCGCTCCACCTGCACGCCCCACCTTCCCCCTGATCCACCGGCGCACCCCACCCTCCCCGCTCCACCGGCGCGCTCCACCCTCCCCGCTCCACCGGCGCGCTCCACCCTCCCCGCTCCACTGGCGCGCTCCACCCTCCCCGCTCCACTGGTGCGACCCACCCTACCAGCTCCACCCTCACGCCCCACCCTCCCCGCTCCACCCTCATACCCCACCCTCCCCGCTCCACCTGCACGCCCCACCTTCCCCCTGATCCACCAGTGCGCCCCACTCTCCCTGCTCAACCGGCGCGCCCCACCCTCCCCGCTCCACCGGCGCACCCCGCCCTCCCCACTCCACCGGCGCGCCCCACCCTCCCCGCTCCACCTGCACGCTCCACCCTCCCCGCTCCACCTGCACGCCCCACCCTCCCCGCTCCACCTGCACGCCCCACCCTCCCCGCTCCACCTGCACGCCCCACCCTCCCCGCTCCACCTGCACGCCCCACCCCCCGCTCCACCTGCACGCCCCACCCTCCCCGTTCCACCTGCACGCCCCACCCTCCCCGCTCCACCGTCACGCCCCGCCCTCCCCGCTCCACCCTCGCGCCTCGCCCTCCCCGCTCCACCCTCACCCTCCCCACTCCACCCTCACGCCCTGCCCTCCTCGCTCCATCCTCACGCCTCACCCTCCCCGCTCCACCCTCACGCCCCGCCCTCCCCGCTCCACCCTCACGCCTCACCCTCCCCGCTCCACCCTCACGCCGCGCCCTCCCCGCTCCACCGGTGCGCCCCACCCTCCCCGCTCCACCGGCGCGCCCCACCCTCCCCGTTCCACCTGTGCGTCCCACCCTCTCCGCTCCACCCTCCCCGCTCCACCGGTGCGCCCCACCCTCCCCGCTCCACCGGCGCGCTCCACCCTCCCCGCTCCACTGGTGCGACCCACCCTCCCAGCTCCACCCTCACGCCCCATCCTCCCCGCTCCACCCTCACGCCCCGCCCTCCCCGCTCCACCCTCATACCCCACCCTCCCCGCTCCACCTGCACGCCCCACCTTCCCCCTGATCCACCGGCGCACCCCACCCTCCCCGCTCCACCGGCGCGCTCCACCCTCCCCGCTCCACCGGCGCGCTCCACCCTCCCCGCTCCACCGGCGCGCTCCACCCTCCCCGCTCCACTGGTGCGACCCACCCTACCAGCTCCACCCTCACGCACCACCCTCCCCGCTCCACCCTCATACCCCACCCTCCCCGCTCCACCTGCACGCCCCACCTTCCCCCTGATCCACCAGTGCGCCCCACTCTCCCCGCTCCACCGGCGCGCCCCACCCTCCCCGCTCCACCGGCGCACCCCGCCCTCGCCAGTCCACCGGCGCGCCCCACCCTCCCCGCTCCACCGGCGCACCCCACCCTCCCCGCTCCACCGGCGCACCCCGCCCTCCCCACTCCACCGGCGCGCCCCACCCTCCCCGCTCCACCGGCGCGCCCCACCCTCCCCGCTCCACCGGCGCGCCCCACCCTCCCGCTCCAACGGCGCGCCCCACCCTCCCCGCTCCACCGGCGCGCCCCACCCTCCCGCTCCACCGGTGCGCCCCACCCTCCCCGCTCCACCGGTGCGCCGCACCCTCCCCGCTCCACCGTCGCACCCCACCCTCCCCGCTCCACAGGCGCACCCCACCCTCCCCGCTCCACCGGTGCGCCGCACCCTCCCCGCTCCACCGGCGCGCCTCACCCTCCCCGCTCCACCGGTGCGCCTCACCCTCCCCGCTCCACCGGCGCGCCGCACCCTCCCCGCTCCACCGTCGCACCCCACCCTCCCCGCTCCACAGGCGCACCCCGCCCTCCCCGCTCCACCGGCGCACCCTGCCCTCCCCGCTCCACCGGCGCACCCCGCCCTCCCCGCTCCACCGGCGCTCCCCGCCCTCCCCACTCCACCGGCGCACCCCGCCCTCCCCGCTCCACCGGCGCGCCCCACCCTCCCCGCTCCAACGGTGCGCCTCACCCTCCCCGCTCCACCCCACCCTCTCCGTGATCCACCCGCACGCCCCACCCTCACCCTGATTCACCCGCGCATCCTGCACTCGCACCGATCCAACCCATCCTGTCCCGTACTCGCCTATAGTCCATCTGCACTCGTCCCTGGCCACCCTCATTCACTCCAGTTATGACTGTTTTTAAAAACATTTTTATTGCATATTTTTTGAATGAAACAAAACAAAACCGCAATTTCCGCCCCCCCCAAAACAGCTGACGATGACTAGCTCTTTAAAACACCTTAATGTATACTTAATTTTCACAAGGTGCAAAACGCCAAAGAATCCCAATGCCATACCAACGCATTCGGTGGAGGAACTGACCTCCACTCTGACAGCATCGCCTAAGAGCATTCAGCGAGGCGAAAACTAATACATCCTCTCCCCGCACCCGTCTGCAGATCCGGCAGGTTTGACACTCCAAATATGGCCAGATGCGGACTGGGCTCCAATTCTATGTTTAGAATTGCCGTCATGGTGCTGAAGAAGGAAACCTAAAATCTTACCAGCTCAGGACATGCCCAGAACATACGTACATAATTTACCGGGCCCCTCCCACAATGCTCACACTATCTCCACCCCCTCAAACAACCGATTCATCCTAGCTCTAGTTAAGTACCACCTTCAACTTAGCCCCAGTCTCGCACACAACAAAGTAGCATTCACCCGACATCAGGCCTCACACCACACTGCAGTTATGAATGAGTAGAAATATATTACATCCTTTCGAGCATATAAAAATCAAGGAGCTGATGCCTCAATGTTGGAGCAGTGGTGAATTTCAATCAATATGTTTCTGCTCTATTCCAACCTGGAATGTTTTGATTTTCAGATGACACGTTAACTGAGATGGGGCAATTATCTTGCAAAGCCTGCTGCAATTGGAGAAGCTCAAATGAACAGGAGCATTATAGTCTGGTCTCAGGAAACCAGATTGATGGAGTGGACTGGACAGATACTGAGGAGACATCTCAAAAAACCGGAACCATGAACAGTAGTCTGACTGCAGGAATTAGTACCAGTGAACACAGTCAGATTCAATACCCTGCCCCTGGGGAAGGTGATCAGACTACAGGAACTGGTACCAGTGAACACAGTCAGATTCAATACCCTGCCCCTGGGGAAGGTGATCAGACTACAGGAACTGGCACCAGTGAACACAGTCAGATTCAAGCTCCTGCCCCTGGGGAAGATGATCAGACCACAGGAACTGGTACCAGTGAACACAGTCAGATTCAAGATCCTGAGGAAGGTGATCAGACCACAGGAACTGGTACCAGTGAACACAGTGAGATTCAATACCCTGCCCCTGGGGAAGGTGATCAGACTACAGGAACTGGCACCAGTGAACACAGTCAGATTCAAGCTCCTGCCCCTGGGGAAGATGATCAGACCACAGGAACTGGTACCAGTGAACACAGTCAGATTCAAGATCCTGAGGAAGGTGATCAGACCACAGGAACTGGTACCAGTGAACACAGTGAGATTCAATACCCTGCCCCTGGGGAAGGTGATCAGACCACAGGAACTGGTACCAGTGAACACAGTCAGATTCAAGCTCCTGAGGAAGGTGATCAGAGCACAGAATCTGGTACCAGTGAACACAGTCAGATTCCAGCTCCTGCTCCTGGGGAAGATGATCAGAGCACAGAATCTGGTACCAGTGAACACAGTCAGATTCAATACCCTGTCCCTGGGGAACGGGATCAGACTACAGGAACTGGTACCAGTGAACACAGTCAGATTCAAGCTCCTGCTCCTGGGGAAGGTGATCAGACCACAGGAATTGGCACCAGTGAACACAGTCAGATTCAAGCTCCTGCTCCTGGGCAAGATGATCGGACCACAGGAACTGGTACCAGTGAACACAGTCAGATTCAAGCTCCTGCTCCTGGGGAAGGTGATCAGACCACAGGAACTGGCACCAGTGAACACAGTCAGATTCAAGCTCCTGGGGAAGATGATCGGACCACAGGAACTGGTACCAGTGAACAGAGTCAGATTCAAGCTCCTGCTCCTGGGGAAGGTCATCAGACCACAGGAACCGGCTCAGGGAAAGAAAATCCTTCTGGAGATATGTTACTTGTGAATGCCGCAAGCTATGATGGAAAAACAGGTTAGTAGAATTAAGTTAATTTTAATATTTCAGAAAAGAATGATTGATTCAACCAGTACACCAAATCTCTGTTGATTCACTAAACAATCAGCATGAAATAGTCGTACAGTTGGAAATAGGGAACTGCTGTTCACGGCTCTCCTTGATGCATTTTCCAGTTTCTCCTCTGCAGACGTAGATTTTAACAGTTCCGTGTTTTTAGAGAAAAATGAATGGGATAGAAATTTAGTCTGCAGAATGGACACACCGTTGAACCTGCACCCAAACACATGACTGAAAAGAGCTGCAAATGTTGCCTTCCTTTCAGTGAAAGAAGCAGGACGTCATTGTCACCTTCACTGCTCATTGGCAGCACACAGATGGTGGCCATCATTTCACTGTTGCTGACGTGATACAATGGCAATGTGACCTCTAAATACATTTTGGCTGTAGACAGTTCCGAGTGATAACACTCAAGGGCCTCATAGTTTGTGGACATAGCATTAGAGGTCTTGTAAGAGGATTACCTCAGAAATAAGGTCATCTTCAATCTATTAGGCAGCTGGGTGATATGCAGGCCAGCAGTGAGTGGGCAGAGGTGGTGGAAATATAGTTTCAGAATATGGCTACAGAGAAAAGAAGTCATTGTTCTTGCACATAGACCTAAGATAATCCTTATCCAGGGGCTGGTTTAGCACTGCGCTAATTCGCTTGCTTTTAAAGCAGACCAAGGCAGGCCAGCAGCACTGTTCAGTTCCCGTACCAGCCTCCCCGAACAGGTGCCGGAATGTGGTGACTAGGGGCTTTTCACAGTAACTTCATTTGAAACCTACTTGTGACAATAAGCATTTTTCATTTTCATTTCATTTTATCCTACAAACTCATTCATACCATACCCTCTACTTAGCCTTGCCTCTGAGTCACAAGATTTCAGCCTCACGTCTCCTACTGGGCTTGAGCACAATAATCAAGGCTGGCTGAGGTAGTGCTGCATTGTCAGAGGTGCCATCAAAGAAGAGCAGGGGAGTTATGCTGGATATGCATAGAGGGGATTTGAAGAAAAGTTCTTTCACCCAGAGGATGATGGGAATATGAAATTCACTGCCTAAAAGGGTGGCAGAGGCAGAAACCCTTACCACATTTAAGAAGCATATGGATGAGCCATTGAAACACCAGAGCATACAAGGCTCCGGACGAAGTGCTGGAAAATGGGATTAAAATAGATAGGAGCTTGATGGCCGGCACAGTCATGATGGGCGGAAGGGCTTCTTTTTGTGCTGTAAAACTCGATGGTGTGACCTCTGTCTTAATCCAGCTCCTCTTAAAGTCAGCAGCCGAAAGCGAATTCCTCCGGTGCACAATTCCCTGGGGAAAAGGGACTACTGACTATTGAGTTTAAGCATGTGTTCAGTGGTCCTCATCAAACCTATAACCTGGATCAGTGGTGACTCTTCCCACTATTCCATTATTTAATAGACCTCCATTTTCTTATCTCTCAGTATTGTTTCCTTGCGCATTATACTTGTATTCTGTGTTGCTCTGAGCACCATGCGTAACACTACATTTACACTTCCTGAGCACAGCCATACCCGTATGACTTCAGTTTGATTGCCCTCTTCTACCATCTTAATACCCAAATTTGTGCAGATGTTGGTGTTATCTGCAAATTTGCTTGCCATACTTCCAAAACTACTGTCAGCTCACTATTTCAGACCATGAGCAATAGCGGACCATGTTCTAGGTCATTGTAAGAAATCATCAAGTTGAACCACATCCGTTAATTATCGAATTTTGGCTGTGGGATTGAAGACTGTTCGGCATCCCAAGTTTCAGATTTCCTCTGATGCAACAAGATTCCAGTGAATAATGTAACTTAAGTTTGGGGAACCTTTTCAAAGGTTTTCTGAAACTATAGGTGGACAAATGTCCACTGGATTTCCCTCGTCTACCCTCTGCTTCTCTCGAATAATTAGCGATGGGCAATAAATGCTGACCTAGCCATGTCCCCTGACAGAATAATAACATTGGTATATTGGGTTTGCTGCTTCACACTGCATTCATCTTTCATTGACACCAAATGCAATTTGGATGATTTGGACATTTCGGTTCAGTCTGCAGGTTTAAGCCTGAACTTTGTCAATAGTCATTTTAATTCTCCACTGCATTTCAACTCTGATCTTTCTGCCTTGAGTCTTCTATTCTAATGAAGCTCAATTTAAGCTCAAAGGACAATACTTCATCTTTTGATTAGGCAGCCTCAGCATTGAGTCCAACAATTTTCAGAGCATAATCCCTGTCCCCATTTTTTGGACTGTTGGTGTGATGATGTTGTTATTCTCATTAACACACTAGACTTTTATTTTGTTCCTCCACTGTCCCATTATCTCTGAATTGTAATCTACACCATTACCCTTTTCTCTTTTACTCCCTCCCACTCTATCATAGATCTTCACTTTAGTTCTTAGCCCCTTCCCCCGGTCACTGCCTCTGTACTTGCTAAATACTAATTACATCTCCGATTCTGAAGAAAGGCCATTGTCCTGAAATGTTCAATCTTTCTCTCTTTGCAGACTTTGCCTGGTATGCTAAGCATTTCATACATTTTCTGCTTTTATTTCAGATTTCCAGCTTCCACAATATTTGGTACCTTATATTAGCTTCCTGATTCACCTCAAAATGTTAGTAATTAGGTGGTTATAGAAGTGCAAGTCATACCCAAATATTCTGCCCAAGTCATAAAACAAAAGCAATTTAACTCCTGTCCGTCCACAGTCTCTCTCGCTCTCTCTTGCTCCCTCCCAGTGCACATTATAGACCAGATAACTTGCCTAACAGTCCAATGACAGTAGGACTTCTGTTCCGAGATTGGAGGAAGTTGCAGGGCATAGGCCCAAGAAAGTTGAAGGTATGGTCGCCAGTGTTGAAAACTGAGATCACACTGAGTCAGAACTGACGGAACACTGAAATCTTGGAGGTTTTAAATCAGCAGTAAATTTTTTAAAAGAGTGAGGTGAATCCACAAAATGATTATCAAACAATAACTAGACTTTTAAAATGGATATGTTACTGGAACGGAGTCATTGTTGGTCATCAAGCAGAAGGGTAAATGGGACTTGGTACTATTTACAATATGCTTGCAGAATGTTGGATAAGTACAGCTTCACAGTTGATTCAAGGGGAGGCCAATAGTTGGGCTAGTTGAATCTGCATAAGAACAAAAAATAGGCACAAGCATAGGGGACCATACAATGTGTTGAGCCTGATGGATGATTAAGTAGGATTGAACTTCAACTCCACATTGCCACCGCTCCCCATATCTCTTGATTCCCTGAGAGACCCAATGCCTCAGCCTGACATGTACTTAATGACGGAGAACCCACAACCATTTGAGGCGGAGAATTCTAAAGACTCCTAATTCTTTGAATGAAGACATTTTGGGGCGGCACGATGCCCCAGTGGTTAGCACTGCTGCATCACGGTGCCGAAGACCCATGTTCAATCATGGCTTCGGGTCACTGTCCATGTGGAGTTTGCGCATTCTCCCCCATGTCTGTATGGGTCTCAGCCCCACAACCCAAAGATGTGCAGGGTAGCTGGATTGATCAGATTCAATTGACCCTTAATTGGAAATAAAGAATTGGCACTTTAAATTTATATTTTAAAAAATGAAGACATTTCTCATCTCAGTCCTTAAACTTTGACTCTAGCCTCGTTCTAGATTCCCCAGTCAGGAAAACAATCTGTGTCTACCCTGTCTTTCCCCTTCAGAATTTTGATTTTTTTTTCAATTAGATCATCTCTCATTCTTCCCAACTCCAAAGATTATAACCCCATTTTATTGAGCCTTTCCTCATGGTCCAAACATCTCAAATCTAATGAGCTGTGGCTTGTTTTGTCTCCCATGTTCGGGATAATAATCTTTATTATTGTCACAAGTAGGCTTACATTAACACTGCAATGAAGTTACTGTGAAAATCCCCCCGTTTCCACACTACGGCGCCTGTTTGGGTACACTGAGGGAGAATTCAGAATGTCCAATTCAACTAACAAGCATGTCTTTCAGGATTGTGGGAGGAAACCTGAGCATCCAGAGGAATCCCACGCAGACACGGGAAGATTGTGCAGACTCCGCACAGACAATGACCCAAGCCAGGAATCAAAACTGGGATCCTGGCACTGTGAAGCAACAGTGCTAACCACTGCTACCGTGCCACCCAAGTATATCCTTCCTTTAAATATGAAGACCAGAACTGCACACAGTATTCTGTGTGTGGTCACACTAAACAATTGTAGCAAGATTTCAGTATTCTTGTTCTCCAATCTCCTTGCATTAAAGGCCAACAGCAATGTTCGTTCCTTCCTTACGACTTGCCATACTTGCACACTAACTTTCTGTGCCAATTGTAAGAGTAGACCCAAGTCCATCTGACCATCAACATTTCCAAGTTCCAAGTGTTTTGGAAAGTATTTTGCTTCTCTATTCTTACGAAAGTGAATAAACTCGTACTTCCCATTTTACGCCATCTGTTAACTGATTGCACTCCGAATTCCCCAGTCTATATCTTTTTGCAGCCTTTTCATGTCCTCCCACAGCTTGCATTCCCACCTAGCTTATATCATCAGTAATCTTGGACCCATTACTCTCTATCTCTTTGTTGAAGTCATTATTCTGGATTGTAAATAGCTGAGGACCCAGCATTGATCCTTGTAGCACTCCACTAGTCATAGCTGTCAACTTGAAAATGCCCATTTATCCCTACTCATTGTTTTCTGTCTGTTAACCAATTCTCTGTCTCTGCTAATTATTACACCAATTTAATGCCTTTGGATTGCTTATGAACTTTGTGTGGCACCTTATTGAATTTTTTTTAGAAATCCAAGTATATTACATCTATTAGTTCCTGTTTATATGCAGTTACATCCTCAAAAATCTCTTCAGAAATTTATCAAATTCTTGAGTTTTGAAAACCACTGATGAAGGTTTCAGCAACAAATGAGATCAGGCAAGACAGATGATATTATGGAGGTGGGTGCAGGCAGTCCTTGTGATGGTGAGGTTATAGAGGGAGAAGCTCGGTTATAGGTCAGACACGATGCTGAGTGGAACTTCTAATATGTAATCTGTTCCTCACCCAATGCTACACAATAACCCAGGTAACCTGCCTAAGGCTTACTGAAATAACAGTGGGATTCCTGATGTTCACAGTCTGTCTCTGGATCATTGATATTCAATGTCCTACTTCCCAATTCTGCAGAAGATGAGCATTGCTGACAGTTTCACAGATTGATCAAATAGAACAGTGACTGAATAACCTGCATCATGTGAGGATTTGTACATTTATAGCACATGACACTTGGGTAGTAACCTTTACAGGGATTATATCTTAGTAGACATCTCAATTTCAGTCTTTTTTTATTCGCTCTTGGGATGAGGGTGTCCACCCCTATTGGGGATGGGGTTCCTGTTAGTGAACCAGATGAGTTTATAGAACAAATTAGACTTTTAAATCCAGATTTTCATAGAATTCAAATTTCACCACCTGCCATGGTGGGATTCAATCCTGGGAGACCAGAGCATTACCCTGGGTGTCTGGATTACGAGTCCAGTGACAATACCACTGTGCCACCATCACCCTATGTTAGAATCAAGTGAGAATTGAAACTTCTCTTGGTCATTGTTCACTTTGAAGCAAGTTTTTAGTCTCTACACATATGTATTGAAACTGAAAATTAAATCTATCAATCAGTAAAATAGTATTAAGAAGTTGTTTTTATGTCAATAAAACTAACCATACGAACCACTTTCTATCTTTTCTTATTAAAGATATTCAGCGGAAACACAAGGAGACACTCTGGGCACAAACTGAAACACTGAGAGTGAACCCTATCCTAATAAAGGAGAAGGTGAAGACTTTCCAGCTGGTTGATCGATACACTGAGCTGACGGTCATTTCAACTGTTCGAGATCGGACACTTGTAGAACATGAACTGCTGGCGAGAGGCCGAGACCATGAAGAGTGGAGAGAGAAACATCTCCGGAGAGAATTGGAAAAAATCCGACCTGATCAATTGTTCCAGAGCAGCTTTTCCGAGAGAAATTCCAAATCTGGGAGTTCAGCCGCAGTGAGTGGAGTCCCAGGAATTGGAAAAACAACAATGGTACAAAAGATGGTTTATGACTGGGCCACTGGGAAAATATATTCAAACTTTCAATTTGTTTTCAGTTTTAAATTCCAGGATTTGAACAGTATTAACTGTAGAATAAACCTGAAGAATCTGATACTGGATCAGTATCCTTACTTTGGGAATGTTCTGGGAGAGCTCTGGAAGAACCCAGAGGGATTGCTGTTTATATTCGATGGTTTGGATGAATTCAAGGACAGGATTGATTTTGCTGACAATCGGAGAAATACAGAACCTCTGTCCATGTGCACAGATCCCGAATGCTGGTGTGAAGTGTCTGACATTGTGTACAGTTTAATACAGCACAAGCTGCTCCCAGGATGTTCAGTGCTAGTGACCAGCCGCCCCACTGAATTACATTTATTGGAAAAGGCTGAGATCAGTGTCTGTGCTGAAATCCTGGGATTTGTTGGTGATGAACGGAAGGAATATTTCAACAAGTTTTTTGAAGATCAGACAGTGGCAGCAGCTGTTTTCAAACATGTGGAGGAGAACGAGATCCTTTACACCATGTGCTACAACCCTTCCTACTGCTGGATCCTCGGTCTATCACTGGGTCCCTTCTTTACACAAAGAGACAGGAAACAGCAGCAAGTTCCCAAGACCATCACCCAACTATATTCCTACTATATTTACAACATTCTGAAAAACCATGGCCGAGAGATTGAAAACCTCCGCGATGTGTTACTGAAGCTTGGTGAGATGGCCTTCACAGGAGTCTCCGAGAAGAAGATTGTGTTTAGAAATGCAGATCTGATCAAGTACAATCTGCAACCTTCCCAGTTCCTGTCTGGGTTCCTGATGGAACTTTTGGAGAGAGATGATTCTGTCCAGAGTGTGGTTTACACATTCCCACACCTCACCATCCAGGAGTTTGTAGCTGCACTCGCACAATTCCTGACTCTAGATCCTGGGGATATTGGGAAACTCTTCAGTGAAGCCCACAGCAAGGGAGATGGGAGATTTGAGATATTTCTCCGTTTTGTTTCTGGTCTCTCCTCCCCACAGGCAGCTCAGCCCCTGGAGGAGTTTCTGGGTCCATTTTCTCATCAGATAGCCTATGGAGTGATTGACTGGGTGAAAGAGAAGGTTGAAAGTCAGATTGGAAAGACAGAGAGTGAAACTGCTAAAAGGAACCTGCTGAACACATTTCACTACCTGTTTGAGTCTCAGAATAAAGAAGTGGCTCAGGCCACAGTTGGGTCTGTGGATATACTTATACTTTGTGGATTGACCCTGAAGCCAGTTGACTGCACGGTCCTGTCTCATGTGATTGGACTGTGTAATATAATAAAAGAACTTAACCTGGAGTCCTGCAGCATTCATTGTGACGGGTTCCAGCAGCTGAGATCTACAATTCATAAATGCCAGGTGTTGAGGTAATTTCTCTTTAACCATTGGGCAAATTGTGGAAGAGTCTTTCATTGTATTGTTGCTCTGCAATGAAAGAAATAAACAGTTCAGTTAAACCAGAGAAACTGATTCAAGACACAAATGTTAAGAGGATCAGTTAGTAATTCCCTCAGAAATGTAAAATGGATCCTGTGAACAAGTCGGATTTTACAAACAGTTTTGGATCATTCAATACAGGTCAGAGAAAGGGTCTGGTAACTTCATTGTAATAATAATTGTCAGGCCGTTGCACCCTCTCTTGAGGTGTTGCAGTAAGCTGCAGTTACCAGATTGTACATACGTATTTGTAAGGGAAGCAGGGACACCAAATATTGAGTTACAGGCAGCAAAGAACAGTTTCGGGGCAGTGAACTGAGAGCTGAGATTTCACCACTGGGTGTTGTTGGGTCACCCAATTAAATAGAAATTACACGACACTAAGTCAAGACTAACTAATTCACTCCGAACTCTCCCTGCTCTATCAGAAGGCGGCAGAGTCAGGCAGGCTCCTCACGAGTATCCAAGTCAAAGCTTCAATGAACTTGGAAGCTAAAATGGATTGTGCACTGTCCTCAGAGTACAGACACACAGGTCAGCAGGGGGGCTTTGCACAGACTGGACGATTCCAGATAAATCAGGACAGTAAAATTAGAAATTTCCAATAATCCACATCCTGGGTGGAATTCTCCGGTCCCCTGGCCATGTGTTTCTCTGCGACGCGCGGTTCACTGGCGGCAGCATTCATTCCTGCTGCTTGTCAATGGGATTTCCCATTGAAGCCACCCTACGCCACCGGGAAACACAGTTGCACTGCAGGCAGGTAAATAGAATCCAAACGGCTGGAGAATTCCAACCACATGCTCAGGAAGGACCTTCCAAATATTCCCTAAAACCTGTTGTGTCTTTTATTTAAATGTAGAGCCAATTGAATGGGGGATATAATGAAAGATTCCCCATCAATAATAAATGCCAACTATATATAAAACTTCTAATGGATAGGATAATCTCTCTTTGTTACATAAATTCCTTGGAGATGGCATTTATATCAGTGAAAAGTACGTGGTAACACTGCTCTATCACTTAATTTGGGAAAAATCACCCCTTTCCTTTAAAATCCGAGACTTGGGAATTAGCAGTATGATGCACATTTTCCCAAATAGGATGAGGCTGATCAGAGACCTCGGGGAGGATAATTCTGATCCTCGGGGAATTAGATAATAGAATCATAGAATTTCTACAGTGCAGAAAGAGGCCATTCGGCCCATCGAGTCTGCCCCGACCCTCTGAAAGGGCACTCTACCGAGGCCCACACCCCTGTCCTGTCCCCGTAATTCCACCTAACCTTCACATTTTTGGACACTAAGGGGCAATCTTTGGACTGTGGGAGGAAACCAGAGCTCCCGGAGGAAACCCATGCAGACACGGGAAGAATGTGCAAACTCCGCAGTCACCCAAGACTGGAATTCAACCCGGGTCCCTGGCGCTGTGAGACATCAGTGCTAACCACAGTGCCACCATGCCACCCAAAAAAAACAAAAGTGCCCAACGTGGAGCTCGAACCCACGATCCTGAGTTCAAGAAAGAGTCTGACGCTCTTATCAACGAAACTAGCTGGGCACAGAAACGTGACCGGACTGAGGGGCATTTGAAATCTTTACACAGACACTATTTAGAAGCACATTTACTGATGTGGAGCAGAACAGACTGTGATATTCACTATCAGTTAGAGAAACTCTTGATTTTTTAAAAAAAGAGTACCCAATTCTTTTTTTTCCAATTAAGGGGCAATTTGCCGTGGCCAATTCCCCTACCCTGCAGATCTTTTTGGGTTGTGGGGGTGAGACACACGCAGACACGGGGAGAATGTGCAAACTCCTCACCAACAGTGACCCACGTCCTCGGCGCCGTGAGGCAGCAGTGCTAACCACTGTGCTACCGTGCTGCCCCGAAAATCTCAATATTAATTTCCTGATTTTTTTTCCCCCAGTGTTTTAATTCCAGAGAAAAATCTATTTGATCCGGGGTTTGATTCAGTTTGTTTCTCAATCTGTATGTGTTTGTCTTTAGACTGAAGAACAATAAACTGGGAGATTCAGGAGTGAAAGAACTACTGTTTGCAGCACTGAGGAAACCAGACTGTAAAATACAGAAACTGGAGTAAGTCTGAGATTGTCCTTACGAAGCTGGATGTTGAATACATGTCAGCAATTCTGGGAGACGATTTACAGCCCATGTTCGCAGTCAGAGAGATTGGCGGCGCCGCTGAACATATGTTGAGATCGCATTTCCCGATCTTCCACATGCGCTCGCTGGTGATGTCACACGGTTCAGACCCACAAAGGGCGAGAACCTAATTTGTTTTTCTGAATACATTTCATTCCAGTTACCCAGCCCCCCCATCCGTCACTGAATATTCAAACTGATTTGAAGCAGGCATCAGTCGAGAGTATCTCCCCAGGGGCGCAAAGATAAATATAGCCCCGGAGGAAGGGGGGGGACATGCCTGCCCTGTGGCACTGCCCCTTCGTACAGGTTGGCAAAGCCAGGTTGGCAGTGCCGAGGGGCAGTGCTGGGGCATGCCCTCTAGGGAGGCACATTGTGGAGGGGTTCCCATTATGTGTAGTGGGAGTGGGAGAGCTTTGAGGGGGGAACTTGCAGTTGGGAGGGACTGGGCAGTGAGGGGCTGGGAGGAATGCTGGCGATACTTGTGCGGTTGGGCACGTGGGGAGGGGGGAGGGAGGAGATGAGAGCTCGATCATTTTGGGTGGGGGGGGAATGGGGAAGAGAGCCCGATGATTGTGCGGGAGAAGGGGGAGAGCTCCCGCCCAATACCTCCATGGTGTGAGGAGGGATTGTTGAACTTCAATGCTGATTGGGGCGCCTTTTAAAGCCGGCATCCGATCTCTGTGGAGCTGGCAGGCCCTACCCTGCCTGGCTGACAGTGAAAATCCACCCACTTCTTTTCCCCTCTTAAGTGCCTGGAAATCTGGACTAAAAACTAGGCTGTGCATCTGGGGAGCACAGTTTTCAGTCAGAGCCTGACACTTTGGAAAAATGTGGGAAAATCTGCCCTCGGTGTTTAATTAATATTAACAATGAACTCAACCCTGTTATTTCTCTTTCTGATCACCAGTCTATGGGCTGCTGATCTCACAGACTCGTGTGCTGAGGATCTTGCTTCTGCTCTCAATACAAACTGGTCACTAACATCTCTAAACCTAGGATCAAATGCATTCACAGATCAATCTATCCCTGATATTCGCCGCCTCATACTGAATTGCAGATGTCTGGATGTGATCTGGTTAGTGTCAGTCTACTATTTAAAGTAAAGGTAGAATATAAAGTGCACGCGACTGGTATGAGTAATTATTCTTGATGTGTTAACCCCAGTCTTCTGTACAATATGTTTTTCAATCTGTTTATTTTCTGTTTGATCTTTAATGTATTTCAGGCTGGTGGAGAATCAGTTCAGTTTGAATGGAACAAATCAGCTAATGTCATTACAAGGCACAAGAAGTGGACTGAGTGTGAAACTGAGCATTTCGATTTATTAGCACCCCGCTCTCATCCTGTGAACATGTTTCTCTGATTCCCTGTCCCTCCCCTTTAACCGGCCGGGCTCCAGGTTGAAATCCTATTGGCCGTTTCCCAGTTTCCAGCTGGAGCTGAGTGAATGTCATCTCCCATTGTGACATCAGAGGCCCAGCAACAGTGTCACCAGACTCCGCCTCCCGACACCACAGCACTGCTTCTGCAGGAGATCCGGGGCTGAATGTTCCCCAATGGGGCACTGGGAAAATGCATAATGGTAGTAATAATGTTATTTTATTCAAGAAACTGTTATGGGCGAGGCGTTTTCAGAACCCCAAAATGTATCATGGAGTTCAACCAACCTCTCCCTTTAATGGATTTGTTGCTTTTCCTAGCGCACGGCTTGTTCCCTGGGTGTGGGATTACAATTATGGACACGTGGGCTTTTAAACACAAAACACTGTTTATTCCATGAACTCAATTTAATATCTTAAATAAACATTGGATATCTTAACACCCCTTACTTCAAAGATAACTCAGAAAATATTGCAACAGTAAATAACTCCGAAAAATGTTCCTTCAGATTTCCAAGAGACCTAACACCTTTAAACAGTATCGCATCAGGTTAAAGGATATATATATTTTCTGTAGAATGGCAGAGATATATTAGATTGGTTGACTTCAGCTCCAGCACCTAGCTTTCTTCCTGCAGCTCTCTGGACACACACAGACCTACACAAACTGCTTTTTCCAACTGCAAAACTAAACTGCAAAATGGCTGACCTGACCTCAGCTCCACCCACTCTCTGACATCACTGTTTTCTTAAAGGTACATTGCTTAAACATCCATGTCTTAAAGGTACTCTCACATGACACCTCCCCCCCCAAAAAAAAATAAACCATCAACTTCAAGATGGTTTTATTTTTCACTTTTGCACCATCCACTAAGAAATGTACACAGTAAATATACCTTTTCGTTTTTAAAAAAAAAACAACACATGCAAACAGGTATAATAATATAGCCAATGTTTTTTTTGTTCTTCTTCCTCCAACCGAAATCCTTCTCGATTGACAGTCTCGTTGAACAAAGTCTCTGCACGATCCATCCATTTCTCTACTCCTCGGCATTTCTCTTCAGAATCAGATAATTTAGTTCAATCTGACCACAGAGTCCCTTGCCATTCCCTAATACAGGAACATTGGTGATCACAGATTTCAGGCAGTCAAATGCCTGTTGAAAGTCCACTGTCCATTGAAATTGTTGCCGTTTCTTTAGCAAGTCCATCAGTGGAGTAATCACGCCACAAAACTTTTGCACAAATGTTCGATCAAATCCACTCATGCTAAGAAATCGCATTACTTCCCTTCGTCTTGAGGATAACGGAAACTCCGCAAGGAAAGTGATTCGGGCTTCTCCAAATTCACTTTCGGCTAGTTTATCACCAAACCCGCCTCCTGAAGTCGATCGAAGAACTCCATACGATGTTTTAAATGTTCTTTCCATGTCTGGAAGTTGGAATAAAAGCAGATTTGTCCCACTTTCTCCATGCAATCCTTCAATGGTGGGACAGGATAAGAGTCCATTCTTGTGACTGCATTCACCTTTCTAAACTCCACACACAACCGTTGGGTACCATCTGGTTTAGGTACCATCACTATGGGTGAGCTCCACTGGCTGCAACCCACTTCAATTATGCCATTCTTCAGCATACTCTCAATCTCTCTGTTAACCTGTGCCAATTTTAAAGGATTAAGTCTATATGAATGTTGTTTGATAGGAACAGCATTTCCCACATGGACATCATGTCTAGCCATTTTAGTACTTCCCAATTTATTTCCACAAACTTGCCCGTGTGATATCAATAACTCTTTCAGGACAGTTCGTTTTTCCTCCGGAAGGTAACAACAATTCATCCCAATTTTTGAGAACATCCTCATTGTCCAATTTAATTTGAGGTATGTCAAATTCACAGTCATCTGGATTTGGTTCGTCACTTTGAGTTAGAATCATTAAAACCTCCTTTTTCTCTCCTTCCCTTTAAAAGTACCTTTTAAGCATATTCACATGACACACTCGGTGAGTCTTCCTTCTATCTGGTGTTTTTACCACATAATTCACCTCACTTAATTTCCTTTCAATCTGATACGGTCCACAAAACCTAGCTTTTAAAGGCTCCCCTACCACTGGTAACAACACTAAAACTTTATCCTCACTGGCAAAACTACGAACTTTGGATTTTTTGTCCGCTACCCGTTTCATCACATGTTGTGCAACTTTCAAATACTGTCTAGCCAATTCACCTGCTCTATTTAATCGTTCCCTAAAATTTGACACGTAATCCAATAGTGTAATTTCTGATTTCTCACCCACAATTTTTCCTTAATCAGTTTAAGTGGTCCTCTTACCTCATGACCAAAAATTAGTTCAAAAGGACTAAATTTGGTAGACTCATTAGACGCATCCCTAATTGCAAACAATACGAATGGGATTTCTTTATCCCAATCCTCTGGATAATCTTGACAATACGCCCTCAACATTGTCTTTAATGTCTGATGCCACCTTTCTAACGTTCCCTGCGATTCTGGATGGTATGCAGTTGATTTAAATTGTTTTATTCCTAAGCTATCCATAACTTCTTTGAGTAACTTTGAAGTAAAATTTGATCCTTGATCCGATTGAATTTCTGTGGGTAGTCAATATCCAGTAAAGAATTTAAGTAACTCCTCCACAATCCTTTTAGCTGTAATATTACGTACTGGAATGGCCTCTGGAAACCTAGTAGACACATCCATTATAGTCAAAAGATATTGATTCCCACTTTTTGTTTTAGGAAGCGGTCCTACACAATCGATTAGGACCCTTGTAAAAGATTCCTCAAATGCTGGAATTGGTATAAAGGGCGCTGGTTTTATCCGTGCTTGAGGTTTCCCTATCATTTCACATGGGTGACATGATTGACAAAATGTAACTACATCTTTATGTAGTCCAGGCCAATAAAAATGTTTCTGGATTTTAGCTTGAGTTTTCCTTATTGGATTGGATTTTATTGTCATGTGTACCGAGGTACAGTGAAAAGTATTTTCCCAAATGACCTCCCACTGGTACCTCATGTGCAACTCGCAACACCTCCTTTCTATACCCTATCGGCAATACTACTTGATGAACTTCTGCCCACTTTTCATCCACCGGCATATGTACAGGTCTCCGTTTTCTCATCAAGACATCATTTTTAAGGTAATAACACACTGGTATACTCTCATTCCTCTTCCGTATATGCTTTCTGATATATCCGTTTTATTTCTACATCTTTCTGTTGTAACTCCGCCAATTTTCCTGAACTAAAAATATCCGCCTCATCCTCCACCTGTTCTTGTTCTTTTTCAACCATCTGATCAAAAATTGTTTCTGATAATTGCACTTCAACTTCATCTTCACGCTTTGATTTCTCCTCTTGTCTTAACCTGTGACTTTGCGACCTTGTTACTACACAATCCGGAAAAATCCCAGGATATTCGTCCTTCAACACTTCAGTTGACTGATTTTCCACCTGCTTATCAACCACAGTAGGCATCACTCCCACCTGCGATCCAGCTATACCATTCCCCAAGATAAACTGTATTCCTGGACAAGATAGTTTATCTATTATTCCTACTACCACTTCACTCTTCACTGGACTTTCCAACCTTACCTTATATAATGGAACGCTACTCCTCTCACCCTGAATTCCATATATCACCACCTTTTCTGGCAACATTCTTCCCAAATTACATAATTCCTCATCTCTTACCATTAAAGATTGACTAGCCCCTGTATCTTTTAAAATTGTGACTTCTTTACCTGCTCCTCCTGATACACATGAGTAAACTATACCCACACAAGTAAATTCTTTAAATACATCTGGCACGTTCATAACAATTACTTCTTGAACAGGCTGTACAATCGTTTGCACCTCCTTCGCTTTGGCTTTCCTTTACCACTCTTAACAAACCCCACTGTCTTATCCTGTTTTACCACATCAGCCTTCCCAGTGCTTTCCTTCAACCACCAACACTGTGACTTTACATGGCCTAGTTTATTACAGTGAAAACATCTGAAACTTTTCATTTCTTTTCCACCCTCCTGGATTTCTTTTTTAATCTGAGGTACACTCTCTTTAGTGTCTCCCATCAGATCACCTTCACCATTACCACTTGAGTATTTCTCATGTCCCCAGTTTCTATCCCTCACCGGCTGAAACTGATGTCGGAAACCAATCTTTGATTTATGAACTAATTCATAATCATCTGCCATTTCCGCTGCTAATCTTACAGTTTTAACCCTCTGTTCTTCCACATTAGTTCTCACTACATCAGGAATTGAATTTTCAAACTCCTCCAAAAGTATAATTTCTCTGAGAGCTTCATATGTTTGGTCTATTTTCAAAGCCCTTATCCACCTATCAAAATTACTCTGTTTGAGCCTTTCAAACTCCATGTATGTTTGACCAAATTCTTTCCTTAAATTTCTAAACCTTTGTCTGTAAGCTTCAGGCACGAGCTCATATGCACTTAAGATGGATTTCTTCACCTCCTCATGCGTTCCATATACCTCCTTCAGTAGTGATGCAAACACTTCACTCGCTCTACCTACCAGCTTTGTTTGAATCAGTAACACCCACATGTCCTGTGGCCATTTCATTTGTTTAGCTACCTTCTCAAATGAAATGAAAAAGGCTTCCACTTCCTTCTTGTCAAACCTCGGCAATGCTTGGACATATTTAAATAGATTCCCACCAAGCCTTCGACTATGACGCTCTTTCGCACTATCCTCATCACTATCATCCAACTGTATGTTTCCCTTTACGTCTGCCAATTTTAACTGATTGTCATGTTTCATGGCCATTTTCTGAAGTTCAAACTCCCTCTCATTATCTTTTTCCCTGATCTGTATCTCCCTTTTTCTTTTTGTTCTGCTAGGGCTATTCTTTCTTTTCTCCTTCTCCTTTTCTTTTTCCTCTCTCTCTCTCTTTCTCTTTCCTCTCTCTCACTCTCGTATTCAAGCCGCTTTAATTCTTTCTCATGTTCCATTTGTTTAATTTGCAACTGAATTTTTGCCATTTCCAATTAGTCAAACTGTATCTCAGGCAACTTTAAATGCTTAACCACCGCCATAATTACCTCATCTTTTCGCATTTTGTCAGGTAATGTTAACTGCAATGATCTTGCCAAATCTAACAGTCTGCTTTTCGTTTCTGTCCGTAAAGTACTACGTGTGACATTCGCCACCCCCAAAAACTTCTGAGCCTCTGAAAGAGCCATTGTTCACAACACTCTCCCCACTTAAACTAAAGTACCACACCGGAAAAGCAACAATCTTTCACTGTCTTTAAGTTCACAAAAGCTAATCCAATAGATAGACTTTTATCCCCCTTGAGCCCCCAATTATTACGGGCGAGGCTTTTCAGAACCCCAAAATGTATCATGGAGTTCAACCAACCTCTCCCTTTAATGGATTTGTTGCTTTTCCTAGCACACGGCTTTTTCCATTGGTGTGGGATTACAATTATGGACACGTGGGCTTTTAAACACAAAACACTGTTTATTCCATGAACTCAACTTAACATCTTAAATAAACATTGGATATCATAACATCCCTTATTTCAAAGATAACTCAGAAAATATTGCAACAGTAAATATCTCCTTAAAATGTTCCTTCAAACTTCCAAGAGACTTAACACCTTTAAACAGTATCACATCAGGTTAAAGGATATATATATTTTCTGTAGAATGGCAGAGATATATTAGCTTGGTTGACTTCAGCTCCAGCACCTTGCTTTCTTCCTGCAGCTCTCTGGACACACACAGACACACAACTTTTTCCAACTGCAAAACTAAACTGCAAAATGGCTGACCTGACCTCAGCTCCACACACTCTCTGACATCACTGTTTTCTTAAAGGTACATTGCTTAAACATCCATGTCTTAAAGGTACTCTCACATGACAAAACATAATTGCTGCTCAAAGCAGGTGTAACTTGCATCAAGAATTAATGCATAAACCAAATAAATTATATAAAATAATAGAAATGTGACAATCATGTAAGAACATAGCATCAATCTCTCCCTTAACAACAGCAAAACTAAGGAGCTGGTCATTGACTTCAGGAAGCGAAGTATCGTACACACCCCTGTCTATCAATGGTGCCAAGGTGGAGATGGTTGACAGTTTCAAATTCCAAAGTGTGCACATCACCAACAATCTGTCCTGGTCCACCCTCGTCAATGCTACAACCAAGAAAGCACAACAACACTTATACTTCCTCAGGAAACTTAAGAAAATTTGGCATGTCCACATTGACTCCAACCAATTTTTAGAGACGTACCATAAAAAGCATCCTATCTGGCTGCATCGCAGCTTGGTACGGTAACTGCTGGGCCCAAGACTAAGAAACTATAGAGAGTCGTGAACACAGTCCAGTCTATCATGCGAACCCGCCTTCCATCCATTGACTGTCTACACCTCCCGCTGGCTTGGTAAAGTGGGCAACGTAATCAAAAGACCCCTCCCTCCCCAGTTATTCTCTCTTCCATTGGGCAGGAGATACGAAAGTCTGAGAACACGCACTAACATATTCAAAAACAGCTTCTTCCCTGCTGTTACCAGACTCCTGAATGACCCTTATGGACTTATCTCTCCATGCATCTTCTGTACTGAGTAGCACCACACTCCATATGCTTCACCCGATGTCTATGTATTTACATTGTGTATTTCTCATATTTCCTGTGTTTTTCATGTATGGAACAATCTGTCTGGACTACACAGAACAATACTTTTTTACTGTAGCTTGGTACACGTGGCAATCAATCCAAATCCACTCTACACAAAAACAGACAAGCAAATTAAGCAGGATAGTGAAAAGAAATATTAAATTCGAATCAGATTAAAATTGCAAATCAGTACAATTCCTGTATAACTGGCACTGAAGTGTGTATAGATTTTGTCATTTCAATACTTCATTGAGGACCCAAATTATGTAACAAATAGGGCCAGATCGGTATCTTTCTGCCCTACATCTTACAAGGCTGAACGTTTTAAGTTGCTTTGGGCCCCCAACGTTTGGGGCTCTCAAAATAAATATTATCTTTTTTTTATTAACATACTGCCCACTTTGTCGTCCCAATTCAAGTTAGCCTGACTGTATATACCCAATATATATCGAATCCCTACAGTGCAGAAGGAGGCCATTTGGCCCATTGAGTCTGCCCCTGCCCTTGCTCCGATAGAGGATGCTACCTAAGCCCAATCCCCCCCGCCCCCCGCTTCCATCCCCGTAACCCCACCTAACCTTTTTGGGCAATATTAGAATAGCCAATTCACCTAACCTTTTAGTAACCCCATATCTTTTGGTCTGTGGGAGGAAACCGGAGCACCCATAGGAAACCCACGCAGACATGTGCATAATGCGTAAACTCCACACCTTTTGGACTCCCTGCTCATGATCTGTTGTTGAACTACACAGGCTACATCTGTCTCATGGTCAAATACGTCATGCGTGGGTGGCACCCAGGCCTCAAACGGGTATAAACTGCCCACAGCCCGATGATACAGAAGTGTGCACTGAAATTAATCTTTGACCTCAGTCCGATAACACTGTCCTTTATGTCACACAGCTTGAAAATGTATGAACCAGTTATATTGGTTACATTTGGAAAGTCCCTTCTGCAAGCTACCCAATTTAAGAACTGCTTACTATCAGTAGACAAGTCACCTGAGGTCGGAATCGAACCCAGGTCCCTGGCGTGCCACTGTGCCACTTTCACCTCCCTCAGGGTGTAACTGCCTAACTTTAAGTCAAAGGCCATTTGTTCATGTCGACCAAAATTTACTCGCATGGCATTCTATTTGGTAGCATTGAGCTGAATACTGCTTTCCTCGCATCATTCAGTGAGTTGAGAATTTTCTGACCCTCACTGGCCGCGCAAGGGTGTCCAACACAGAGGGATTGGTGAGGAGGAAAAAGTTGCAGGGGCAGTGTGACAGGTTGGCAACGGGGAGGGCGGTAGGCCAACTGCGACGGGCAAGAGGGGTGCTATATGAGTATGTGGAGAAGGCGAGCCGCATACTGGCATACCAGCTGCGGAGGCAGGCCGCTTCCAAGGAAATATTGAAGATACCGATTGGGGCTGAGGATGTGGTGTCGGAGCCGGGGCAGATAAAAGAGGCATTTAGGGAGTACTACCAGGGACTGTACGAGGCTGAACCGAGGGGCGAGGAGGGGGACATGGGGAGGTTTCTGGATGAGCTGGAATTTCCCCAGGTGGAAGAAGCAAAGAGGCAGACCCTGGGGCTGAGGGAGATGCTGGATAGTATGAGGAGTATGAAGTTGGGGAAGGCCCCAGGGCGGATGGGTGCCCGGCAGAATTTTATAAGGAATTTGCGACGGACTTGACACCACATCTGTCGGGGGAGTTTAAAGAAGTGCTGGAGAAGGGGAATTTGCCGGAGACGATGATACAGGTAGTAATCACGCTAATCCCCAAAAACGGGAAAGACTGGGTGGAATATGGGTCGTATAGACCCATATTACTATTGAACACAGATGTGAAAGTATTGGCTAAGTTAGGCGGGGAGGGTGGAGGATTGTGTCCTGGGGGTGGTTGCAGAAGATCAAACAGACTTCGTGAAGGAGAGGCAGCTTGTGGGTAATATAATGAATGTAGTGATGAATCCATCGGGGGCTCTGGTACCAGAGGTGATGGCGTCCATGGATGCGGAGAAGACCTTTGATCGGGTGGAGTGGTGGTACTTGTTTGAGGTTTTGGGAAGGTTTGGGTTTGGGCTGAGATTTGTGGCATGGGTGTGCTTGTTATATGTGGCACAAAGGGCTTGTGAGGACGAATAATATGAGTTTGCAAAGTTAAGGTGGAAATTAACTCCACATGGACAGTGACCCAGGGCTGGGATTGAACCCTGCTCCTTGCCGCTGTGAGGCAGCAGTGCTAACCCCTATACCTCCGTGCTGCCCATTGTTTTTTTTTAAACAAACAATTTTATTGAGGTATTTTTTGGCATTGTAAACAGTTACAGATAACAGAAATGTGCAAACATCAATATAAAACCAATACTTCAATCAAACCATACTGCACATGCCCGCTCCTCTCCCCTAGACACTACCCGCCAATTTATCCCTCCTACTCTACTCTAATCCCCCCCCCCCTTCCTCCCCCCCGCCCCTGCTGACGTTCACTCTCCCGCGAAGAAGTCGATGAATGGTTGCCACCTTCAGGCGAACCCCAGTACAGATTTCTCAAGGCGAACTTAATTTTTTCCATACCCAGAAAACTTGACATGTCCGAAAACCATAGTTCGGTCTTCGGGGGTTTTGAATCCCTCCATGCCAGCAGTATTCGCTGCTGGGCTATTAGAGAAGCAAGGAGCGGTTGAATAAACTTGGTTTGTTCTCACTGGAACGAAGGAGGTTGAGGGGAGACCTGATAGAGGTCTACAAAATTATGAGGGGCATAGACAGAGTGGATAGTCAGCGGCTTTTCCCCAGAGTAGAGGGGTCAATTACTAGGGGGCATAGGTTTACGGTGAGAGGGGCAAGGTTTAGAGTAGATGTACGAGGCAAGTTTTTTACGCAGAGGGTAGTGGGTGCCTGGAACTCGCTACCGGAGGAGGTGGTGGAAGCAGGGACGATAGTGACATTTAAGGGGCATCTTGACAAATACATGAATAGGATGGGAATAGAGGGATATGGATCCAGGAAGTGTAGAAGATTGTAGTTTAGTCGGGCAGCATGGTCGGCACGGGCTTGGAGGGCCGAAGGGCCTGTTCCTGTGCTGTACATTTCTTTGTTCTTTGTTCAAAGGCCAGAACATCTGCCTCTTTCTCCCCCTGGACTCCCGGGTCTTCCGAAACCCCGAAAATTGCCACTCCTGGACTCATCACCACCCTTGTTTTCAGCACCCGGGACATGACCCCCGCAAATTCCTCCCAGTACCCCCTAAGCTTAGGGCATGCCCAAAACATGTGAACATGGTTCGCTGGTCCTCCCGCGCATCTAGCGCACTTGTCCTCTACCCAAAGAATTTGCTCCTCCGAACTACTGTCATGTGGGCCCGGTGAACCTTAAATTGAATCAGGCCAAGCCTGGCACATGTTGCGGTTGAGTTAACCTACTCAGAGCTTCCGCCTACAGCCCGTCCTCCATCTGCCCGCTAAACTCCTCCTCCCATTTGAGTTTCAGTTCCTCCGTCTGGGACTCTTCCCCCTTCATGAGCACCTTGTAGATATCCGAGACTCTACCCTCTCCTCCTTCTCCTCACGAGACTATTCTGTCCTGGATCCCTATTGGCGGGAGGCGTGGGAAGGATGGGACCTGTCTGTGTATAAAGTCCCGCATTTGTAAGTACCTGAAGTCATTTCCCCTTACCAGCCCAAATTTCTCTTCCAAGCCCCTCAAACTCGCAAAGCTCCCCTCCAGGAACATATCGCCCACCCTACCCACCCCCGCCCGCCGCCATGTTCGAAACCCTCCATCCATGTTCCCGGGGGCGAATCGATGGTTATCAGATATTGGAGCCCAGACAGACGCAGCCCCCCCCCACATGCTTCCTCCACTGGCCCTATATCCGCAGGGCCGCCCCCACTATCGGGCTGGTGGAGTACCTGACTGGCAACAGCGGTAGGGGAGCCGTGACCAGGGCTGCCAAACTGGTGCCCGTGCACGAAGCCGCCTCCACTCGCTCCCAGATAGACCCCGTACCCACCATCCACTTCCTTATCATGGCTATGTTAGCCACCCAGTAGCAGTTGATCAGACTCGGCAATGCCAGTCCCCCCTCGCTGCGGCTCCTTTCAAGCATCGCTTCTTCACCCGCAGGGATTTTCCCGCCCAGACAAAGCTCATGATGATTTTGCCAGTCCTTTTGAAGAAAGGACTGTGGGATAAAGATCGGGGGTACTGGAAGATGAACAGAAATCTCGAGAGGATTGTCATCTTTACAGCGGGAGTGCATCCCATCTCCGAAACTCCCTCTTCATTTGTTCCACCACCCTAGTCTAATTTAACTTATGCAACCTGCCCCAGTCTCGTGCCACCTGTATCCCCAAGTACCGGAAACTTCTCTTCACCAGCCTAAATGGCAGCTCCTTCAGTCTATTCTCCTGGCCCCTTGCCTGCACTACAAACATCTCACTCTTGGCCATATTTAATTTGTACCCTGAAAACCGGCCGAACTTCCTCAATGTTTCCATCCCGGCCAGTGGGTCCGACATGTACTGGAGCAGGTCGTCCGCATAGAGAGAGAGACCCTATGTTCCCCCCCCCCCCCCCTCCCCCCAGTCATTCCCTTCCACCCCTTCGCAGCTCTCAACGCCATCGCCAACGGCTCTATGGCCAGTGCGAACAGCAACGGGGAGAGTGGGCACCCCTGTCTGGTCCCGTGGTGTAGTCTGAAATAATCTGACATCCTGTTCGTCCTAACGCTAGCTTTTGGGGCCTGGTACAATAGTCTGACCCAATTAACCAGTCCCTCCCCGAACCCAAATCGTCCAAGCACCTCCCACAAATAGCCCCACTCCACCCAGTCGAAGGCTTTCTCAGCGTCCATTGCCACCACTACCTCCACCTCCTTGCCCGTCGGGGGCATCATGATCACATTAAGCAATCTTCACAAGTTAGCTGTCAGCTGCCTGCCTTCCACAAACCCTGTCTGATCGTCCCCAATCACCTCCATTACGCAGTCCTCAATTCTATTCGCCAGAACCTTGACGAGGAGCTTGGCATCCACATTGATCAGGGAGATTGGCCTGTATGACCCGCAGGATTCCGGGTCCTTGTCCCGCTTCAGTATCAGCGAGATGGTAACTTGCGATATCGTCTGTTGCAGGGTCCCTCTGTCACTTGCCTCATTAAAAACCCTTGTCAGGACCGGTCCCACTATCTCAGAGAACTTCTTGTAAAACTCTACTGGGTATCCATCTGGTCCCGGGGCTTTCCCCGACTGCATGGCCCCCCAATATCTCCTCTCCAATCGGGGCCCCCAGCCCGTCCACTAGTCCCCTGCCTACTTTTGGGAAAGTTAGTCCATCCAGGAACCTTTTCATCTCCTCCGGCTCTTCCGGGGGTTCTGAAGTGTACAGTCTTACTATAGAAGTCCCAAAATACCTTATTCAGTCCTGCCGGGTCCTCCACTCTGCTCCCCTCCCCATCAACCACTCTACTTATTTCCCTGGCCGCCTCCATCTTCCCGAGTTGCTGCGCTAGCAATCTACTGGCTTTCTCCCCATGCTCATACACCACTCCCCTCGCCTTCCTAAGTTGTTCCACGGCCCTACTTGTGGATAGCACCCCAGTTCCGCCTGCAATCTCCGTCTCTCCCTGAGTAGGTCCTCCCCCGGGGACCCCACATGCTTCTCGTCTATCCGGTGAATTTCCCGAACCAATCTGCCCATTTCTGCTCTGTCCGCCCTGACCCCGTGAGTCCGAATTGAGATCAGCTCCCCCCTCACTACTGCCTTCAGCGCCTCCCACAGGGTCGCTGCTGAAACCTCCCCCATATCGTTCACCTGCAAGTAATTTTGCATACACTTCCAAAGTCTCTCACATATCCCCTCCTCCGACAACAGTCCTACGTCTAACCTCCATTGCGGGCGTTGGTAATTCACCCCCCCCCCGACCTGCAGGTCCACCCAGTGCGTGGCATGGTCCGAGATAGTGATTGCCGAGTATGCCGTATTCTTTACCTCCCCTACACAGTCCCTGCTCACGATAAAAAAATCAATCCTAGAATATATTTTATGAACATGCAAATAAAACGAGTAGCCCCTTCCCGTCGGCTGTCTGGCGCTCCATGGGTCCACAGCTCCCATTTGCTCCATGAACCCTTTCAGCTCCCTTGCCATTGCTGGGAGTCTGCCCGTTCTGGGACATGACCGGTCCAGCCCCGGGTCAAGGACTGTATTAAAGTCCCCCCCCCCAATTATCAACTTACGTGAGTCTCAGTCCGGGATCTTCCCCAGCACTCTTTTGATAAAGTCAACGTCGTCCCAGTTTGGCGCATATATGTTCACCAGCACCACTCTTCTCCCCTCCAGCTTGCCCCTTACCATAAGGAATCTGCCCCTGCCGTCTGCGACTACGCCCTCCGCCTCAAATTGAACCCGCTTATTGATCATAATTGTTACCCCCCTGGACTTAGAATCCAAGTCCGAGTGGAAGACCTGGCTGACCCAGCCCTTCCTTAGCCTAGTCTGGTCAGACACTTTCAGATAAGAGGGAAATCAGGAGGGCAAAAAGGGGACATGAAATTGCTTTGGCAAATAATGCAAGGGAGAATCCAAAGAGATTCTACAAATACATAAAGGGGAAAAGAGTAACTAGGGACAGAGTAGGGCCTCTTAAGGATCAACAAGGGCATCTATGTGCAGAGCCACAAGAGTTGGGTGAGATCCTGAATGAATATTTCTCATCGGTATTCACGGTGGAGAAAGGCATGGATGTTAGGAAACTAAGGGAAATAAATAGTGATGTCTTGAGAAGTGTGCATATTACAGAGGAGGAGGTGCTGGAAGTCTTAAAGCGCATCAAGGTAGATAAATCCCCGGGACCTGATGAAATGTATCCCAGGATGTTGTGGGAGGCTAGGGAGGAAATTGCAGGTCCCCTAACAGAGATATTTGAATCATCGGTAGCCACAGGGGAGGTGCCTGAAGATTGGAGAGTGGCGAATGTTGTGCCCTTGTTTAAGAAGGGCAGCAGGGAAAAGCCTGGGAACTACAGACCGGTGAGCCTAACGTCTGTAATAGGTAAGTTGCTAGAAGGTATTCTGAGAGACAGGATCTACAAGCATTTAGAGAGGCAAGGACTGATTCGGGTCAGTCAGCATGGCTTTGTGCGTGGAAAATCATGTCTCACAAATTTGATTTGAGTTTTTTGAGGGGGTGACCAAGAAGGTAGATGAGGGCAGTGCAGTAGACGTTGTCTACATGGACTTTAGCAAAGCCTTTGACAAGGTACCGCATGGTAGGTTGTTGCAGAAGATTAAAGCTCACGGGATCCAGGGTGAGGTTGCCAATTGGATTCAAAATTGGCTGGACGACAGAAGGCAGAGGGTGGTTGTAGAGGGTTGTTTTTCAAACTGGAGGCCTGTGGCCAGTGGTGTGCCTCAGGGATCGGTGCTGGGTCCACTGTTATTTGTGATTTATATTAATGATTTGGATGAGAATTTAGGAGGCATGGTTAGTAAGTTTGCAGATGACACCAAGATTGGTGGCACAGTGGATAGTGAAGAAGGTTATCTAGGATTGCAACGGGATCTTGATCAATTAGGCCAGTGGGCCGACGAATGGCAGATGGAGTTTAATTTAGATAAATGTGAGGTGATGCATTTTGGCAGATCGAATCAGGCCAGGACCTACTCAGTTAATGGTATGGCGTTGGGGAGAGTTATAGAACAAAGAGATCTAGGAGTACAGGTTCATAGCTCCTTGAAGGTGGAGTCGCAGGTGGACAGGGTGGTGAAGAAGGCATTCGGCATGCTTGGTTTCATTGGTCAGAACATTGAATACAGGAGTTGGGACGTCTTGTTGAAGTTGTACAAGACATTGGTACGGCCACACTTGGAATACTGTGTGCTGTTCTGGTCACCCTATTATAGAAAGGATATTATTAAACTGGAAGAGTGCAGAAAAGATTTACTAGGATGTTGCCGGGACTTGATGGTTTGAGTTACAAGGAGAGGCTGGATAGACTGGGACCTTTTTCCCTGGAGCGTAGGAGGCTTAGGGGTGATCTTATAGAGGTCTATAAAATAATGAGGGGCATAGATAAGGTAGATAGTCAACATCTTTTCCCAAAGGTAGGGGAGTCTAAAACTAGAGGGCATAGGTTTAAGGTGAGAGGGGAGAGATTCAGAAGGGCCCAGAGGGGCAATTTCTTCACTCAGAGGGTAGTGAGTGTCTGGAATGGGCTGCCAGAGGTAGTAGTAGAGGCGGGTACAATTGTGTCTTTTAAAAAGCATTTAGATAGTTACATGGGTAAGATGGGTATAGAGGGTTATGGGCCAAGTGCGGGCAACTGGGACTAGCTTAATGGTAAAAACTGGGCGGCATGGACTGGTTGGGCCGAAGGGCCTGTTTCCATGCTGTAAACTTCTATGATTCTATGTGTCTCCTACAACATAATTACGTCCGCCTTTAGAGCCCGCAAATGCACGAACACACGTGCCCTTTTAACTGGCCCATTTAGTCCCCTGACATTCCAGTGATCAGCCTGGTTGGGGGGCACAACCCCCCCCCCCCCCCTCCCACCGGTCAGCCATAACCTTTCTCGGGCCCGCCCCCGGCCCATGCGCCGTGCCATTCTTGGCTCGCCTCTTGGCTGCCTCCACCCCCGACCTCCTTTCCATTACCTACTTCAGATCCCCCCCATGTCAGCAAAATAACTCCCCCCCCCCCACCCCCCAGCAACATCCCCCGATAACCCCACCCCTGCCATTCACTGGCTGTATCCCCCCCCCCACCTGACTCCCTTGAGTAGCCAATCCGCTAGCCCGGTGACCCCTTGTCTCACTTCCATTTTTTCCCCGACCTCATCTCCCCACTCCCCAGCACACCATCCCCCACTCCGACCCACTGGAGCGGTCTCACTAAGATGGGAAAGATCAAACAAGATGTGAACATCAAACAGCAACGCAAGGCTGCCCCCGCGGACGCACCTGTCTCGTCTGTACTCTGTGTGCCCCCTCCAGCTCCGGCGGTCGGGGACAGGCTTCAGCTCCCATCAGCTGCATCAACAGGTCCGCCACGAACGCTGTGGCATCAGCTCCCTCCGCCCCCTCCGGGAGGCCGATGATCCTCAGATTTTGTCTACGGGCTCTATTTTCCAGCTCCTCTACTCTGTCCAGAAGTCTTCTCGGTCTCTCCTTCAACCCGTCGACTTCTATCGCAGCAATCGTCTGCGCGTCCGCCTGCTCCTCCACCGCCTCTCCCAGCTCCTTAACTCTTTCGTCCTGGGCATCCAGTCTCTGGTTCAGCTGATCCACTGCCTTCTGAAGTGGGTCCAAGTTATCCCGCTTCAACAACTCAAAACTGCTCTTTATCACCTGCAGAATGTTTTCCAGCTCCTGCTGGATCGCCGGGTCCGAGGTCTGCCATTTTGCTCCCGGGTCAGCTTCCCCTGGACCTTGCCTTTGTCTCTTCCTCTCCCGTTTTCGCTGCTTTCTGCTCTCCCGCAGTTCCATGCAGCTCTGCTCGCTCCTTAGCCCCCCGTGGCCGTCCTTTCAGTGCTCCACAGTCCCGCAAAACCGGGGAACCAGGTCCGCAAATCCCGCCGGAGTGAGAGCCCCCGAATGTGCGGCTCACTCACTCATTGCCGCCACCGGAAGTCCGTTGTTGTTTATTTTTAATTACTTTTCGAAACATTATCCACTTTTTAAAAAAAAAAGAGTACCCAATTTTTTTTTAACCAATTAGGAGACAATTTAGCGTGGCCAATCCACCTACCTGCACATCTTCGGGTTGTTAGGGTGAGACCCACGCAGACACGGGAGAATGTGCAAACTCCACACGGCCAGTGACCTGTTATCCACTATTGATGCAGTTAGTAGGAAAAGGCTTTCTCGTACTGTTCTCTACATTTGATACATGGAAACACTGAATCTGAAGGATTCTCTCTGGTTGGGGCTCTCACAATCCTGTGCTGGTTCAACTGCTGTTGTTCCTCCTACACTACACTCCCTGTTTACTTTCAGTTCAAGATCTTTTTCAGCACTTCATCATTCACTGTGAGATCAGGACAAAAATAAGAACAATACTGATTGTTTCAGGAAAAATGTAATAGTGTAGGTATGCTCTTTAATGTTTACTAATAAATGGGACATATTTAAGTGAATTAAATATTTAAATGAATAAATGCATTGCTGCAGTTCACTTTCTAAGGCATGGCCACAACATGTGTTAACTTCATTCTTCAGTGGCTGGTTAGAGACAAATCATTCCCACTGTCTCCATCTTCAGTCCACTGTTCGAGACAGTTCATATTTCAATCTGTTCAGTCCATTCCCTGGAATTTCTATCCCAGATAGTTTAGTCCATTTCCTGGGGTTTCTGTCCTGGAATTTGCATGTTACACCGTAAATTCCCTCCCTGTTGTATCTACAATATTGGAGCTGACTAGTCGCTCTGTCAGAGCCGTGTCCTGAATACAGCCAAGTTCACTCAGTAACATTACTCTGGATTCATCTACTTCAAGGGACGGGATAACACGCACCATATGAAATTGTTTACCCACTCTAGAAATCTATCTTTGTGACTTTGTAACTTTCAACTCCAATTTCTGCAACTTGTATCTCCCCGAAATGAACACAATCTTCAAAGCTTTGAAGACCCAGTGTAGATGATACTTTGATAACAATAGTTGTCACATCACATGCCACTGGTAAAGAGTGAGTACTTGGGTTGATTTAGAAGATTTGTGAAATGAAGCCACAGGGAGGCTGTGGATCTGATTGTGAGGGAAATGTGGTGTAGAGGGAGAATTACCAAAGGAGGAAATGCAAAAAAAATAAAGTTATGGGGATGGATTCTCCGTTTCTGAGAGTAAGTGTTGATGGCGAAGCAGAATTCATGGACTTCCACGACAGCAAAACTGCGCCGCATCTGGACCAATTCTGCTGCTGTCAAGGGGCTAGCACCATGTGGACACAATCGATTCTAATGAGAAATGGTCTGGGATTCGCTGAGTCAGGGATTGACACTCAGGAGGCTGACAAGCTGCAGCCGCATATACACACTTCACTCCTCACACACACCATCCCAGCCAACAAGATGGCAGCAAGACACGCAGCCTCATGCTTCACGGATGTCTAGATAGAGACCCTCCTGAACACCGTGGAGGAGAGGCGGATGACCATGTATCCCTGCCAGGAAGGAGGCTGCCAACCGCTGTCATTCACCATGCCTGGACGCAGGTGGCACTGGTGGTCAGCGCCCCAGTAACACCGTTCGGACCGGACAGCAGTGCCGCAAAAAATGTGCAGCCTCCTCAGGGCAGCCAGGGGAGTAGGCAACACTGTGCCCCTGGCACCAACCCCCGCCCCACACACCCGGAACCCCACCCCACCCGGAGGGGCGCTGATATCCATCCTGCACCACATGCCGGTACCCATAAAGGTGGCCATGGCCGGGTGCACTGGTCACTGAGGCCACCAGGCACCCACCCCCTGGACTGCATTTGTTGGACTATCTAACACTGTCATTTTCTGTTTGCATACACCCCCAGGAGAAGGCTGCCCTCAACCGCCGGGAGCGGGAGAAGACCGGAGGGGGACCGCCGATTCTGCAGCCCCTCACCATGGCAGAGCAGAGGGCTCTGGATGTGGTCAGCAGCCCAAAGGAAAGGGAGGTTGCCTGGGTGGAGTTCCGCCGTGGGCGAGGAAATGAGACCCTGCTGACTTAAGAATTTTTTTTTTTTAATGGGCAATTTAGGGAGCCAATTCACCTGCCTTGCACATCTTTTTGTATGGTGGGGTTGAGACACACAGACAGTGACCCGGGGCTGGGATCGAACCAGAGTCCTCAGCGCCGTGAGGCCCCAGTGCTAACCACTGTGCCATCATGCTGTCCCTTTGCTGAGTTGCGGTTCCCCGTGACTTGTATGTCAACCCTCTCCCCCTCAACACCACCCCTGTACCACCCTCTGCCCCTCCCTCCCCCCGTGAGCCGAGCAGCGAGGCTGAGAGCAGCTCGGACTCCAGCACTCCACCTGAGACGCAAGACACCCCGGAGCTCGAGTCTGAGGATGACACTGACTTCCTGTCACAGCTATCTTTCACACCCTCTACCATCCCAGAGATTCTCATGTCGGATGAGCATTTTAGTGAAAAAGCTCCTGGGATACTATCTGGTGCGCACCTCACAGCTGATCTGGTACAGCAGGTGGAGATAGGAACACCCGAGGGGGGGGGGGGGCGGATGGTCAGAGGGTGGACCGACCCCGGGTTAGCTGCCGTCCAGATGGGTTTCGGGCTTCTGGAACGTGCTACCATGGGCAGGAGTCAGGCGTTTTCAAATGATGTGGAGCACTAGAGCTCAATCGCAGAACGGGTTGTCATCATCCTCCATCCCATGGAACTGACCCGGTGTTACTGCAACCCAGGGCCCGCACTCCATAGTACAGGAGGCCGAAGCACCGCTCAATCACGCTCCTGGTTGCTTCATGGGCATCGTTGTAGCGGGTCTTCACGTAGGTCTGTGGCCTCCGGATAGGTGTCATCAGCCACGACCGCAGTGGATAACCCCTGTTGCCCAGAAGCCAAGCCCCCCAAGTCGGGGGGTGGGGGGGGACTCGAACATGTCAGGAATTGTCGAGTGTGCCAGGATGAAAGCGTCGTGCACACTGCCAGTGTATCCGGCGCAGACGTGTAGGATGCACATCTAATGGTCACATATCATCGAGTGGAACCCCTTTCGGTTTGTGTAGAGCGGCCTGTCATCTGCAGGTGCAGACAAATTTTGACAAAGCAGCTTAACATCAGCTCCACACTCCTGCTTGAAGAAAACATTCTGTCCAATTCAAACCACCAGTTGCATCATTTTCATCAATACGCGGGGAACTTGTGCACAGAGTTTACGCTGTCCCCTCACATCCTGACCAGTGTATATTGCCCATCGGAATTGCTTTTCAGAGGACTTCCCAATTATATAGATTGGAACAAAGCTCATTCAAAGCACCAAAAGAAAACGTGCTGTAAAAATGTTATTTTATTCCAATCTGTTTGATGCGACCATCAATTCCCACGAAACCAGGAGTAGAAGTAAACTGTGGCTTTAATCAACTAGAACAGTGCCTGCCTGTGACTGATCTGTTAGTGGGAGCCACCTACAGGGCGACTGCTCTTTATACCTCCCCTCAAGGGGTGGAGCCAGGGGCGGAGCCCACACAGGCCCCAACTTGCTACATCATAGGTAATACCTTATGATGGTCCATAGGTGGAGCCCACATGGACAACGTAATACAGATATGCACATGGTGAATGGTTACTGCAATACATTCACCCCCTGTTAAAAAATGAAGTCCGGCGGGGGTCAAGGGTTCATAAGTTCAGCCTGTCCGGCGCACGGATTGTGCGCTGTGATAGCCAAAGCTCTGGTATCGCAGCTGGCCCGGGTGTCAAACCCAGCCGTGCTGGCATCGGTAGTGAAGTCGCTGGTGCGGGCACAGACATGGACTCCGGGAGCATGTCATCTGAGGCTTCATTCCTGTGGGTAGGTGAAGGGGGAATGGCGGGCGGGAGGGGGTGCGGGTGCCATGTAGGGGCGGGGCGCTGGTCAGTGTAGGTTGGGCGGGGTAAGATGGGGTGGCAGTGGTAGTGGAACCTGTGGGTGCCAGGTCCCGGAGGGAGACCGTATCCTGCCGGCCGTCGGGGTGTTCGATGTATGCGTACTGGGGATTGGAGTGTAGGAGCTGGACCCTCTCGACCAGGGGGTCGGACTTATGGCTCGTGACGTGTTTGTGGAGCAGGACGGGTCCCGGTGTCTTCAGCCAGGATGGAAGCGAGGCTCTGGAGGTGGATTTCCTGGGGAAAACAAACAGGCGGTCATGAGGGGTCTCGTTTGTGGCCATGCAAAGTAGGGACCTAATAGAGTGGAGTGCGTCGGGGAGGACCTCCTGCCAGTGGAGAACTGGGAGTTTCCTAGACCGTAGGGCCAGGAGGACGGTCTTCCAGACCGTCGCGTTCTCCCTCTCCACCTGCCCGTTTTCCCTGGGGTTATAACTGGTAGTCCTGCTCGAGGCGATGCCCTTGCTGAGCAGGTACTGACGCAGTTCGTCGCTCCTGAACGAGGAGCCCCGGTCACTGTGAACGTACGTGGGGAAACCAAACAGGGTGAAGACACTATGTAGGGCTTTAATGACGGTGGCCGCGGTCATGTCGGGGCAAGGGATTGCAAAGGGTAAGCGGGAGAACACGTCGATGATGTTGAGAAAATATGTGTTGCGGTTGTTGGAGGGGAGGGGCACTTTGAAATCGATACTGAGGCGCTCAAAGGGCCGGGATGCCTTTACCAGGTGGGCCTTATCCGGTCGATAGAAGTGCGGCTTACACTCCGCACAGATTGGGCAGTCCCTGGTCATGGCTCTGACCTCCTCGGTGGAGTAGGGCAGGTTGCGGGCCCTGATGTAGTGGAGAAGCCGGGTGACCCCCGGGTGGCAGAGGTCATAGTGGATAGCATGTAGTCGGTCATCTTGCTCGCTGGCGCATGTGCCGCGGGACAGGGCACCTGGGAGTTTGTTGAGTTTCCCAGGACGATATACTATATCGTAATTATAGGTGGAGAGTTCGATCCTCCACCTCAAGATCTTATCATTCTTGATCTTGCCTCGCAGCGTATTATCGAATATGAAGGCTACCGATCGTTGGTCGGTGATGAGGGTAAACCTCCTAACAACGGGGTAATGCCGCACGGCTTCCACGATGGCTTGGGCTTCCTTTTCAACTGAGGAATGTTGAATTTCGGAGGTGGTGAGGGTTCGTGAAAAAAACGCGACTGGCCTGCCTGCCTGATTGAGGGCAACGGTAAGGGCGACCTCTGATGCGTCGCTCTCCACCTGGAAGGGGACGGACTCGTCCACCGCGCGCTTTGCGGCTTTGGCGATATCCGCCTTGATGCAGCTGAAGGCCTGGCGGGCCTCAGCCACCAGTGGGAAGATGGTGGGCAAAGTTGGGGACCCACTGGGCGTAATATGAAAAGAAACAGAGGCACCTTTTCAGGGCCTTGGGGCAGTGGGGAAGGGAGAGTTGCAGGAGGGGGTGCATCCGGTCAGGGTCGGGTCCGAGAACCCCATTTTCCACGACGTAGTCGAGGATGGCTAGTCTGGTTGTGCGGAAAATGAAGCTTAACATCGTTGTTGTAAGTGAGGTTAAGGGTTCGGGCGGTTTGGAGAAATCTCTGGAGGTTGGCATCGTGGTCCTGCTGATCATGGCCGCTGATGGTGACGCTGTCCAAGTACGTAAATGTGGCCCACAGCCCGTACTGGTCCACCATTTGGTCCATCGTTCTTTGGAAGACCAAGACCCCGTTCTTGACGCCAAAGGGGACCCGGATGAAGTGGAAGAGGCGGCCGTCTGCCTCAAAAGCCGTGTAGTGGCTGTCCCCCGGGCGGATTGGGAGCTGGTGGTACGCAGACATCAGATCCACCATGGAGAACACCCGGTAGTGCGCGATCTGATTAACCATGTCTGCGATCCGGGGAAGGGGGTACACATTGAGGTGAGTGTACCGATTTATGGTTTGGCTGTAACCTACAACCATTCGGTTCTTTTCCCCGGTCCTGATGACCACCACCTGGGCTCTCCAGGGGCTATTGCTGGCCTCGATGATTCCCTCCTGCAAGAGTCGCTGGACCTCGGACCTGATAAAAGTCCTATCCTTGATGCTCTACCGCCTGCTTCTGGTGGCAACTGGTTTGTAGTCGGCGGTGAGATTTGCGAAGAGCGGGTGAGGGTCGACCTTTCGGGTCGCGAGGCTACATGCGGTGAGTGGGGGTAGGGGCCCGCCGAACTTCAGGGTTAGGCCCTGTGGTTACATCGAAAATCCAGTCCCAATAGAAGAGGAGCGCAGAGGTCGGGGAGTACATGTAATTTAAAGTTGGCGTACTTGGCGCCCTGTATTGCGAGGGTTGCGGTAGTGCACCCCCGGACCTGCACCGAGTGCGACCCGGAGGCGAGGGAGATGGTTTGATCGCCGGGAAGATTGGGAGCGAGCAGCGTCTTACCATGTCTGGATGAATGAAGCTCTCTGTGCTCCCGGAGTCGAAGAGGCTGGACATTTCATGTCCGTTTACCCGGACGGTCATCATAGAGCTCCGGAGGTGTTTGGGTCGTGACCGCACTGAGTTGCGGGTAGCCGGCGTGGTCGGAGGTTCTGGGGCGATTCCAAGATGGCTGCCCCTGTTGGTCACACGTGTCAGGCGTTGCAGATGGCGGCCAAGATGGCGGCCCCCGTCGGTCGCACGTGGCGGGCCGCGTGGGCAAGGATGGCCAAGATGGCAGCTCACGTGAGTCGCACACGCTGCATGCGGGCTGGAAGATGGCTGCCCCCACGGACAACACGAGGCCAATGACGCGTCCGGGGGGGGGCATGGCCGACAGACACGCTGCCACACTGCGGGATCTGCGGGCCTGTGAGTCTGAGGGTCGGGCCTGCAATTTAGAGTTTTTGGACCTGGCCAGGCAAACTTTAGCAAAATGTCCTTTTCTCCGGCAGTCGCTGCAGTTCGCGTTCCGGGCCAGGCCGCACTGCCGGGGGTGTTGAGGCTGGCCGCAGAAATAACAGGGTAGCCCCCCCATGGTGGGCGGGCAGCCGCGTGGCCCAGGCGTGGGGTATTCTTTGGTCGGGGATCCACGAGGGGGGTCGCGTGATCGGACGGGAACGCGTTAAGGCTTTGGAACGCTACTTCCAGAGAGGAGGCTAGTTTTACCGTCTCTTCCTGATCTAGGCGCTGTCTCACGTAGTTGGACCTGACTTCAGCCATGTAGGTGTCCCAGATGGCAAGGTCCATATGTTGAGTGGCCGTAACGGCCTGGTAATTGCAGCTTCGTGCAAGGACTTTGAGGTCGCATAAGTACTCTTCCAGCGATTCCCCGGAACGCTGCCGGCGAGTGGTGAGGGGATGCCGCACATATACCTCGTTCATGGGCCTTATGTAGAGGCGCTCTAGCATCGCGAGGGTGGAGGCTTCCTCGAGTTGAACAGAGATTCGATGGCTCACCTGTGCGTGGAGGAGACTCAGCTACTGTTTGTCGGTGACGGAAGGCGAGGAGGAGGCGGCGAGGTAGGCCTTGAAACAGCGGCCTGCGGATCGAGTTCCAGTCAGTCAGGTTTGAGGGCCGATTCCATAGTGGCGTTGTAGTTGATTAAATTGATGTGACCATCAATTCACACAAAACCAGGAGAAGTAGTAAACTGTGGCTTTAATCAACTAGAACAGTGCCTGCCTGCGACTGCTCTGTTAGTGGGAGCCGCCTACAGGGCGACTGCTCCTTATACCTCCCGTCAAGGGATGGAGCCAGGGGCGGAGCCCACACAGACCCAAACATGCTTACAATGGTTCATAGGTGGAGCCCACATGGGCAACAGCGTAATACAGATATGCACATGGTGAATTGTTACAGCAATACATTCACCACACTGTTGCAAGTGAAGCATGTTAAAAAAACTGCCAATGTCAGAATAAGTTGCTCACTGTCAGGCAAACCCATGACTGTGAGGAGCTTCTAGCTTCACAGCTGAAGGCTATTGCTAATGAGGAATTGGCCTTGTTAGTTGTGAGAGCACCTCCCAGCTGCAGGTTGTGTTTGCTTCTTGCTCCTGTTGGTGACTGAGAATAGCTGGAGGCTGCCGAAGTTGAGAAAGAAGGGAAGGAAGATGGGTGGTTGCCTTTCAGTCTCTTTTACCTGTTGTGCGGCGAGGGGAGGATTTTGGCGGGCCTACTACCGGGCTGAGGATGTAGGAGGATTTGCTCGAGCAGTGTGTGGATATTTTTAAATATCTGTTTTGTGCGTTGACTGTGTATTCTGTTATGGACTTATGGGTTACCTGTTAATGCCCCCTGTGTTCCTGTTGGCTGGTCCTTGGACAGGGTGGTGAAGGAAGATCAGATGCTGATATTACAGTAGAGGAGGGGTGGTGGCCGGGTTCGACTGCGCAGCCCGGAAGTTGCGTCAGGACTACCGGTGACTTGATATGTTCAGTGGCCATCTACTGCTCCTGTTATGGGAGCTATGCAGGTCACTGGTGTTCCTCATTTTCCTTTTGTACTGTGTTTGTCAGGGTGAGTTGGACGAATTGTACGATGGATACCATGTAACTGCGGATTATCTTTTTGCCAATTGCAACCCCTCCTGCCCCTGTAGCCTGGGAGTCGCTGGAAGATGCTGCCTATGCTGGAGAGGTGGAGATTGTTTTTGTTCTCTCTCCCTCCACTACTATGCTCCAGGTTGGTGAGACCTTCTGGTGGTCGGTTTACCAAGCGGCTTTCGACTGATGCAAGTCCACTGTAGGTGCTGCGGGGTGACGGGGTGGGGGAGTCATTTCTGCATCGTTGGCAGTGTATTGATCTTTTGCCTAGCGGCTGTGTTTGTCTGCTGCAACCCCTCTCGCTGCTTTGACTCGGCAAATTACCAGCGCTGGAGAAGAGGTGGGGTGTTCTCTCTCCTTCCGCTGTGCTCCATGTCAGCGTGCTCTTTTCCGATGGTCTGTGCTGCTCGCTTTGGTTTGAGTGGCTTCTTAGCACCCTCCCACAGTTGTAGTTCTGATGCTGGGGCCGAGGGGTGGTGTACACTGCCTCGGCAGCTGGTGGCATTGTTCATTTATTCTTTTTTTTGGTTTTCGTCCTTGGTACGCTCTGTGGAACTCGCTGCCCCATAGTGCAGGGAATTGTTCAGGGAGTCATTAAATTGTTTCAAGGAGCAGCAAGGTGGTGCAGTGGTTAGCACTGCTGCCTCACACCGCTGAGGATGATGGTTCAATCCCAGTCCCGGGTCACTGTCCGTGTGGGGTTTGCACATTCTCCCACTGTTTGCATGGGTTTCACCCCACAATCCAAAAAATGGGCAGGGTAGGTGGATTGGCCACACTAAATTGCCCCTTAATTGGAAAAAAAAGAATTGGGTACTTAAATTTAAAAAAATATAATGGTTTCAAGAAGGAGATCGATATATTTTGGATTTTAAAAATGGGTGAAAGGGATATGGGCAACAGCAGGGAGGTGGATTTGAGACCAGGAATGATCTGATAAAATGTCGGAACAGCTTGGAAGAACTGAATTGCTTACTTCTGTTCCTATGTTTCTACGTATGGCTGGTGTCTTCATTGTCTTCCTGCCTGTTTTGTGATTTCCTTCAGTGGTTGCTCTGTATTTGGTTTTATTTATAATACTCTAGTCCTGTTCTTGACTGAACTGTGCCCCTCTTGGGAGGGTTGGAATGGTTTTCTCCCTCTCATCCGCTGTGCTGTGTTGGAGTGTCCTTTTCCAGTGGGCGAGCTGGTGAGTCTTTGTTCTTAGGGCCAAGTGATTGGTATCCTCATTGTATTGTCTTTTCTATTTTGACATTTGCAGGTTATCTGCTGGTGGCTGCAAATTGCAGTTTTCTTACTTTTCTGTTTCAGAAGGAAAGACCATTTTTTCCATGATACCTGGGTCAGGGGATGTATGTGCACGGGCAGTACGGTAGCATTGTGGACAGCACAATTGCTTCACAGCTCCAGGGTCCCAGGTTCGATTCCGGCTTGGGTCACTGTCTGTGCGGAGTCTGCACATCCTCCCCGTGTGTGCGTGGGTTTCCTTCGGGTGCTCCGGTTTCCTCCCACAGTCCAAAGATGTGCAGGTTAAGTGGATTGGCCATGATAAATTGCCCTTAGTGTCCAAAATTGCCCTTCGTGTTGGGTGGAGTTGCTAGGTTATGGGGATAGGGTGGAGGTGTTGACTTTCCAAGAGCCGGTGCAGACTCAATGGGCCGAGTGGCCTCCTTCTGCACTGTAAATTCTATGAAAAAAAAAAATTCTATGAATGTGTCCAGAAGGCAATCTGTTTAAAGCAAGAAGACGCTGCGGGACCTGGTGTGTGACATTCTTCCAAATGGGCCACCTGATGACGCTATTGAAGAAATGCTTTTGCAGATTGCTAATGCTTTTCTTGCTAGTGTGGTGAGTGCTGCATGTAACTGGCATACAAGTGTGAGATATTCAATTGTACCTTGAGCGCCAGTGGAATATGTGGATGTCAGGATTAGGTTCCGGTGATATTGAGCCGTGTGGGTGAACTTCCACGGCTGCAGCTCCTGGACAGAGAATGGCACGGATAAGTGGAACAAGTAACCACGGCGATATGCCTTGGTAACGTATTTCTTCCGCCAGGTGCACGGCCTGAACAATGACATGCAGTTCCTATTCATAGGCCCAAGGGGTCTCTGTTACTCCCTGCATGCACTGCCCATCTTTTACCAGGACCTTCTCAAAATTTGGAATATGCTCACCTCACGCCGCAGCTCTCCCGTCTGTAGTAGTGGCTGTCGTCAGTGAGCTGCTACTCAGGAATCTGCATCTCCACCAGTACCATTTTGAATGCTGGCGGAGCGAAGGGCTGTGGCTGCCGAGGTGACCAGGGTCGGGAATGTGCTGGGTGGCGGGAGTGGGCTGGATGACACCGCGCGTATTGATACATCGAGCAGTGGTGGGTGTCCAGCTCACAGTCGATGCCACCAGTGACCTCAAAACAGTTGTGCACGGACCCGACGCCAGTCATGGTCTCGAGGACGCACAGATGTGCACTGAGCGGACCCTAGCTCAGACAGAATTCCACATTGGACCCAGGCCCTGAAACTTCCCTCAGGAGCCAGGGCTCCACAAAACTAGCCGCCTTGCGGAAATGCCCTATGTGCCTTCCATACTGCATGGAGGGATATTTGCTGCTGCTGCACACCTTTTACCTCATTGCCCTCACCCAGACACACCTTGGTGCACCTCCCACTGGGGGTCGCTCTCCGGAGGAGTCCCCCCCTCAATCTTGGGGACCTTGGGTGGAGGGTTTGCACGCAGCAGTACCAAGCAATCATCGTTGGCACCAGGTCATGGACTCTCCAGATGCCTGCCTTTTTTTACGACTTTGTGGAGTCCGTGAGCCACATCTACATTAAACGTTTGAGGCTGCACCCCCTTTTTAGTTTATCAAACTTTTTATTACAGTTTTGTTTGCACTTCAGTCCCACGCTCCTGATCTACTGGCACCTGACAAAGCGGGGAGGGGGGGGGGGGGGGGAAAGGAGGAGGAGGATCTCTTAGTGAACCTCCTCCTGGGCCTGGCAAAAACTTGCCATGAACAGGTTCAGGCAGTGGGCGATCAAGGCCGTCCAGTCCGGCTTCTGGGGCACGATCTATTGAGCACCACATGGTTGCTGATGCACATCAGGTGGAGGCAGGAACATCCAATGGAGTCAGGAATCGGATGTCTGCTGGACACCCGGACTCGCCGAGCCTCTGAACAAGGTCATCCCAGAGCTGATGCAGATGATGGGACACAGCTATGAGATTCAGGAGGGGATGTCAACGACACTCCAGTGAGTGCATAGCCGATTGAAGGAGTCCCAGAGGCTACGGGCACTATGTGAGGCCAAAACTGCAAGGTGGGTGACCGCAGTGAAAAACCTGGAGCACAATGTCAGCATCTTAAGTGGCAGTGAACAAGGCATGGCTGAGGGCCTTGGCACGTCCCAGTCGCTGAGATGTCCCAGATGCAGGTGAACATCCCCAAGGCACTGCAAAGCATGACCCAGTCACGAAGGACCATCGCCGAGGGAGTCGACATCATAGCGCAGTCAATGGGGACTGTCAGGACTGGCCAAGCCAGATGACTCAGAGGCCTCTGAAGCTCACTCCAGCTGCCCCATAATCCCGTATAATGCCCCATGGCCCTCCAGACCGTCAGGGAGGAGGAAGCACTGGAGGCCAACTTGGAACTTGCCACCAAAGAGATGGTGGTGGTCTTCAGTTCTTCTGAATCATCCTCTCCTGACACCAGTTCATCTCAAGAGCAGGAAGCAGAACAGCGACCCCTGTGACACCAGAAGTCAGCCAGGGCCAGCTCTGGGCTATCCAGCGGACATCCGCCAAGGGCAACAAAGGCCACAGGGCATGGAAAGCAACAGGCTGCCTCCACTTCTGACGAGCACCCTGGGGACAGACCTAGATGTAGCAGTGGACCACGAAAGATCAAGGAGAGGATCAATTGGGGGACTGGGGGGAGCACTATCTGTATAGCGAGGGGCATGGAAATGTCAAACGTTCACAAATGAAACATATTACACCTGATACATGTGAAGCCTTTGTCACCTTAATCTTCACAGCGGGCCTGCCTGCACCAAACCCCTGTTGCCCTCAGTTCCTCCCATCCCCTCCGGGCACAATGGATCAAGATCAAACGCCCCCAATGCAGACCTCATTCAGAGGATGGGTGTGAGCGCACAGTCAGCAGAAAAACAGGACTCCGACTTTGGCATAAACTGAGGAGCACTAGAGCTAACCTCACAGCAAGTTATCATCACTCACCTGCCTAGTATATTGACCCACTGACTGTGCCGACACAAGCTCATCACCCTGGGGTGATGTTACACAGACCCTTGGACAGTGGATCAGCGGAGTTGGGGAGGGGGGCTTTGGGGCAGAAGGAAGGAAATGGGGAGGGGAAAAGAGGGATTGGCGCAAGGAGGAAAATGGGGAGGGACGATTGGGGCGGGGGGTGAGCTGACGGACGAAGACTTGTCCTATGAGAATCGGGTCATCTCCCTGGTCCTCCAGGCATGCCGCATCAATGCTGCTGCCTGTCCACCATCCTCCTGGGCTGTTGTCAAAGGCACAGGAAAGGATGAGATCTTCACCATCCTCAACATAATTAGCAGCAGCGCCAGGGATAAAGTCAAGATTGACACTGGAGCATAGAATAATGTATTATCCAGACAAAGGCTACGGGAAATAGATCCGTATGCATCACCCAGATTCCAGCATCCAGAAGCACCTCATGGCTTATGGCAGAAAGACAATCCCCACCAAAGGTGCAGCAATCCTCCACTGCACACAGGGAAATTTCAAGTTCCATAGAGTTAATCAGAATGTAAAGCCACTACTAGGGCTTCGGAACAGCATTGCATCGAGTCTCATTCAGCTTGGTGCAGAAGTACATGCTCTACAACTCCTAGCCTCAGAGACAACAGCATATAGAGACCTCTTCAACTGTGATATCATTGGTAACCTACCAGTTGTGTACCATGAGACTAGATGACTCCGAGGAGAGTACCAGTAACCACGAAGCAGAAAATTATTAATGTGCTGCATCGGTTAACACAGTAGGTTTCATAACTCTATAGACGAGGCCATGGAATGGTTTTCAGCATGGTTGCCGCAGTAAGAAAAGATGGCACAGTCAGGATATGTAGTGCCGCATAAAAGACTAATCCAGGTGGTGAGATCAGAATCACACAATACTAGAGTACAGAAAAGGCCCTTCGGCCCATCGAGTCTGCACCGACGCATGAAAGGCCCTGATCTGCCCACTTAATCCCACTTGCCAGCACTTGGCCCATAGCCTTGAAGGTTACGACATGCCTAGTACTCATCCAGTTACTTTTTTAAAAAAGGATGTGAGGTATCCCGCCTCTACCACCCTCCCAGGCAGTACATTCCAGACCGTCACCACTCTCTGGGTAAAAATGTTTTTCCTCAAATCCCCCCAAAACCTCCAACCCTACAAGGTGTCCCCTCGTAACTGACCCTTCAACTAAGGAGAACAGCTGCTCCCTATCCACTCTGTCCATGTCCCTCATAATCTTGTACACCTCAATCAGGTCACCCCTCAGTCTTCTCTGCTCTAGCGAAAACAACCCAAGCCTATCCAACCTCTCTCTCTTACTTAAATGTTCCATCCCAGGCAACATTCTGGTGAATTGCCTCTGCACTCACTCCAGTGCAATCACATTGTTCCTATAAAGCAGTGATCAGAATTTTGCACAGTACTCTAGCTGTGGCCTCACCAAAGTTCTGTACAACTCCAACATGACCTCCCTGCTTTTGTAATCCATGCCTCTATTAATAAAGGCAAGTGTGCCATTGATAAAGGCAGTGTCCCATAAATCTTTTTCACCACCCTATTAACCTGCCCTCTGCCTTCAAAGATCTGTGGACAAACATTTCAAGGTCCCCTTGTTCCTTGGAACTTCCCAGTGTCAGGCCATTTGTTCAATACTTCCTTGTCACATTACTCCTTCCAAAATGTATCACCTCACACTTTTCAGGGTTAAATTCCATCAGCCACTTTTCTGTCCATTTGACCATCATGTCTATATTTTCCTGTAACCTCACTGTTAATCACCCGGCCAATCTTTGTGTCATCTGTTAACTTACTGATCCTACTCCCCACATAGTCATCTTTGTTGTTTATATAACTGACAAACAATAGAGGGCCCAGCACAGATCCCTGTGGTACGCCACTGGACACTGGCTTCCAGTCACTAAAGCAGCCTTCTGACAGCCTGCCATCACCCTCTGACAGCTAAACCAATTTTGAATCCACCTTATCAAGTTACCCTGTATCCTATGTGCATTTGCCTTCTTAATAAGTCTTCCAAGTGGGACCTTGTGTAAGGCTTTGCTGAAATCCTTGCCTCTATTCAGGCCGCTAAGTCTGCGCCGATCACGTGTCCTATCTAGACCAACCGCCTGTATCCTCTATACCCCTTCTGTTCATGTGCCTATCCAGATAAGTCTTAAAGGTCGTTAACGTATCTGCCTCAACCACCTCTCTTAGCAATGCAATCCAGGCCACTACCACCCTCGGTGTAGAAAAGAACTTCCCTCACACATCCCCACTGAACCTTACCCGCCTCACCTTGAAATTGTCATTTCCACCCTGGGAAAAAGCCTCCAACTGTTCACCCTATCCATACCCCTAATAATTTTATAAACTTCTATTAGGTCAGCCCTCAGCCTGCGTCTCTCTAGGGAGAACAATCCCAGTTTATTCAATCTCTCCTCATAGCGAATACCCTCCATACCAGGCAACCCTTTCTGCACTCTCTCCAAAGAATCCGCGTCCTTTTGGTAGTGCAGTGACCAGAATTGGACACAGTATTTCAAATGTGGCCTAATGAACGTTCCGTACAATTGTAACATAATTTTCGAGCTTTTGTACTCGATACCCCGTCCGATGAAGGCAAGCATGCCAAATGCTTTCTTTACTACCATTTCCACCTGTGCTGCCACTTTTAAGGATCTGTGGTCCTGCACACCCAGATCTCTCGGTATCGCTATGCTCCTGCCATTTATTTTATAACTCTCACCTGAATTGGATCTACCAAAATGCATCACCTCGCATTTGTCCGGGTTAAATTCCATCTGCCATTTCTCTGTCCAATTTTGCAGCCTATCTATATTCTGTTGTATTCTCTGACAATCTTCATCACTATCCACAACTCCTGCATTCTTTTATTTATTTATTTATTTTTTATAAATTTAGAGTACCCAATTAATTTTTTCCAATTAAGGGGCAATTTAGCGTGGCCAATCCACCTAGCTTGCACATTTTTGAGTTGTGGGGGCGAAACCCACGCAAACACGGGGAGAATGTGCAAACTCCACACGGACAGTGACCCAGAGCCGGGATCGAACCTGGGACCTCGGCGCCGTGAGGCCGCAGTGCTAACCCACTGCACCACCGTGCTGCCCTAACTCCTGCAATCTTAGTATTATCCGCAAACTTGCAAATCAGACCAGTCATTTATATATATTTATAAATCAGTCATTTATATATATCACAAAGAGAAGTCATGAAACTTCTGACAGCCGAAGACTAAAACGAGAAGTTCCTTTTCAATCGGTGCATAGGGAGTCTTGGTGTCAGCGAGGGCTCTTGAAGCTAAGGCCATTGCTCTGCCATTCCGGATGCAGACTGAACCAAGTCTGTGCTGGGATATGTCTGCTGATATGAGCATTGCTCGAACATCAAAGTATTGTAAGACCGGTGAGGCCGTGAGCACTTGTTCAGGTCTACTGAAGGCAGATGTGTGGTGCTCTTGCCAGCACCATTCAACGTCCTTGTGGAGAAGTTGGCAAAGAGGTCCAGTGACCTCAAAATAACACAGGTTAAACTAAGAAAGATAATTTGTCATACCAAGCAAATGTTGTAAAAAACGTGCTTGTCCACAGGAATGGCCACCTGTTGTGTAGTCCTTGTTTTGTCTGGATCAAGTTTTATACCACCTGCTGTGCGTAAATGACCCAAGTAAGGAACTGGTTGACCCTGAGCCTACATTTTGCAGGGTTAAGCTTTAATTGGATGGTCTCGATTCTTCCAGGACAGGACAAAGCTGTGCATCATGGTCTTGCATAGTGACCCCAAACAAGAATGTCACCAATGATCTCGCAACGTTGGCCTGTAAAGAGTTGCTCCATGCACCAGTGGAAAACTTCACTGACAAACGAGATCCTATAAGGCATACAACAAAATAATATCTGCCTACTGGAGAGATGAATGTGGTTAGTTTCAAGGATTCCTCATCTAACAGAATCTGGCAGAACCTGCATTTTGCATTGAGACTGCTGATCACTTTGGCATTTAGTATGTCTGCTATCACCTGTTCCACTGTCTTCATAGGGTGATGTGGTCTGAGCAGCACCTTGTTTAAGTGAAATGGGTCATGGGAACATAAGAATTGGAGCAGAGTTAGGCAATTCAGCTCTTCAAGCCTGCTCCGTCATTCAATCAGATCATGGCTGATCTCTTCCTAGTCTCAAATGCACCTCCCCACTTGTTGCCCATATCCCACTTTTAACTTCAGAAATATATCTATCTCCTTCTTGAAACCATAAAATACTGCACGAGTTCCCACAAATTCACCCCTCTCTGCGAGAAGTAGTTTCTCCTCATCCCAGTTCTAAATCTATGGCCTCTCAACCTATATCTGTGACCTCTCGTTCTAGATTTCCCACAAAGGGGAACATTTTGTGTAAGTTTACTTTATAAATCTCTTTTAGTATGAACAAAGGTTGGATAGGCTTGGGTTGTTTCCGCTGGAGCAGAGAAGACGGAGGGGTGGCCCGATTGAGGTGTACAATATTATGAGGGGCATGGACACAGTGGATAGAGAGCAACTGTTCCCCTTAGTTGAAGGGTCAGTTACAAGAGGACACAAGTTCAAGGTGAGGGGCAGGGGGATTTGAGGAATAACCAGAGGGTGGGGGGGGGGGGGGGATGTTGTGGAATGCACTGCCTGGGAGGGTGGTAGAGGTGGGTTGCCTCACATCCTTTAAGAATTGATTGATTTTTATTGTCACATGTACCAAAGTACAGTGAAAAGTATTTTTCTGCGGCCAAGGGAACGTACACAGTACGTACAGAATAGACAAAAGAATAATCAACAGAGTACATTGACAGTGGTGCATCAACAAATAGTACCTGGTGATCACTTGGCACGTCTTAACATTCAAGGCTACTGACCAAATGCTGGCAAATGGGATTAGGTAGACATGTTAGGTGTTTTTCATGCAGATTTGATGGGCCAAAAGGCCTCTTCTGCCCTGTATTATTCTCGGATTCTGTGAAGTCAAAGATGCCTTACAAGCGAACATTACATCCAGACAACTGCACAACGTTATCTTGAGGGGCTGGCCAGAATCCCCATGGGAGCTTCACTACAAGCTCCACACATTCTTCGCCATCAATGATGAAATGACCAGACAGGATAGACTAATACTGTCTGGCCTGCGATTCGTCAACTATACTATACACACAACTGCACCAAAGACACCACAGGTTGGAAGCAACCATATACACGGCCAATAAATCACTGTACTGGCCCTCCATGTACGCAGACATGGAAAGGAAAATGTCCAGATGCGCATTGTGCAATGCACTCAAGCTGCATCAACCAAAGGAACCTCTGTATTTACATTAGGTCCAATGGTCATTCACAGAAGCAGACATCTTTGAGTGGAATGGTAAACAACATTTGTCCTAGTTGATTCACATTCCATGTGATTTGACCTCGACTAGCCGCCAAATATGACAAGTAAAACAGTAATCATCAAGCTTAAGAGACATTTTGTCACACACTGCATCCCAGAGACTAATGACAAACAACCCTCAACAATTCATCTCCGCTGAATTTCACAACTTTGCACACACATGGGAGATTGAGAATATCGTGAGCAGCCCCCAATATCCATAGTCAAACAATGGAATGGGCGGTTTGCTCAGCCATGAATCTCTAGAAACATGCAAGCAATTACAGACTGGTAGTAGAGGTATTACGGTACCTGGTAATGCTGGAACACCATTGGTAGAAATTGTATGCTTCCTATTGGTCATGCTGTATGGTAGCTCCGCCCTGCTAGGTGGGGTATAAGAGTCCGTGCCACCCCAGCAGCCTTCATTCTGCCATCCTCGGCTACGTAGTTCGAAATGGAGTTATAGGCCCCTTCCCAGAGCGCATGCGCCCCCTTATGGAATTCCCCCTCCCTCACTGCTCCAAGGCCCTGAAGCGCTGCCTAGGGTTTTTCAGTTACTACGCCCAGTGGGTCCCCAACTATGCGGACAAGGCCCGTCCCTTGATCCAATCCACAGCTTTTCCCCTGTCGATAGAGGCCCCCCAGGCCTTCAACCGCATCAAAACAGACATTGCAAAGGCCACGATGCACGCCATCGACGAGTCCCTCCCCTTCCAGGTCGAGAGCGACGCGTCTGACGTAGCTCTGGCGGCCACCCTCAACCAAGCGGGCAGGCCCGTGGCCTTCTTCTCACGTACCCTCCATGCTTCCGAAATCCACCACTCCTCAGTCGAAAAGGAGGCCCAGGCCATAGTAGAAATTGTGCGACATTGGAGGCATTACTTGGCCGGCAGGAGATTCACTCTCCTCACTGACCAATGGTCGGTTGCTTTCATGTTCAATAATGCACAACGGGGCAAGATAAAAAAACGATAAGATCTTGTGGTGGAGGATCAAACTCTCCACCTACAACTACGAGATCTTGTATTGTTCCGGGAAGCTAAACAAGCCTCCTGACGCCATGTCTCACGGCACATGTGCCACCGGACAAGTGGACCGCCTCCGAGCCCTCCACGAGGTCCTCTGCCACCCGGGGGTCACTCGCTTTGTCCATTTTGTCAAGACCTGCAACCTGCCCTACTCCATCGAGGAGGTCAGGACAGCCACCAGGGACTGCCAAATCTGCGCGGTGTGCAAACCGCACTTCTACCGGCCAGAGAAAGCGCACCTGACAAAGGCTTCCCGTATCTTTGAGCGCCTCAGTATGGACTTCAAAGGCCCCCTCCCCTCCACCGACCGCAACACGTACTTCCTGAACGTTATTGACGTGTACTCCCAGTTCCCATTCGCCATCCCCTGCCCCGACATGACCGCAACCATCGTCATCAAGGCCCTCCATAGCATCTTTGCACTGTTTGGGTTTCCCGCTTACATACACAGTGATAGGGGGCCCTCCTTTATGAGCGACGAACTGCGTCAATTCCTGCTCAGCAAGGGCATCGCCTCGAGCAGGACAACCAGTTACAACCCCCGGGGTAACGGACAGGTAGAGAGAGAGAACGGGACGGTCTCTGGCCCTACGGTCCAGGAATCTCCTTGACTCCCCCTGGCAGGAAGTCCTCTCGGATGCCCTCCACTCCATCCGGTCACTGCTTTGGACCACAACCAACCAGACACCTCACGAACGTCTCCTGGTCTTCCCCAGGAAGTCCTCCTCGGGGACCTCGCTCCCGACCTGGCTGGCAGCTCCCGGACCCATCCTGCTCCAAAAACACGTGCGGGCGCACAACTCGGACTCGTTGGTCGAGAGGGTCCACCTTCTCCACACTAACCCCCAGTACGCCTACGTGGCTTACCCCGACGGCCGACAAGATACGGTCTGTCTACGAGACCTGCCGCCCGCCGGAGCCCCACGCACACCCCAGCCATCCGTCCCACCCTCTCCTCCCCTCCCCTCCACCAGGGCACCTTACAGGAGGATCGGTCCTTCCGCCTGCCCCGTTTAGGTCCCCCCCACCCACCGACGCACCCCACAGGCGCTCCCTTCCCAGGTTAACCGTTTTCCCCACCAGCGCCGTCGAGATGTGTCGAAGCTGCCACAGAGATTGAGGCCACGCTCCCGAAGTCACATACGCCCGAGCCACCACCGGAGTCACCACCAAAGCTCCGACGATCGCAGAGGATGACCAGGACCCCCAATCGACTGATTGCTTCATTTTAAATTGTAAATTTAAATCATAAATTGAAAATAGTTACTAGAATTGTAAATAGTTACAAAGCGCTGTACGGAGGTATTACAGTACCACCATAACTAATTCTACCACATTGCCATGTTTTAGTATCAGGCCACCACCCCCGCAGGACTCTTTTTTTAACGGGGTGAATGTGGTAGTAGAGGTATTATGGTACCTGGTAATGCTGGAACACCATTGGTAGAAATTGTATGCTTCCTATTGGTCAAGCTGTATGGTAGCTCCGCCCTGCTAGGCGGGGTATAAGAGCCCGTGCCGCCCCAGCAGCCTTCATTTTGTACCTGAGCTGCTGGGGGAAACATCTAGCTTATTAAAGCCTTCAGTTGGACTACAACTTCACTTTGGTGGTCATTGATCGTGCATCACAGACTACTCCTCAGCCTGCAAATCATACACGTCAGCACAATTAATTTTTCCCACATTCGCCAGGGCCATGATTTCTACTGCCAGGCTCTGCTGCAGCCTAAACTTGAAACCAATGTCAATGAGGCCCTCCTGCAATGCAGATTGAAAAGCAAAATGCACTATTATTAAGATGCCCATATACTTGGCTCTCTAAAACCAGGTCAAAACCAGTATTCAGACTGTACGTGGCCATGATCAGTTGGCAGTGGTACTCAGTAATGCCCCACAACTGAACAGCTACATGGTAGCCTCAGATGGTGCCCACTGTGTATGTGATCACCAAAAGTGCAAGTAGCAGAACCAACACCAAAAGATAACACAGCATTTCAATCTTCGAGCTTATGGCACCAGCCCCCCATAGCAGTGGACATGCAGATTCCTACTGAGGCCAATGGAGCGAATCCTGCACATGCAGATGAAACATCCTGTGTTGCAAACCATGAGAGGACACTGGCCGAAAAAAGACTACACCACCACCAACCGGTGTAATCACACACTCAGGGCGCCTGAGCAGGCTGAACATAAGATTCTATGACATTTAATGCCACTTAGCTTAGAACTGACTTTCAAGTTAAGTTTCCTTTCCAACAGAAAAATGCGGGGGGGGGGGGCGGGGAACCAGAAGAGACGCGATGGGCTATGCACCACCTATTACAGCCTAATTCGTGCCTCTATTGTATTTACATAACATTTATATGTAAATAGTTATGCCTTGTCAGTTTGGTTACTTGCATGTCACACAAATGGTCTGAACACAGACACTGTTACATCCCACACCACCAGGTGTCCCAACTAAACAGGGAAGATGTAGACAGAGTGGCCACATGGGAATTATTCCCAGGAGCGCAGGCAGACTACATGTATTGTATACAGATGCTGAGCTTCGGAATAAGCTACCTTTGTTGGAAGTCCTTGATGTTGGTGATTTGAGGAACCCACAATATTCAACACATCCCATAGATCACTGGTGAACGGGATTTTATAAGATCTTCAGAAGGATTCACAATAACTGATGATTGTTTAAAAGAAATCCATTAAATTAAAATTCTAAAATTACCATCTGAACTGGAGTCAATAAGAAATCAGAAAACCCTCCATTTGTTAGAATCATAACTAGCACAAAGGAAGATGGTTGTGGTTGTTGGTCAGTCATCTCAGTCATAAGAACTAGGAGCAGGAGTAGGCCATCTGGCCCCTCGAGCCTGCTCTGCCATTCAATGAGATCATGGCTGATCTTTTGTGGACTCAGCTCCACTTTCCGGCCCGAACACCATAACCCTTAAGCCCTTTATTCTTCAAAAAACTATCTATCTTTATCTTTGAAACAATTAATGAAGGAGCCTCTACTGCTTCACTGGGCAAGGAATTCCATAGATTCACAACCCTTTGGGTGAAGAAGTTGCTCCTAAACTCAGTCCTAAACCTACTTCCCCTTATTTTGAGGCTATGCCCCCTAGTTCTGCTTTTACCCACCAGTGGAAACAACCTGCCCGCATCTATCCTATCTATTCCCTTCATAATTTTATATGCTTCTATAAGATCCTCCCGCATCCTTCGAAATTCCAACGAGTACAGTCCCAGTCTACTCAACCTCTCCTCGTAATCCAACCCATTCAGCTCTGGGATTAACCTAGTGAATCTCCTCTGCACACGCTCCAGTGCCAGTCTGTCCTTTCTCAAGTTAGGAGACCAAAACCGAACACAATACTCCAGGTGTGGCCTCACTAACACCGTATACAATTGCAGCATAACCTCCCTAGTCTTAAACTCCATCCCTCTAGCAATGAAAGACAAAATTCCATTTGCCTTCTTAATCACCTGTTGCACCTGAAAACCAACTTTCTGCGACTCATGCACGAGCACACCCAGGTCTCTCTGCACAGCAGCATGTTTTAATATTTTATCATTTAAATAATAATCCCTTTTGCTGTTATTCCTACCAAAATGGATAACCTCACATTTGTCAACATTGTATTCCATCTGCCAGACCCTAGCCCATTCACTTAACCTATCCAAATCCCTCTGCAGACTTCCAGTATCCTCTGCACTTTTTGCATTACCACTCATCTTAGTGTCGTCTGTAAACTTGGACACATTGCCCTTGGTCCCCAGCTCCAAATCATCTATGTAAATTGTGAACAATTGTGGGCCCAACACTGATCCCTGAGGGACACCACTAGCTACTGATTGCCAACCAGAGAAACACCCATTAATCCCCACTCTTTGCTTTCTATTAATTAACCAATCCTCTATCCATGCTATTACTTTACCCTTAATACCATGCATATTTATGTTATGCAGCAACCTTTTGTGTGGCACCTTGTCAAAGGCTTTCTGGAAATCCAGATATACATAGAACATAGAAAAATACAGCACAGAACAGGCCCTTCGGCCCACGATGTTGTGCCGAACCTTTGTCCTAGATTAATCATAGATTATCATTGAATTTACAGTGCAGAAGGAGGCCATTCGGCCCACTGAGTCTGCACCGGCTCTTGGAAAAAGCACCCTACCCAAAGTCAACACCTCCACCCAACACTAAGGGCAATTTATCATGGCCAATCCACCTAACCTGCACATCTTTGGACTGTGGGAGGAAACCGGAGCACCCTGAGGAAACCCACGCAGACACGGGGAGGATGTGCAGACTCCGCACAGACAGTGACCCAAGCCGGAATCGAACCTGGGACCCTGGAGCTGTGAAGCAATTGTGCTATCCACAATGCTACCGTGCTGCCCTTAAGAACAAATAAATCTACACTATATCATTTTACCATAATCCACGTACCTATCCAAGAGCTGCTTGAAGGTCCCTAATGTTTCCGACTCAACTACTTCCGCAGGCAGTGCATTCCATGGCCCCACTACTCTCTGGGTAAAGAACCTACCTCTGACATCCCCCCTATATCTTCCACCATTCACCGTAAATTTATGTCCCCTTGTAATGGTTTGTTCCACCCGGGGAAAAAGTCTCTGACTGTCTACTCTATCTATTCCCCTAATCATCTTATGAACCTCTATCAAGTCGCCCCTCATCCTTCTCCGTTCTAATGAGAAAAGGCCTAGCACCCTCAACCTTTCCTCGTAAGACCTACTCTCCATTCCAGGCAACATCATGGTAAATCTCCTTTGCACCTTTTCCAAAACTTCCACATCCTTCCTAAAATGAGGCAACCAGAATACCACATCCACTGGCTCGCCGTTATCTACCGCACTGGTAATGTCCTCAAAAAATTCCACGAAATTAGTTAGGCACGACCTGCCCTTTATGAACCCATGCTGCGTCTGCCCAATGGGACAATTTCCATCCAGATGCCTCGCTATTTCTTCCTTGATGACAGATTCCAGCATCTTCCTACTACCGAAGTTAAGCTCACTGGCCTATAATTACCCGCTTTCTGCCTACCTCCTTTTTTAAACAGTGGTGTCACGTTTGCTAATTTCCAATCCGCCGGGACCACCCCAGAGTCTAGTGAATTTTGGTAAATTATCACTAGTGCATTTGCAATTTCCCTAGCCATCTCTTTTAGCTCTCTGGGATGCATTCCATCAGGTCCAGGAGACTTGTCTACCTTTAGCCCCATTAGCTTGCCCATCACTCCCTCCTTGGTGATAACAATCCTCTCAAGGTCCTCACCTGTCATAGCCTCATTTCCATCAGTCACTGGCATGCTATTTGTGTCTTCCACTGTGAAGACCGACCCAAAAAACCTGTTCAGTTCCTCAGCCATTTCCTCATCTCCCATTATTAAATCTCCCCTCTCATCCTCTAAAGGACCAATATTTACCTTAGCCACTCTTTTTTGTTTTATGTAATTGTAGAAACTTTTACTCTCATAATCTATCTTAGTCTTCTTTATAGCTTTTTTAGTAGCTTTCTGTTGCCCCCTAAAGATTTCCCAGTCCTCTAGTCTCCCACTGATCTTTGCCACTTTGTATGTTTTTTCCTTCAATTTGATACTCCCCCTTATTTCCTGAGATATCCACGGTCGATTTTCCCTCTTTTTACCGTCCTTCCTTTTTGTTGATATAAACCTTTGCTGAGCACTGTGAAAAATCACTTGGAAGGTTCTCCACTGTTCCTCAGCTGTTTCACCATAAAGTCTTTGCTCCCAGTCTACTTTAGCTAGTTCTTCTCTCATCCCATTGTAATCTCCTTTGTTTAAGCACAAAACACTAGTGCTTGATTTTACCTTCTCACCCTCCATCTGTATTTTAAATTCCACCATATTGTGATCGCTCCTTCCAAGAGGATCCCTAACTATGAGATCCTGAATCAATCCTGTCTCATTACACAGGACCAGATCTAGGACCGCTTGTTCCCTTGTAGGTTCCATTACATACTGTTCTAGGACACTATCGCAGATACATTCTATAAACTGCGCCTCAAGGCTGCCTTGACCGACCTGGTTAAACCAATCGACATGTAGATTAAAATCCCCCATGATAACTGCTGTACCATTTCTACATGCATCAGTTATTTCTTTGTTAATTGCCTGCCCCACCATAATGTTACTATTTGGTGGCCTATAGATTACTCCTATCAGTGACTTTTTCGCATTACTATTTCCACCCAATGATTTCCACCCAATTGGATTCAACCTTAACCTCCATAGCACCGATGTCATCCCTTACTGTTGCCCGGATGTCATCCTTAAATAACAGAGCTACCTCCTTTACCATCCACTCTGTCCTTCCGAAAAGTTTGATACCCTCGGATATTTAACTCCCAGTCGTGACCATCCTTGAACCATGTTTCAGTAATGGCCACTAAATTATAGTCATTCACGATGACTTGCGCCATCAACTCATTTACCTTATTCCGAATACTACGAGCATTCAGGTAAAGTACACTTATGTTGGCTTTTTTACCTCTGTTCTGAATCTTAACACCTCGATCAGTAACCTCTGCTAAGTTATATTTCCTATATTTCCTCTTAACCTTTCTCCTAATTTTCCTTGTCGTTGAACCCATATCTTCACGTAACAACCTGCCGCGTCGCTTACCATTAATGTTTTCACTTCCCGTTTTATTTCTTTTAGTATTCCTGGTCCTATTCACTGAGCTCCCCTCAGTCACTGTACCTTGTACTGTCGCCCTTTTTGATTTTTGACTGTGGCTTCTCTGCCTTACACTTTCCCCCTTACTGCCTTTTATTTCTGTCCCTGTTTTACTACCTTCCAACTTCCTGAATCGGTTCCCATCACCCTGCCACATGAGTTTATACTCTCCCCAACAGCTCTAGCAAACAGCCCCCCTAGGACATCGGTTCCAGTCCTGCCCAGGTGCAGACCGTCCGGTTTGTACTGGTCCCACCTCCCCCAGAACCGGTTCCAATGTCCTAGGAATTTGAATCCCTCCCTCTTGCACCATCTCTCGAGCCACACATTCATCCTCTCTATCCTGACATTCCTACTCTGACTAGCTCGTGGCACTGGTAGCAATCCTGAGATTACGAACTTTGAGGTCCTACTTTTTAGTTTAACACCTAGCTCCTTAAATTCAGCTTGTAGGACCTCGTCCCGTTTTTTACCTATATCGTTGGTGCCTATGTGCACCATGACAGCTGGCTGTTCACAACCCCCCCACCCCCCCCAGAATGTCCTGCAGCCGCTCCGAGACATCCTTGACCCTTGCACCAGGGAGGCAACATACCATCCTGGAGTCTCGATTGCATCCGCAGAACCGCCTGTCTATTCCCCTTACAATTGAGTCCCCTATCACTAGAGCCCTGCCATTCTTTTTCCTGCCTAGCTGTGGCATTATTGTCACTTGCCACTTGACAGCCCAAGCCTGGATATTGTCCAGGTCTTGCTGTATTTGCATGTGGACTGCTTTCATGTCTGGGGAGTCGTGAATTGTGCAATCATCAGTGAACATTCCCACATCTGACCTTATGATGGAAGGGAGGCCACTGATGAAGCATCTGAAGATGGTTGGGTATATGTGGTATATCTGGATTTCCAGAAAGCCTTTGACACACAAAAGGTTGCTGCATAAGATAAAGATGCATGGCATTAAGGGGAATGTAGTAGCATGTATAGAGGATTGGTTAATTAATAGAAAGCAAAGAGTGGGGATTAATGGGTGTTTCTCTGGTTGGCAATCAGTAGCTAGTGGTGTCCCTCAGGGATCAGTGTTGGTCCCACAACTGTTCACAATTTACATAGATGATTTGGAGTTGGGGACCAAGGGCAATGTGTCCAAGTTTGCAGACAACACTAAGATAAGTGGTAAAGCAAAAAGTGCAGAGGATACCGGAAGTCTGCAGAGGGATCTGGATAGGCTAAGTGAATGGGCTAGGGTCCGGCAGATGGAATACAATGTTGACAAATGTGAGGTTATCCATTTTGGTAGGAGTAACAGCAAAAGGGATTATTATTTAAATGATAAAATATTAAAACATGCTGCTGTGCAGAGACACCTGGGTGTGCTCGTGCATGAGTCGCAAAAAATTGGTTTACAGGTGCAACAGGTGATTAAGAAGGCAAATGGTGTTTTGTCCTTCATTGCTAGAGGGATGAAGTTTAAGACTAGGGAGGTTCTGCTGCAATTGTATAAGATGTTAGTGAGGCCACACCTGGAGTATTGTGTTCAGTTTTGGTCTCCTTACTTGAGAAAGGACGTACTGGCACTGGAGGGTGTGCAGAGGAGATTCACTAGGTTAATCCCAGAGCTGAAGGGGTTGGATTACAAGGAGAGGTTGAGTAGACTGGGACTGTACTCGTTGGAATTTAGAAGGATGAGGGGGGACCTTATAGAAACATATAAGATTATGAAGGGAATAGACAGGATAGATGCGGGCAGGTTGTTTCCACTGGCGGGTGAAAGCAGAACTAGGGGGCATAGCCTCAAAATAAGGGGAAGTAGGTTTAGGACTGAGTTTAGGAGCAACTTCTTCACCCAAAGGGTTGTGAATCTATGGAATTCCTTGCACAGTGAAGCAGTAGAGGCTCCTTCATTAAATGTTTTTAAGATAAAGATAGATAGTTTTTTGAAGAATAAAGGGATTAAGGGTTATGGTGTTCGGACCGGAAAGTGGAGCTGAGTCCACAAAAGATCAGCCATGATCTCATTGAATGATGGAGCAGGCTCAAGGGGCCAGATGGCCTACTCCTGCTCCTAGTTCTTATGTTCTTATGTTCACACAAGTGCCAGGCAATGACCATCTCCAATAAGAGAGGATCTAACCATCGCCCCAGGTCATTTAATGCCATTACCATCACGGATTCCCCCACTAACATAATCCTGGGGGTTCTCATTGATCAGAAACGGAACTGGACTAGCCATACAAATACAGAGGCTGAAAGAGCAGGTCGGAGGCTAGGAATCCTGCAGAGTAACTCACCCCCTGACTCCCCAAAGCCTGTCCATCACCTACCAGGCACAAGTCAGGAGTATATTGGAATCCTCTCCACTTGCCTGGATGCATGCAGCTCTAACAACACTCAAGAAACTTGATACTATCCAGGACAAAGCAGCCCACTTGATTGGCAACCCTTCCACAAGCATTCATTCCCTCCACTACCGATTCACAGTAGCTGTGTGTACCATCTACAAGATGCACTGCAGGAACGCACCAAACTGCCTTTGGTAGCACCTTCCAAATCCACAACCATTCTGAAGGACAAGAGCAGCAGATAGCTGGGAACCACCCAGAAGTTCCCATCCAAGTCACTCACCATCCTGACTTATAAATACATCATCTTTCCTTCGCTGGGTCAAAATCCTGGAACTCGCTCCCTAACTGCACTGTGCATGCACCAACACCACGCCAACTGCAGCGGTTGTAAACGGCAGCTCACCACCACTTCTGAAGAGAAATTAGTACGAAATCTTACAACACCAGGTTAAAGTCCAACAGGTTTGTTTCGATGTCACTAGCTTTCGGAGCGCTGCTCCTTCCTCAGGTGAATGAAGAGGTCTGTTCCAGAAACACATATATAGACAAATTCAAAGATGCCAAACAATTCTAGGAATGCGAGCATTAGCAGGTGATTAAATCTTTACAGATCCAGAGATGGGGTAACCCCAGGTTAAAGAGGTGTGAATTGTCTCAAGCCAGGACAGTTGGTAGGATTTTGCAGGCCAGATGGTGGGGGATGAATGTAATGTGACATGAATCCCAGGTCCCGGTTGAGGCCGCACTCATGTGTGCGGAACTTGGCTATAAGTTTCTGCTCGGCGATTCTGCGTTGTCGCGGGCCCTGAAGGCCACCTTGGAGAACGCTGACCCGGAGATCAGAGGCTGAATGCCCTTGACTGCTGAAGTGTTCCCCGACTGGAAGGGAACATTCCTGCCTGGTGATTGTTGCGCGATGTCCGTTCATTCGTTGTCGCAGCGTCTGCATGGTCTCGCAAGATGCCAACGTCATCCCCACACCCCCACTACTTGCCTTCAAACAACCGCGCAACCTCAAACGAACCATTGTTTGCAGAAAACTACCCAGTCTTCAGAACAGTGACCACGACACCACACAACCCTGTCATGGCAATCTCTGCAAGACGTGCCAGATCATCGACATGGATACCACTATTACACGTGAGAACACCACCCACCAGGTACGCGGTACATACTCGTGCGACTCGGCCAACGTTGGCTACCTCATACGCTGCAGGAAAGGATGTCTGGAAGCGGGACCATTGGCGAGACCATGCAGACGCTGCGACAACGAATGAACGGACATCGCGCAACAATCACCAGGCAGGAATGTTCCCTTCCAGTCGGGGAACACTTCAGCAGTCAAGGGCATTCAGCCTCTGATCTCCGGGTAAGCGTTCTCCAAGGCGGCCTTCAGGACCCGCGACAACGCAGAATCGCCGAGCAGAAACTTATAGCCAAGTTCCGCACACATGAGTGCGGCCTCAACCGGGACCTGGGATTCATGTCACATTACATTCATCCCCCACCATCTGGCCTGCGAAATCCTACCAACTGTCCTGGCTTGAGACAATTCACACCTCTTTAACCTGGGGTTACCCCATCTCTGTATCTGTAAAGATTTAATCACCTGCTAATGCTCGCATTCCTAGCATTGTTTGGCATCTTTGAATTTGTCTATATATGTGTTTCTGGAACAGACCTCTTCATTCACCTGAGGAAGGAGCAGCGCTCCGAAAGCTAGTGACATCGAAACAAACCTGTTGGACTTTAACCTGGTGTTGTAAGACTTCGTACTGTGCTCACCCCAGTCCAACGCCGGCATCTCCACATCGAAGAGAAATTAGGGATGGGCAATAAATTCTGGCCTAGCCAGCGAAGCTCAAATCCCGTACAAGTGAATAAAAAACTCATGTTCTTCTGTCGCTGGATGTCTGGACCAATAATATAACCACTATTTTACCCTGATCCGCCAAATCTATTACAATGAGATAAATTAACATTTAATGTGAGAGACACTGACTTGACACTGGCTTTCTTGCAGTAAATCACTGTCCACAAATCAAAAATACATGAAAGATTATAAAGGTAAAATTATTTCTCAAATATCCAGTTGATTAAACGATATCTTTAATTTTTCCTAATTATTGTCTGGTGATTAATTTTACAACAGTGATTTTTACATTAAACTAAAGAATCTCCTTCTGACACAGGGTCTATCCAGGCTACGCAGGATTGCGGAGTACTGTGACTATGGTGAGACCTTGTCAGAAATGTTACGCGACCGTTTGGTTTGCGGTATTAACAATGCAGCCACCCAGAGAAAGTTGTTAGCGGAGCCAACATTGACTTTTCAACAGGCCATTCAAATAGTCTTGTCCTGAGAGAGCGCAGACCGCGGACGGCGGTCCTGGGGACGCCAGAGGCACCGTCGTTCCGACTGTAACTGGGACCAGCCCAGAGGCCGTACCTTCCATGTGGATGAACCTGCGGCGACTACTCCTGAGGACGTGGAGACGGAGGACGACTGCCTGCATCTGCATTGTGTGGCAGCTTCCCGTGTGGCCCCCATTAAGGTGACAGTACGGGTCAATGGCCACCCGCTTGAGATGGAGTTGGATACTGGCGCAGCGGTCTCCGTGATCGCCCAGCGGACATTCGACCGCATCAAGCAGGGTATACAGACCCTTACATTAACCGACTCACAAGCCAGGTTGGCCACCTACACGGGGGAACCACTGGACATTGCAGGAACTACAATGACCCCTGTTCTCTATGGACGCCAGGAGGGGCGTTTGTTTATAAGATGATCAGGGGAATAGATAGAGTAGACAGTCAGAGACTTTTTCCCCAGGTGGAACACACCATTACAACGGGACATAAATATAAATTTAAGGTGAAAGGTGGAAGATATAGGAGGGATATCAGAGGTAGGTTCTTTACCCAGAGAGTAGTGGGGGCATGGAATGCACTGCCTGTGGAAGTAGTTGAGTCGGAAACATTAGGGACCTTCAAGCAGCTGTTGGATAGGTACATGGATTACGGGAAAATGATATAGTGTAGATTTATTTGTTCTTAAGGGCAGCACGGTAGCATTGTGGATAGCACAATTGCTTCACATATCCATGGTCCCAGGTTCGATTCCGGCTTGGGTCATTGTCTGTGCGGAGTCTGCACGTCCTCCCCGTGTCTGCGTGGGTTTCCTCCGGGTGCTCCGGTTTCCTCCCACAGTCCAAAGATGTGCAGGTTAGGTGAATTGGCCAATGATAAATTGCCCTTAATGTCCAAATTGCCCTTGGTGTTGGGTGGAGGTGTTGAGTTTGGGTAGGGTGCTCTTTCCAAGAGCTGGTGCGGACTTGAGGGGCCGAATGGCCTCCTTCTGCACTGTAAATTCAATGATAATCTATGATTAATCTAGGACAAAGGTTCGGCACAACATCGTGGGCCGAAGGGCCTGTTCTGTGCTGTATTTTCTATGTTCTATGTTCTATTTTCTTCTTCCCTTTCTCAGCTTCTGGACTATCTTTAAGATCATAAGAAATAAGAACATAATAGAAGCAGAATTAGGTCACTCGGCCAATTGAGTCTGCTCTGCCATTCAATCATGGCTTACATGTTTCTCATCCCCATTCTCCTGCCTTCTCCCCGTAGCCCCTGATCCCCTTATTAATGAAGAACCTATCTATCTCTGTTTTAAAGACACTCAGTGATTTGGCATCCACAGCCTTTTGCAGCAGAGTTCCACAGATTCACCACCCTCTGGCTGAAGACATTCCTCCTCATCTCTGTTTTAAAGGATCATCCTTTCAGTCTGAGGATGTGCTCTCAGGTTCTAGTTTTTCCAACTAGTGGAAACACCCTCTCCAGGTCCACTCTATCTAGGCCTCAGTATCCTGTAAGTTTCACTAAGATCCCCCCCTCATCCTTCTGAACTCCAAACAGTACAGACCCAGAGTCTTCAACTGCTCCTCGTATGACAAGCTCTTCAAATAGGAAGAGGCCTTTCACCCCCGCAAGCCCATTCAATAGGATCATGGCTTCCGACATTCTGCATGTCCACTTGATTCCCTTACTGATCAAGAATCCATCTATCTACACACAAGGACTCTGTCCATAGCTCTGTGTCAAGCAATTCCAAAGACTCACAACCCTCTGAGAGAAGAAAATCCTCATCTCAGTCTTAAATGGAGTCCGTTTACGTTGCACAAAGTGCGTATTTCAGGCAAAGGAAGTAGTCTACCTAGGTTATCGGGTGGACCGCGAAGGTCTGCACCCTGTCGCAGAAAGGTGCGTGCAATTCAACATGCCCCCGCCCCGACTGACACTTCGCATCTTCGTTCTTTTCTCGGTCTCGTAAACTATTCCGGGAAGTTCCTCCCCAATCTGGCAACTACGCTGGCCCCTTTGCACCTTCTGCTAAAGAAAAATCACACCTGGGTTTGGGGTCAGCCGCAAGAAACCGCTTTCCGGCGGGTAAAGCAACAATTGTCGTCGTCTGGGTTACTAACCCACTATGATCCTGGAAAGCCTTTGCTCGTCACATGTGATGCATCCCCGTATGGTATTGGGGCCGTCCTGTCCCACAAGATGGAGAACGGGGCCGAGCGACCCATAGCTTTCGCCTCCCGCACATTGACTGCAGCAGAGAAAAAGTACACGCAGATCGAGAAGGAGGGCCTGGCAGTGGTTTTTGCGGTGAAACGCTTCCACCAGTACGTGTATGGCCGCCATTTCACTATCGTGACTGATCATAAGCCCCTGCTGGGACTTTTCAGAGAGGATAAGCCAATACCGCCCATTGCTTCTGCACGGATCCAGCGCTGGGCTTTGTTGCTTGCTGCATACGAGTATTCTCTGGAGCACAAACCAGGTACGCAGATAGCAAATGCCGATACACTGAGCCGATTGCCTTTATCGACTGGCCCCATGTCGACCCCCATGACCGGTGAGGTGGTTGCAACCCTAAATTTTATGGACACCTTGCCTGTCACGGCATCACAGATCCGCGAGTGGACCCAGACGGAGCCAGTCCTGTCAAAGGTTCGGCACATAGTCCTGTATGGTGGGCAGCACAGACAGCTCCCAGGCGAGTTGCGGGCATTTTCCTCCAAGCTGTCAGAATTCAGCGTGGAAGACGGCATCCTCTTGTGGGGGACGTGTGTGATTGTCCTGGAAAAAGGCCAGGAGCTGATACTATCAGACTTGCACAATGGGCATCCAGGCGTGACCAAAATGAAAATGTTGGCCCGGAGTTATGTCTGGTGTCCAGGCCTCGACACCGGCATTGAGAAGGTGGCCCAAAACTGCTCCATTTGCCAGGAGCATCAGAAGCTTCCGCCGGCCGCGCCCCTACATCACTGGGAATGGCCAGGGCGGCCTTGGGCACGCTTGCATGCAGATTTCGCAGGCCCTTTTCAAGGATCCATGTTCCTTCTACTAATTGACGCCCAGTCCAAATGGCTAGAGGTGCATAAGATGCAGGGGACAACGGCCTGCGCAACAATTGAAAAGATGCGTTTATCGTTTAGTACGCATGGCCTCCCCGAGGTGCTGGTCACGGATAATGGCACTCCATTCACGAGTGAGGAGTTTGCTAGGTTCACAAAGATGAACGACATCCGCCATATCCGCACTGCCCCTTAGCAACAGGCTTCAAATGGGTTGGCAGAGCGCGCAGTGCAGACATTCAAAAGAGGCCTAAAGAAGCAGTCTTCCGGATCAATGGACACGAGACTGGCTCGCTTTTTGTTTACTTACAGGACCACCCCCCATGCGGTGACTGGGGTAGCTCCCGCAGAACTCCTAGTGGGCCGGAGACTTCGCACCCGCCTCAGTATGGATTTCCCGGACATTGGCGCAAAAGTACGCCACACACAAGAACGACAGAGACAGGGATTTTCTCGGCATCGTCCGATTCGGCAGTTTGCGCCCGGTGACCCAGTATTCGTTCGGAATTTTGCTGATGGTGCCCAATGGGTTCCTGGTGTAATCTTTCGCCAAACGGGCCCTATATCTTACCAAGTGCAAGCCCAGGGTCGTCTCCAGCGAAAACATGTAGACCACGTCCGGTCCAGAAGATCATCCCCTCAACAGATTCCCCGCCCCCGGAGCTCATTTCAACAGCCGCAGAGACCAGAGACAAGGGGACGGTAGTCCTCACAATCTTCCACTGGTGCCTCACTCGAAGCCTGCGCAGGCCGTTACGGGACCGAATGGAGATAGAGACGCTGACATGACGGAGGCAGCAGACTCTGACTCCGAGATGGAGACACAGGATGCATCAGAGGGGGAATCCTCGGGCCGTGGATGTACAACCGCGCCGTTCATCACGGAAGCGCCGGTCTCCGTCTCGCTACACGCCGCCTGATCCAGCGCCGCGTGCAAATGGCGTCCGGCCTGCGGCCAAACGAGTCCGACGCCCTCCTTCGCCAGGGTCTTCGGTGGATTCCTTGGACTTTGAGGGGAGGGATGTTATAACCTGCCTACTGACGATTGGCTGGGGACTAATGACAATCCCACAATCCTGTGGGAGTATGAGCTTCCCCAATTGGGGGGGGGGGAGAAACCACTAGTAAACTCCTGGTATAAATAAGCTGGCCAGTTCAGGAACCAGGAGGAAGGAGTATGTAGCAAGGGAAGTTACTGCTACTGTTATGTATATATGTTATAGTAAATAAATGTTATTACTTTGTATCCTTAAAACTCGTGCTGGATTCTTCGTGGCCCTCACAAAAGTGGGCTTCAGGAATAACCTCTGCTACTCCAGGAACTGAACCCGCACTCTCTCTGCATCAGGAACCAGCGATCCAGCCAACTGAACCTGCAGTTGGAGCAAGACTTTCCTGCTCTTCTTCTCCAACTCCCTTGAAATAAGGACAACATGTCACTCGCCTTCCTGAACCCCTGTCGCATCTTTGTGCTAACTTTCTATATTTGGTACACAAGTACCCCTAAAACACTTTGTGGTGCAGCTTTTCTCCATTCAACTCCCTCATATCTCTTACTTTCACATTTCTGATTAAACCTCCCCTCCCTGAACAGACCACTCTGCTTCTCTCCACGAAAGCTGCCCGTTCTCATCATCATTTTGTGCGCGCGGGGGGGGGGGGGGGGAATAAATCTGCGGGAGGTCGTTTCTATTAGCTGCCAGCAGATGACTGACAGCGGGATCCACCATTCGGGAACCAGGATACGATTAGGTCCCACCCCACTGGGCGGTTCGCGGTCACGTGGAACGACCGTTAAACCGTCTCTGCCCGAGCCGGAAAGCGGTGACAGACGTCACGGCCCGCCCGCAGCACGTGTCCGCGGTCTCGCCAATTGGGGGACGGCAAACGAGCAGCAGCCTCACAGGGTGCGCATGCGCCGCATTCAACCCAGGCGAGCGTTCCGCTTCACACTGTGCGCAGGCGCACTTTGTACCTTGAGATGATTTCCTGGTGCCAGCGATGAGGGAATTGTGAACATCTGTAAGAAATTAAATGTTATACAAGTTATAGCATCAAGATTCAGCATTAGAGTTACTATGCAGAATTCAGAACAATAGATATAGTGTGAATACAGGGTATTGATGTTATATTATTAATGAACAGGAAAGCATAAACTACAATTTTAGATGAAGTGGCGAATTTCCACTTTCACCCGGGGAGGATGGAGCCAGTGAGATCAGACAGTGTGTAACCCGGGGAGGATGGAGCCAGTGAGATCAGACAGTGTGTAACCCGGGCAGGATGGAGCCAGTGAGATCAGACAGTGTGTAACCCGGGGAGGATGGAGCCAGTGAGATCAGACAGTGTGTAACCCGGGGAGGATGGAGCCAGTGAGATCAGACAGTGTGTAACCCGGGGAGGATGGAGCCAGTGGGATCAGACAGTGTGTAACCCGGGGAGGATGGAGCCAGTGAGATCAGACAGTGTGTAACCCGGGGAGGATGGAGCCAGTGAGATCAGACAGTGTGTAACCCGGGGAGGATGGAGTCAGTGAGATCAGACAGTGTGTAACCCGGGGAGGATGGAGCCAGTGAGATCAGACAGTGTGTAACCCGGGGAGGATGGAGTCAGTGAGATCAGACAGTGTGTAACCCGGGGAGGATGGAGCCAGTGAGATCAGACAGTGTGTAACCCGGGGAGGATGGAGTCAGTGAGATCAGACAGTGTGTAACCCGGGGAGGATGGAGCCAGTGAGATCAGACAGTGTGTAACCCGGGGAGGATGGAGCCAGTGAGATCAGACAGTGTGTAACCCGGGGAGGATGGAGTCAGTGAGATCAGACAGTGTGTAACCCGGGGAGGATGGAGTCAGTGAGATCAGACAATGTGTAACCCGGGGAGGATGGAGCCAGTGAGATCAGACAGTGTGTAACCCGGGGAGGATGGAGTCAGTGAGATCAGACAGTGTGTAACCCGGGGAGGATGGAGTCAGTGAGATCAGACAGTGTGTAACCCGGGGAGGATGGAGTCAGTGAGATCAGACAGTGTGTAACCCGGGGAGGATGTAGCCAGTGAGATCAGACAGTGTGTAACCCGGGGAGGCTGGAGCCAGTGAGATCAGACAGTGTGTAACCCGGGGAGGCTGGAGCCAGTGAGATCAGACAGTGTGTAACCCGGGGAGGATGGAGTCAGTGAGATCAGACAGTGTGTAACCCGGGGAGGCTGGAGCCAGTGAGATCAGACAGTGTGTAACCCGGCGAGGATGGAGCCAGTGAGATCAGACAGTGTGTAACCCGGGGAGGCTGGAGCCAGTGAGATCAGACAGTGTGTAACCCGGGGAGGATGGAGCCAGTGAGATCAGACAGTGTGTAACCCGGGGAGGATGGAGCCAGTGAGATCAGACAGTGTGTAACCCGGGGAGGATGGAGTCAGTGAGATCAGACAGTGTGTAACCCGGGGAGGATGGAGTCAGTGAGATCAGACAGTGTGTAACCCGGGGAGGATGGAGCCAGTGAGATCAGACAGTGTGTAACCCGGGGAGGATGGAGCCAGTGAGATCAGACAGTGTGTAACCCGGGGAGGATGGAGCCAGTGAGATCAGACAGTGTGTAACCCGGGGAGGATGGAGTCAGTGAGATCAGACAGTGTGTAACCCGGGGAGGATGGAGTCAGTGAGATCAGACAGTGTGTAACCCGGGGAGGATGGAGCCAGTGATATCAGACCGTGTGTAACCCGGGGAGGATGGAGCCAGTGAGATCAGACAGTGTGTAACCCGGGGAGGATGGAGTCAGTGAGATCAAGCAGTGTGTAACCCGGGGAGGCTGGAGCCAGTGAGATCAGACAGTGTGTAACCCGGGGAGGATGGAGTCAGTGAGATCAGACAGTGTGTAACCCGGGGAGGATGGAGCCAGTGAGATCAGACAGTGTGTAACCCGGGGAGGATGGAGCCAGTGAGATCAGACAGTGTGTAACCCGGGGAGGATGGAGTCAGTGAGATCAGACAGTGTGTAACCCGGGGAGGATGGAGCCAGTGAGATCAGACAGTGTGTAACCCGGGGAGGATGGAGCCAGTGAGATCAGACAGTGTGTAACCCGGGGAGGATGGAGTCAGTGAGATCAGACAGTGTGTAACCCGGGGAGGATGGAGCCAGTGAGATCAGACAGTGTGTAACCCGGGGAGGATGGAGCCAGTGAGATCAGACAGTGTGTAACCCGGGGAGGATGGAGCCAGTGAGATCAGACAGTGTGTAACCCGGGGAGGATGGAGTCAGTGAGATCAGACAGTGTGTAACCCGGGGAGGATGGAGTCAGTGAGATCAGACAGTGTGTAACCCGGGGAGGATGGATCCAGTGAGATCAGACAGTGTGTAACCCGGGGAGGATGGAGCCAGTGAGATCAGACCGTGTGTAACCCGGGGAGGATGGAGCCAGTGAGATCAGACAGTGTGTAACCCGGGGAGGATGGAGCCAGTGAGATCAGACAGTGTGTAACCCGGGGAGGATGGAGCCAGTAAGATCAGACAGTGTGTAACCCGGGGAGGATGGAGCCAGTGAGATCAGACAGTGTGTGACCCGGGGAGGATGGAGTCAGTGAGATCAGACAGTGTGTAACCCGGGGAGGATGGAGCCAGTGAGATCAGACAGTGTGTAACCCGGGGAGGATGGAGTCAGTGAGATCAGACAGTGTGTAACCCGGGGAGGATGGAGCCAGTGAGATCAGACAGTGTGTAACCCAGGGAGGATGGAGTCAGTGAGATCAGACAGTGTGTAACCCGGGGAGGATGGAGTCAGTGAGATCAGACAGTGTGTAACCCGGGGAGGATGGATCCAGTGAGATCAGACAGTGTGTAACCCGGGGAGGATGGAGCCAGTGAGATCAGACCGTGTGTAACCCGGGGAGGATGGAGCCAGTGAGATCAGACAGTGTGTAACCCGGGGAGGATGGAGCCAGTGAGATCAGACAGTGTATAACCCGGGGAGGATGGAGTCAGTGAGATCAGACAGTGTGTAACCCGGGGAGGATGGAGCCAGTGAGATCAGACAGTGTGTAACCCGGGGAGGATGGAGTCAGTGAGATCAGACAGTGTGTAACCCGGGGAGGATGGAGTCAGTGAGATCAGACAGTGTGTACCCCGGGGAGGATGGAGTCAGTGAGATCAGACAGTGTGTAACCCGGGGAGGATGGAGCTAGTGAGATCAGACAGTGTGTAACTCGGGGAGGATGGAGTCAGTGAGATCAGACAGCGTGTAACCCGGGGAGGATGGAGCCAGTGAGATCAGACAGTGTGTAACCCGGGGAGGATGGAGTCAGTGAGATCAGACAGTGTGTAACCCGGGGAGGATGGAGCCAGTGAGATCAGACAGTGTGTCACCCGGGGAGGATGGAGTCAGTGAGATCAGACAGTGTGTAACCCGGGGAGGATGGAGTCAGTGAGATCAGACAGTGTGTAACCCGGGGAGGATGGAGTCAGTGAGATCAGGCAGTATGTAACCCGGGGAGGATGGAGTCAGTGAGATCAGACAGTGTGTAACCCGGGGAGGATGGAGTCAGTGAGATCAGACAGTGTGTAACCCGGGGAGGATAGAGCCAGTGTGATCAGACAGTGTGTAACCCGGGAGGATGGAGTCAGTGAGATCAGACAGTGTGTAACCCGGGAGGATAGAGCCAGTGTGATCAGACAGTGTGTAACCCGGGAGGATGGAGTCAGTGAGATCAGACAGTGTGTAACCCAGGGAGGATAGAGCCAGTGTGATCAGACAGTGTGTAACCCGGGGAGGATAGAGCCAGTGTGATCAGACAGTGTGTAACCAGGGAGGATAGAGCCAGTGTGATCAGACAGTGTGTAACCCGGGAGGATGGAGTCAGTGAGATCAGACAGTGTGTAACCCAGGGAGGATAGAGCCAGTGTGATCAGACAGTGTGTAACCCGGGGAGGATGGAGCCAGTGAGATCAGACAGTGTGTAACCCGGGAGGATGGAGTCAGTGAGATCAGACAGTGTGTAACCCAGGGAGGATGGAGTCAGTGAGATCAGACAGTGTGTAACCCGGGGAGGATGGAGTCAGTGAGATCAGACAGTGTGTAACCCGGGGAGGATGGAGTCAGTGAGATCAGACATTGTGTAACCCGGGGAGGATGGAGTCAGTGAGATCAGACAGTGTGTAACCCGGGGGGGATGGAGTCAGTGAGATCAGACAGTGTGTAACCCAGGGAGGATGGAGTCAGTGAGATCAGACAGTGTGTAACCCGGGGCGGATGGAGCCAGTGAGATCAGACAGTGTGTAACCCGGGGAGGATGGAGCCAGTGAGATCAGACAGTGTGTAACCTGGGGAGGATGGAGCCAGTGAGATCAGACAGTGTGTAACCCGGGAGGATGGAGTCAGCGAGATCAGACAGTGTGTAACCCAGGGAGGATAGAGCCAGTGTGATCAGACAGTGTGTAACCCGGGGAGGATAGAGCCAGTGTGATCAGACAGTGTGTAACCAGGGAGGATAGAGCCAGTGTGATCAGACAGTGTGTAACCCGGGAGGATGGAGTCAGTGAGATCAGACAGTGTGTAACCCAGGGAGGATAGAGCCAGTGTGATCAGACAGTGTGTAACCCGGGGAGGATGGAGCCAGTGAGATCAGACAGTGTGTAACCCGGGAGGATGGAGTCTGAGATCAGACAGTGTGTAACCCAGGGAGGATGGAGTCAGTGAGATCAGACAGTGTGTAACCCGGGGAGGATGGAGTCAGTGAGATCAGACAGTGTGTAACCCGGGGAGGATGGAGTCAGTGAGATCAGACATTGTGTAACCCGGGGAGGATGGAGTCAGTGAGATCAGACAGTGTGTAACCCGGGGGTGATGGAGTCAGTGAGATCAGACAGTGTGTAACCTGGGGAGGATGGAGCCAGTGAGATCAGACAGTGTGTAACCCGGGGAGGATGGAGCCAGTGAGATCAGACAGTGTGTAACCCGGGGAGGATGGAGTCAGTGAGATCAGACAGTGTGTAACCCGGGGAGGATGGAGCCAGTGAGATCAGACAGTGTGTAACCCGGGGAGGATGGAGTCAGTGAGATCAGACAGTGTGTAACCCGGGGAGGATGGAGCCAGTGAGATCAGACAGTGTGTAACCCGGGGAGGATGGAGCCAGTGAGATCAGACAGTGTGTAACCCGGGGAGGATGGAGTCAGTGAGATCAGACAGTGTGTAACCCGGGGAGGATGGAGTCAGTGAGATCAGACAGTGTGTAACCCGGGGAGGATGGAGTCAGTGAGATCAGACAGTGTGTAACCCGGGGAGGATGGAGCCAGTGAGATCAGACAGTGTGTAACCCGAGGAGGATGGAGCCAGTGAGATCAGACAGTGTGTAACCCGGGGAGGATGGAGCCAGTGAGATCAGACAGTGTGTAACCCGGGGGGGATGGAGCCAGTGAGATCAGACAGTGTGTAACCCGGGGAGGATGGAGTCAGTGAGATCAGACAGTGTGTAACCCGGGGAGGAAGGAGTCAGTGAGATCAGACAGTGTGTAACCCGGGGAGAATGGAGTCAGTGAGATCAGACAGTGTGTAACTCGGGGAGGATGGAGTCAGTGAGATCAGACAGTGTGTAACCCGGGGAGGATGGAGTCAGTGAGATCAGACAGTGTGTAACCCGGGGGGGATGGAGCCAGTGAGATCAGACAGTGTGTAACCCGGGGAGGATGGAGTCAGTGAGATCAGACAGTGTGTAACCCGGGGAGGATGGAGTCAGTGAGATCAGACAGTGTGTAACCCGGGGAGAATGGAGTCAGTGAGATCAGACAGTGTGTAACCCAGGGAGAATGGAGTCAGTGAGATCAGACAGTGTGTAACCCGGGGAGGATGGAGCCAGTGAGATCAGACAGTGTGTAACCCGGGGAGGATGGAGTCAGTGAGATCAGACAGTGTGTAACCCGGGGAGGATGGAGCCAGTGAGATCAGACAGTGTGTAACCCGGGGAGGATGGAGCCAGTGAGATCAGACAGTGTGTAACCCGGGGAGGATGGAGCCAGTGAGATCAGACAGTGTGTAACCCGGGGAGGATGGAGCCAGTGAGATCAGACAGTGTGTAACCCGGGGAGGATGGAGTCAGTGAGATCAGACAGTGTGTAACCCGGGGAGGATGGAGCCAGTGAGATCAGACAGTGTGTAACCCGGGGAGGATGGAGTCAGTGAGATCCGACAGTGTGTAACCCGGGGAGGATGGAGTCAGTGAGATCAGACAGTGTGTAACCCGGGGAGGATGGAGCCAGTGAGATCAGACAGTGTGTAACCCGGGGAGGATGGAGCCAGTGAGATCAGACAGTGTGTAACCCGGGGAGGATGGAGCCAGTGAGATCAGACAGTGTGTAACCCGGGGAGGATGGAGCCAGTGAGATCAGACAGTGTGTAACCCGGGGAGGATGGAGCCAGTGAGATCAGACAGTGTGTAACCCGGGGAGGATGGAGTCAGTGAGATCAGACAGTGTGTAACCCGGGGAGGGTGGAGTCAGTGAGATCAGACAGTGTGTAACCCGGGGAGGATGGAGCCAGTGAGATCAGACCGTGTGTAACCCGGGGAGGATGGAGCCAGTGAGATCAGACAGTGTGTAACCCGGGGAGGATGGAGTCAGTGAGATCAAGCAGTGTGTAACCCGGGGAGGCTGGAGCCAGTGAGATCAGACAGTGTGTAACCCGGGGAGGATGGAGTCAGTGAGATCAGACAGTGTGTAACCCGGGGAGGATGGAGCCAGTGAGATCAGACAGTGTGTAACCCGGGGAGGATGGAGCCAGTGAGATCAGACAGTGTGTAACCCGGGGAGGATGGAGTCAGTGAGATCAGACAGTGTGTAACCCGGGGAGGATGGAGCCAGTGAGATCAGACAGTGTGTAACCCGGGGAGGATGGAGCCAGTGAGATCAGACAGTGTGTAACCCGGGGAGGATGGAGTCAGTGAGATCAGACAGTGTGTAACCCGGGGAGGATGGAGCCAGTGAGATCAAACAGTGTGTAACCCGGGGAGGATGGAGCCAGTGGGATCAGACAGTGTGTAACCCGGGGAGGATGGAGCCAGTGAGATCAGACAGTGTGTAACCCGGGGAGGATGGAGCCAGTGAGATCAGACAGTGTGTAACCCGGGGAGGATGGAGCCAGTGAGATCAGACAGTGTGTAACCCGGGGAGGATGGAGCCAGTGAGATCAGACAGTGTGTAACCCGGGGAGGATGGAGTCAGTGAGATCAGACAGTGTGTAACCCGGGGAGGATGGAGTCAGTGAGATCAGACAGCGTGTAACCCGGGGAGGATGGATCCAGTGAGATCAGACAGTGTGTAACCCGGGGAGGATGGAGCCAGTGAGATCAGACCGTGTGTAACCCGGGGAGGATGGAGCCAGTGAGATCAGACAGTGTGTAACCCGGGGAGGATGGAGCCAGTGAGATCAGACAGTGTGTAACCCGGGGAGGATGGAGCCAGTGAGATCAGACAGTGTGTAACCCGGGGAGGATGGAGTCAGTGAGATCAGACAGTGTGTAACCCGGGGAGGATGGAGCCAGTGAGATCAGACAGTGTGTAACCCAGGGAGGATGGAGTCAGTGAGATCAGACAGTGTGTAACCCGGGGAGGATGGAGTCAGTGAGATCAGACAGTGTGTAACCCGGGGAGGATGGATCCAGTGAGATCAGACAGTGTGTAACCCGGGGAGGATGGAGCCAGTGAGATCAGACCGTGTGTAACCCGGGGAGGATGGAGCCAGTGAGATCAGACAGTGTGTAACCCGGGGAGGATGGAGCCAGTGAGATCAGACAGTGTATAACCCGGGGAGGATGGAGTCAGTGAGATCAGACAGTGTGTAACCCGGGGAGGATGGAGCCAGTGAGATCAGACAGTGTGTAACCCGGGGAGGATGGAGTCAGTGAGATCAGACAGTGTGTAACCCGGGGAGGATGGAGTCAGTGAGATCAGACAGTGTGTACCCCGGGGAGGATGGAGTCAGTGAGATCAGACAGTGTGTAACCCGGGGAGGATGGAGCTAGTGAGATCAGACAGTGTGCAACCCGGGGAGGATGGAGTCAGTGAGATCAGACAGTGTGTAACCCGGGGAGGATGGAGCCAGTGAGATCAGATAGTGTGTAACCCGGGGAGGATGGAGTCAGTGAGATCAGACAGTGTGTAACCCGGGGAGGATGGAGCCAGTGAGATCAGACAGTGTGTAACCCGGGGAGGATGGAGTCAGTGAGATCAGACAGTGTGTAACCCGGGGAGGATGGAGTCAGTGAGATCAGACAGTGTGTAACCCGGGGAGGATGGAGTCAGTGAGATCAGGCAGTATGTAACCCGGGGAGGATGGAGTCAGTGAGATCAGACAGTGTGTAACCCGGGGAGGATGGAGTCAGTGAGATCAGACAGTGTGTAACCCGGGGAGGATAGAGCCAGTGTGATCAGACCGTGTGTAACCCGGGAGGATGGAGTCAGTGAGATCAGACAGTGTGTAACCCAGGGAGGATAGAGCCAGTGAGATCAGACAGTGTGTAACCCGGGGAGGATGGAGTCAGTGAGATCAGACAGTGTGTAACCCGGGAGGATGGAGTCAGTGAGATCAGACAGTGTGTAACCCAGGGAGGATAGAGCCAGTGTGATCAGACAGTGTGTAACCCGGGGAGGATAGAGCCAGTGTGATCAGACAGTGTGCAACCAGGGAGGATAGAGCCAGTGTGATCAGACAGTGTGTAACCCGGGAGGATGGAGTCAGTGAGATCAGACAGTGTGTAACCCAGGGAGGATAGAGCCAGTGTGATCAGACAGTGTGTAACCCGGGGAGGATGGAGCCAGTGAGATCAGACAGTGTGTAACCCGGGAGGATGGAGTCAGTGAGATCAGACATTGTGTAACCCGGGGAGGATGGAGTCAGTGAGATCAGACAGTGTGTAACCCGGGGGTGATGGAGTCAGTGAGATCAGACAGTGTGTAACCCAGGGAGGATGGAGTCAGTGAGATGAGACAGTGTGTAACCCGGGGCGGATGGAGCCAGTGAGATCAGACAGTGTGTAACCCGGGGAGGATGGAGCCAGTGAGATCAGACAGTGTGTAACCTGGGGAGGATGGAGCCAGTGAGATCAGACAGTGTGTAACCCGGGGAGGATGGAGCCAGTGAGATCAGACAGTGTGTAACCCGGGGAGGATGGAGTCAGTGAGATCAGACAGTGTGTAACCCGGGGAGGATGGAGTCAGTGAGATCAGACAGCGTGTAACCCGGGGAGGATGGAGCCAGTGAGATCAGACAGTGTGTAACCCGGGGAGGATGGAGTCAGTGAGATCAGACAGTGTGTAACCCGGGGAGGATGGAGTCAGTGAGATCAGACAGTGTGTAACCCGGGGAGGATGGAGTCAGTGAGATCAGACAGTGTGTAACCCGGGGAGGATGGAGTCAGTGAGATCAGACAGTGTGTAACCCGGGGATGATGGAGTCAGTGAGATCAGACAGTGTGTAACCCGGGGCGGATGGAGCCAGTGAGATCAGACAGTGTGTAACCCGGGGAGGATGGAGCCAGTGAGATCAGACAGTGTGTAACCCGGGGAGGATGGAGTCAGTGAGATCAGACAGTGTGTACCCCGGGGAGGATGGAGTCAGTGAGATCAGACAGTGTGTAACCCGGGGAGGATGGAGCTAGTGAGATCAGACAGTGTGTAACTCGGGGAGGATGGAGTCAGTGAGATCAGACAGTGTGTAACCCGGGGAGGATGGAGCCAGTGAGATCAGACAGTGTGTAACCCGGGGAGGATGGAGTCAGTGAGATCAGACAGTGTGTAACCCGGGGAGGATGGAGCCAGTGAGATCAGACAGTGTGTCACCCGGGGAGGATGGAGTCAGTGAGATCAGACAGTGTGTAACCCGGGGAGGATGGAGTCAGTGAGATCAGACAGTGTGTAACCCGGGGAGGATGGAGTCAGTGAGATCAGGCAGTGTGTAACCCGGGGAGGATGGAGTCAGTGAGATCAGACAGTGTGTAACCCGGGGAGGATGGAGTCAGTGAGATCAGACAGTGTGTAACCCGGGGAGGATAGAGCCAGTGTGATCAGACAGTGTGTAACCCGGGAGGATGGAGTCAGTGAGATCAGACAGTGTGTAACCCAGGGAGGATAGAGCCAGTGTGATCAGACAGTGTGTAACCCGGGAGGATGGAGTCAGTGAGATCAGACAGTGTGTAACCCAGGGAGGATAGAGCCAGTGTGATCAGACAGTGTGTAACCCGGGGAGGATAGAGCCAGTGTGATCAGACAGTGTGTAACCAGGGAGGATAGAGCCAGTGTGATCAGACAGTGTGTAACCCGGGAGGATGGAGTCAGTGAGATCAGACAGTGTGTAACCCAGGGAGGATAGAGCCAGTGTGATCAGACAGTGTGTAACCCGGGGAGGATGGAGCCAGTGAGATCAGACAGTGTGTAACCCGGGAGGATGGAGTCAGTGAGATCAGACAGTGTGTAACCCAGGGAGGATGGAGTCAGTGAGATCAGACAGTGTGTAACCCGGGGAGGATGGAGTCAGTGAGATCAGACAGTGTGTAACCCGGGGAGGATGGAGTCAGTGAGATCAGACATTGTGTAACCCGGGGAGGATGGAGTCAGTGAGATCAGACAGTGTGTAACCCGGGGGGGATGGAGTCAGTGAGATCAGACAGTGTGTAACCCAGGGAGGATGGAGTCAGTGAGATCAGACAGTGTGTAACCCGGGGCGGATGGAGCCAGTGAGATCAGACAGTGTGTAACCCGGGGAGGATGGAACCAGTGAGATCAGACAGTGTGTAACCTGGGGAGGATGGAGCCAGTGAGATCAGACAGTGTGTAACCCGTGAGGATGGAGTCAGTGAGATCAGACAGTGTGTAACCCAGGGAGGATAGAGCCAGTGTGATCAGACAGTGTGTAACCCGGGGAGGATAGAGCCAGTGTGATCAGACAGTGTGTAACCAGGGAGGATAGAGCCAGTGTGATCAGACAGTGTGTAACCCGGGAGGATGGAGTCAGTGAGATCAGACAGTGTGTAACCCAGGGAGGATAGAGCCAGTGTGATCAGACAGTGTGTAACCCGGGGAGGATGGAGCCAGTGAGATCAGACAGTGTGTAACCCGGGAGGATGGAGTCAGTGAGATCAGACAGTGTGTAACCCAGGGAGGATGGAGTCAGTGAGATCAGACAGTGTGTAACCCGGGGAGGATGGAGTCAGTGAGATCAGACCGTGTGTAACCCGGGGAGGATGGAGTCAGTGAGATCAGACATTGTGTAACTCGGGGAGGATGGAGTCAGTGAGATCAGACAGTGTGTAACCCGGGGGTGATGGAGTCAGTGAGATCAGACAGTGTGTAACCCAGGGAGGATGGAGTCAGTGAGATCAGACAGTGTGTAACCCGGGGCGAATGGAGCCAGTGAGATCAGACAGTGTGTAACCCGGGGAGGATGGAGTCAGTGAGATCAGACAGTGTGTAACCCGGGGAGGATGGAGTCAGTGAGATCAGACAGTGTGTAACCCGGGGAGGATGGAGTCAGTGAGATCAGACAGTGTGTAACCCGGGGATGATGGAGTCAGTGAGATCAGACAGTGTGTAACCCGGGGAGGATGGAGCCAGTGAGATCAGACAGTGTGTAACCCGGGGAGGATGGAGCCAGTGAGATCAGACAGTGTGTAACCCGGGGAGGATGGAGTCAGTGAGATCAGACAGTGTGTAACCCGGGGAGGATGGAGCCAGTGAGATCAGACAGTGTGTCACCCGGGGAGGATGGAGTCAGTGAGATCAGACAGTGTGTAACCCGGGGAGGATGGAGTCAGTGAGATCAGACAGTGTGTAACCCGGGGAGGATGGAGTCAGTGAGATCAGGCAGTGTGTAACCCGGGGAGGATGGAGTCAGTGAGATCAGACAGTGTGTAACCCGGGGAGGATGGAGTCAGTGAGATCAGACAGTGTGTAACCCGGGGAGGATAGAGCCAGTGTGATCAGACAGTGTGTAACCCGGGAGGATGGAGTCAGTGAGATCAGACAGTGTGTAACCCAGGGAGGATAGAGCCAGTGTGATCAGACAGTGTGTAACCCGAGAGGATGGAGTCAGTGAGATCAGACAGTGTGTAACCCAGGGAGGATAGAGCCAGTGTGATCAGACAGTGTGTAACCCGGGGAGGATAGAGCCAGTGTGATCAGACAGTGTGTAACCAGGGAGGATAGAGCCAGTGTGATCAGACAGTGTGTAACCCGGGAGGATGGAGTCAGTGAGATCAGACAGTGTGTAACCCAGGGAGGATAGAGCCAGTGTGATCAGACAGTGTGTAACCCGGGGAGGATGGAGCCAGTGAGATCAGACAGTGTGTAACCCGGGAGGATGGAGTCAGTGAGATCAGACAGTGTGTAACCCAGGGAGGATGGAGTCAGTGAGATCAGACAGTGTGTAACCCGGGGAGGATGGAGTCAGTGAGATCAGACAGTGTGTAACCCGGGGAGGATGGAGTCAGTGAGATCAGACATTGTGTAACCCGGGGAGGATGGAGTCAGTGAGATCAGACAGTGTGTAACCCGGGGGGGATGGAGTCAGTGAGATCAGACAGTGTGTAACCCAGGGAGGATGGAGTCAGTGAGATCAGACAGTGTGTAACCCGGGGCGGATGGAGCCAGTGAGATCAGACAGTGTGTAACCCGGGGAGGATGGAGCCAGTGAGATCAGACAGTGTGTAACCTGGGGAGGATGGAGCCAGTGAGATCAGACAGTGTGTAACCCGTGAGGATGGAGTCAGTGAGATCAGACAGTGTGTAACCCAGGGAGGATAGAGCCAGTGTGATCAGACAGTGTGTAACCCGGGGAGGATAGAGCCAGTGTGATCAGACAGTGTGTAACCAGGGAGGATAGAGCCAGTGTGATCAGACAGTGTGTAACCCGGGAGGATGGAGTCAGTGAGATCAGACAGTGTGTAACCCAGGGAGGATAGAGCCAGTGTGATCAGACAGTGTGTAACCCGGGGAGGATGGAGCCAGTGAGATCAGACAGTGTGTAACCCGGGAGGATGGAGTCAGTGAGATCAGACAGTGTGTAACCCAGGGAGGATGGAGTCAGTGAGATCAGACAGTGTGTAACCCGGGGAGGATGGAGTCAGTGAGATCAGACCGTGTGTAACCCGGGGAGGATGGAGTCAGTGAGATCAGACATTGTGTAACTCGGGGAGGATGGAGTCAGTGAGATCAGACAGTGTGTAACCCGGGGGTGATGGAGTCAGTGAGATCAGACAGTGTGTAACCCAGGGAGGATGGTGTCAGTGAGATCAGACAGTGTGTAACCCGGGGCGAATGGAGCCAGTGAGATCAGACAGTGTGTCACCTGGGGAGGATGGAGCCAGTGAGATCAGACAGTGTATCACCCGGGGAGGATGGAGCCAGTGAGATCAGACAGTGTGTAACCCGGGGAGGATGGAGTCAGTGAGATCAGACAGTGTGTAACCCGGGGAGGATGGAGTCAGTGAGATCAGACAGTGTGTAACCCGGGGAGGATGGAGCCAGTGAGATCAGACAGTGTGTAACCCGGGGAGGATGGAGTCAGTGAGATCAGACAGTGTGTAACCCGGGGAGGATGGAGTCAGTGAGATCAGACAGTGTGTAACCCGGGGAGGATGGAGTCAGTGAGATCAGACAGTGTGTAACCCGGGGAGGATGGAGTCAGTGAGATCAGACAGTGTGTAACCCGGGGAGGATGGAGTCAGTGAGATCAGACAGTGTGTAACCCGGGGAGGATGGAGCCAGTGAGATCAGACAGTGTGTAACCCGAGGAGGATGGAGCCAGTGAGATCAGACAGTGTGTAACCCGGGGAGGATGGAGCCAGTGAGATCAGACAGTGTGTAACCCGGGGGGGGATGGAGCCAGTGAGATCAGACAGTGTGTAACCCGGGGAGGATGGAGTCAGTGAGATCAGACAGTGTGTAACCCGGGGAGGATGGAGTCAGTGAGATCAGACAGTGTGTAACCCGGGGAGAATGGAGTCAGTGAGATCAGACAGTGTGTAACTCGGGGAGGATGGAGTCAGTGAGATCAGACAGTGTGTAACCCGGGGAGGATGGAGTCAGTGAGATCAGACAGTGTGTAACCCGGGGGGGATGGAGCCAGTGAGATCAGACAGAGTGTAACCCGGGGAGGATGGAGTCAGTGAGATCAGACAGTGTGTAACCCGGGGAGAATGGAGTCAGTGAGATCAGACAGTGTGTAACCCGGGGAGAATGGAGTCAGTGAGATCAGATAGTGTGTAACCCGGGGAGGATGGAGCCAGTGAGATCAGACAGTGTGTAACCCGGGGAGGATGGAGTCAGTGAGATCAGACAGTGTGTAACCCGGGGAGGATGGAGCCAGTGAGGTCAGACAGTGTGTAACCCGGGGAGGATGGAGCCAGTGAGATCAGACAGTGTGTAACCCGGGGAGGATGGATTCAGTGAGATCAGACAGTGTGTAACCCGGGGAGGATGGAGCCAGTGAGATCAGACAGTGTGTAACCCGGGGAGGATGGAGTCAGTGAGATCCGACAGTGTGTAACCCGGGGAGGATGGAGCCAGTGAGATCAGACAGTGTGTAACCCGGGGAGGATGGAGCCAGTGAGATCAGACAGTGTGTAACCCGGGGAGGATGGAGCCAGTGAGATCAGACAGTGTGTAACCCGGGGAGGATGGAGCCAGTGAGATCAGACAATGTGTAACCCGGGGAGGATGGAGCCAGTGAGATCAGACAGTGTGTAACCCGGGGAGGATGGAGCCAGTGAGATCAGACAGTGTGTAACCCGGGGAGGATGGAGTCAGTGAGATCAGACAGTGTGTAACCCGGGGAGGGTGGAGTCAGTGAGATCAGACAGTGTGTAACCCGGGGAGGATGGAGCCAGTGAGATCAGACCGTGTGTAACCCGGGGAGGATGGAGCCAGTGAGATCAGACAGTGTGTAACCCGGGGAGGCTGGAGCCAGTGAGATCAGACAGTGTGTAACCCGGGGAGGATGGAGTCAGTGAGATCAGACAGTCTGTAACCCGGGGAGGATGGAGCCAGTGAGATCAGACAGTGTGTAACCCGGGGAGGATGGAGCCAGTGAGATCAGACAGTGTGTAACCCGGGGAGGATGGAGTCAGTGAGATCAGACAGTGTGTAACCCGGGGAGGATGGAGGCAGTGAGATCAGACAGTGTGTAACCCGGGGAGGATGGAGCCAGTGAGATCAGACAGTGTGTAACCCGGGGAGGATGGAGCCAGTGAGATCAGACAGTGTGTAACCCGGGGAGGATGGAGCCAGTGAGATCAGACAGTGTGTAACCCGGGGAGGATGGAGTCAGTGAGATCAGACAGTGTGTAACCCGGGGAGGATGGAGTCAGTGAGATCAGACAGTGTGTAACCCGGGGAGGATGGATCCAGTGAGATCAGACAGTGTGTAACCCGGGGAGGATGGAGCCAGTGAGATCAGACAGTGTGTAACCCGGGGAGGATGGAGCCAGTGAGATCAGACAGTGTGTAACCCGGGGAGGATGGAGCCAGTGAGATCAGACCGTGTGTAACCCGGGGAGGATGGAGCCAGTGAGATCAGACAGTGTGTAACCCGGGGAGGATGGAGCCAGTGAGATCAGACAGTGTGTAACCCGGGGAGGATGGAGCCAGTGAGATCAGACAGTGTGTAACCCGGGGAGGATGGAGTCAGTGAGATCCGATAGTGTGTAACCCGGGGAGGATGGAGCCAGTGAGATCAGACAGTGTGTAACCCAGGGAGGATGGAGTCAGTGAGATCAGACAGTGTGTAACCTGGGGAGGATGGAGTCAGTGAGATCAGACAGTGTGTAACCCGGGGAGGATGGATCCAGTGAGATCAGACAGTGTGTAACCCGGGGAGGATGGAGCCAGTGAGATCAGACCGTGTGTAACCCGGGGAGGATGGAGCCAGTGAGATCAGACAGTGTGTAACCCGGGGAGGATGGAGCCAGTGAGATCAGACAGTGTATAACCCGGAGAGGATGGAGTCAGTGAGATCAGACAGTGTGTAACCCGGGGAGGATGGAGCCAGTGAGATCAGACAGTGTGTAACCCGGGGAGGATGGAGTCAGTGAGATCAGACAGTGTGTAACCCGGGGAGGATGGAGTCAGTGAGATCAGACAGTGTGTACCCCGGGGAGGATGGAGTCAGTGAGATCAGACAGTGTGTAACCCGGGGAGGATGGAGCTAGTGAGATCAGACAGTGTGTAACCCGGGGAGGATGGAGTCAGTGAGATCAGACAGTGTGTAACCCGGGGAGGATGGAGCCAGTGAGATCAGATAGTGTGTAACCCGGGGAGGATGGAGTCAGTGAGATCAGACAGTGTGTAACCCGGGGAGGATGGAGCCAGTGAGATCAGACAGTGTGTAACCCGGGGAGGATGGAGTCAGTGAGATCAGACAGTGTGTAACCAGGGGAGGATGGAGTCAGTGAGATCAGACAGTGTGTAACCCGGGGAGGATGGAGTCAGTGAGATCAGGCAGTATGTAACCCGGGGAGGATGGAGTCAGTGAGATCAGACAGTGTGTAATCCTGGGAGGATGGAGTCAGTGAGATCAGACGGTGCGTAACCCGGGGAGGATGGAGTCAGTGAGATCAGACAGTGTGTAACCCGGGGAGGATGGAGCCAGTGAGATCGGACAGTGTGTAACCCGGGGAGAATGGAGCCAGTGAGATCAGACAGTGTGTAACCCGGGGAGGATGGAGTCAGTGAGATCAGACAGTGTGTAACCAGGGGTGGATGGAGTCAGTGAGATCAGACAGTGTGTAACCCGGGGAGGATGGAGCCAGTGAGATCAGACAGTGTGTAACCCGGGGAGGATGGAGGCAGTAAGATCAGACAGTGTATAACCCGGGGAGGATGGAGCCAGTGAGATCAGACAGTGTGTAACCCGGGGAGGATGGAGTCAGTGAGATCAGACAGTGTGTAACCCGGGGAGGATGGAGTCAGTGAGATCAGACAGTGTGTAACCCGGGGAGGATGGAGCCAGTGAGATCAGACAGTGTGTAACCCGGGGAGGATGGAGTCAGTGAGATCAGACAGTATGTAACCAGGGGTGGATGGAGCTATTGAGATCAGACAGTGTGTAACCCGGGGAGGATGGAGTCAGTGAGATCAGACAGTGTGTAACCCGGGGAGGATGGAGTCAGTGAGATCAGACAGTGTGTAACCCGGGGAGGATGGAGCCAGTGAGATCAGACAGTGTGTAACCCGGGGAGGATGGAGTCAGTGAGATCAGACAGTATGTAACCAGGGGTGGATGGAGCCAGTGAGATCAGACAGTGTGTAACCCGGGGAGGATGGATTCAGTGAGATCAGACAGTGTGTAACCCGGGGAGGATGGAGTCAGTGAGATCAGACAGTGTGTAACCCGGGGAGGATGGAGCCAGTGAGATCAGACAGTGTGTAACCCGGGGAGGATGGAGCCAGTGAGATCAGACAGTGTGTAACCGGGGAGGATGGAGGCAGTAAGATCAGACAGTGTATAACCCGGGGAGGATGGAGCCAGTGAGATCAGACAGTGTGTAACCTGGGAGGATGGAGCCAGTGAGATCAGACAGTGTGTAACCCGGGGAGGATGGAGTCCGTGAGATCAGACAGTGTGTAACCCGGGGAGGATGGAGTCAGTGAGATCAGACAGTGTGTAACCCGGGGAGGATTGAGCCAGTGAGATCAGACAGTGTGCAACCCGCGGAGGATGGAGTCAGTGAGATCAGACAGTGTGTAACCCGGGGAGGATGGAGCCAGTGAGATCAGAGTGTGTAACCCGGGGAGGATGGAGCCAGTGAGATCAGACAGTGTGTAACCCGGGGAGGATGGAGCCAGTGAGATCAGACAGTCTGTAACCCGGGGAGGATGGAGTCAGTGAGACCAGACAGTGTGTAACCCGGGGAGGATGGAGCCAGTGAGATCAGACAGTGTGTAACCCGGGGAGGATGGAGCCAGTGAGATCAGACAGTGTATAACCCGGGGAGGATGGAGACAGTGAGATCAGACAGTGTGTAACCCGGGGAGGATGGAGCCAGTGAGATCAGACAGTGTGTAACCCGGGGAGGATGGAGCCAGTGAGATCAGACAGTGTATAACCCGGGGAGGATGGAGACAGTGAGATCAGACAGTGTGTAACCCGGGGAGGATGGAGCCAGTGAGATCAGACAGTGTGTAACCCGGGGAGGATGGAGCCAGTGAGATGAGACAGTGTGTAATCCGGGGAGGATGGAGCCAGTGAGATCAGACAGTGTGTAACCCGGGGAGGATGGAGCCAGTGAGATCAGACAGTGTGTAACCCGGGGAGGATGGAGCCAGTGAGATCTGACAGTGTATAACCCGGGGAGGATGGAGCCAGTGAGATCAGACAGTGTGTAACCCGGGGAGGATGGAGCCAGTGAGATCAGACAGTGTGTAACCCGGGGAGGATGGAGCCAGTGAGATCAGACGGTGTATAACCCGGGGAGGATGGAGACAGTGAGATCAGACAGTGTGTAACCCGGGGAGGATGGAGCCAGTGAGATCAGACAGTGTGTAACCCGGGGAGGATGGAGCCAGTGAGATCAGACAGTTTGTAACCCGGGGAGGATGGAGTCAGTGAGATCAGACAGTGTGGAACCCGGGGAGGATGGAGTCAGTGAGATCAGACCGTGTGTAACCCGGGGAGGATGGAGCCAGTGAGATCAGACAGTGTGTAACCCGGGGAGGATGGAGACAGTGAGATCAGACAGTGTGTAACCCGTGGAGGATGGAGTCAGTGAGATCAGACAGTGTGTAACCCGGAGAGAATGGAGCCAGTGAAATCAGACAGTGTGTAATCCGGGGAGGATGGAGCCAGTGAGATCAGACAGTGTGTAACCCGGGGAGGATGGAGTCAGTCAGATCAGACAGTGTGTAACCCGGGGAGGATGGAGCCAGTGAGATCAGACAGTGTGTAACTCGGGGAGGATGGAGCCAGTGAGATCAGACAGTGTGTAACCCGGGGAGGATGGAGACAGTGAGATCAGACAGTGTGTAACCCGGGGAGGATGTGGCCAGTGAGATCAGACAGTGTGTAACCCGGGGAGGATGGAGCCAGTGAGATCAGACAGTGTATAACCCGGGGAGGATGGAGCCAGTGAGATCAGACAGTGTGTAACCCGGGGAGGATGGAGTCAGTGAGATCCGATAGTGTGTAACCCGGGGAGGATGGAGCCAGTGAGATCAGACAGTGTGTAACCCAGGGAGGATGGAGTCAGTGAGATCAGACAGTGTGTAACCCGGGGAGGATGGAGTCAGTGAGATCAGACAGTGTGTAACCCGGGGAGGATGGATCCAGTGAGATCAGACAGTGTGTAACCCGGGGAGGATGGAGCCAGTGAGATCAGACCGTGTGTAACCCGGGGAGGATGGAGCCAGTGAGATCAGACAGTGTGTAACCCGGGGAGGATGGAGCCAGTGAGATCAGACAGTGTATAACCCGGAGAGGATGGAGTCAGTGAGATCAGACAGTGTGTAACCCGGGGAGGATGGAGCCAGTGAGATCAGACAGTGTGTAACCCGGGGAGGATGGAGTCAGTGAGATCAGACAGTGTGTAACCCGGGGAGGATGGAGTCAGTGAGATCAGACAGTGTGTAACCCGGGGAGGATGGAGCTAGTGAGATCAGACAGTGTGTAACCCGGGGAGGATGGAGTCAGTGAGATCAGACAGTGTGTAACCCGGGGAGGATGGAGCCAGTGAGATCAGATAGTGTGTAACCCGGGGAGGATGGAGTCAGTGAGATCAGACAGTGTGTAACCCGGGGAGGATGGAGCCAGTGAGATCAGACAGTGTGTAACCCGGGGAGGATGGAGTCAGTGAGATCAGACAGTGTGTAACCCGGGGAGGATGGAGTCAGTGAGATCAGACAGTGTGTAACCCGGGGAGGATGGAGTCAGTGAGATCAGGCAGTATGTAACCCGGGGAGGATGGAGTCAGTGAGATCAGACAGTGTGTAATCCTGGGAGGATGGAGTCAGTGAGATCAGACGGTGCGTAACCCGGGGAGGATGGAGTCAGTGAGATCAGACAGTGTGTAACCCGGGGAGGATGGAGCCAGTGAGATCGGACAGTGTGTAACCCGGGGAGAATGGAGCCAGTGAGATCAGACAGTGTGTAACCCGGGGAGGATGGAGTCAGTGAGATCAGACAGTGTGTAACCAGGGGTGGATGGAGTCAGTGAGATCAGACAGTGTGTAACCCGGGGAGGATGGAGCCAGTGAGATCAGACAGTGTGTAACCCGGGGAGGATGGAGGCAGTAAGATCAGACAGTGTATAACCCGGGGAGGATGGAGCCAGTGAGATCAGACAGTGTGTAACCCGGGGAGGATGGAGTCAGTGAGATCAGACAGTGTGTAACCCGGGGAGGATGGAGTCAGTGAGATCAGACAGTGTGTAACCCGGGGAGGATGGAGCCAGTGAGATCAGACAGTGTGTAACCCGGGGAGGATGGAGTCAGTGAGATCAGACAGTATGTAACCAGGGGTGGATGGAGCTATTGAGATCAGACAGTGTGTAACCCGGGGAGGATGGAGTCAGTGAGATCAGACAGTGTGTAACCCGGGGAGGATGGAGTCAGTGAGATCAGACAGTGTGTAACCCGGGGAGGATGGAGCCAGTGAGATCAGACAGTGTGTAACCCGGGGAGGATGGAGTCAGTGAGATCAGACAGTATGTAACCAGGGGTGGATGGAGCCAGTGAGATCAGACAGTGTGTAACCCGGGGAGGATGGATTCAGTGAGATCAGACAGTGTGTAACCCGGGGAGGATGGAGTCAGTGAGATCAGACAGTGTGTAACCCGGGGAGGATGGAGCCAGTGAGATCAGACAGTGTGTAACCCGGGGAGGATGGAGCCAGTGAGATCAGACAGTGTGTAACCCGGGGAGGATGGAGGCAGTAAGATCAGACAGTGTATAACCCGGGGAGGATGGAGCCAGTGAGATCAGACAGTGTGTAACCTGGGAGGATGGAGCCAGTGAGATCAGACAGTGTGTAACCCGGGGAGGATGGAGTCCGTGAGATCAGACAGTGTGTAACCCGGGGAGGATGGAGTCAGTGAGATCAGACAGTGTGTAACCCGGGGAGGATTGAGCCAGTGAGATCAGACAGTGTGCAACCCGCGGAGGATGGAGTCAGTGAGATCAGACAGTGTGTAACCCGGGGAGGATGGAGCCAGTGAGATCAGAGTGTGTAACCCGGGGAGGATGGAGCCAGTGAGATCAGACAGTGTGTAACCCGGGGAGGATGGAGCCAGTGAGATCAGACAGTCTGTAACCCGGGGAGGATGGAGTCAGTGAGACCAGACAGTGTGTAACCCGGGGAGGATGGAGCCAGTGAGATCAGACAGTGTGTAACCCGGGGAGGATGGAGCCAGTGAGATCAGACAGTGTATAACCCGGGGAGGATGGAGACAGTGAGATCAGACAGTGTGTAACCCGGGGAGGATGGAGCCAGTGAGATCAGACAGTGTGTAACCCGGGGAGGATGGAGCCAGTGAGATCAGACAGTGTATAACCCGGGGAGGATGGAGACAGTGAGATCAGACAGTGTGTAACCCGGGGAGGATGGAGCCAGTGAGATCAGACAGTGTGTAACCCGGGGAGGATGGAGCCAGTGAGATGAGACAGTGTGTAATCCGGGGAGGATGGAGCCAGTGAGATCAGACAGTGTGTAACCCGGGGAGGATGGAGCCAGTGAGATCAGACAGTGTGTAACCCGGGGAGGATGGAGCCAGTGAGATCTGACAGTGTATAACCCGGGGAGGATGGAGCCAGTGAGATCAGACAGTGTGTAACCCGGGGAGGATGGAGCCAGTGAGATCAGACAGTGTGTAACCCGGGGAGGATGGAGCCAGTGAGATCAGACAGTGTATAACCCGGGGAGGATGGAGACAGTGAGATCAGACAGTGTGTAACCCGGGGAGGATGGAGCCAGTGAGATCAGACAGTGTGTAACCCGGGGAGGATGGAGCCAGTGAGATCAGACAGTTTGTAACCCGGGGAGGATGGAGTCAGTGAGATCAGACAGTGTGGAACCCGGGGAGGATGGAGTCAGTGAGATCAGACCGTGTGTAACCCGGGGAGGATGGAGCCAGTGAGATCAGACAGTGTGTAACCCGGGGAGGATGGAGACAGTGAGATCAGACAGTGTGTAACCCGTGGAGGATGGAGTCAGTGAGATCAGACAGTGTGTAACCCGGGGAGAATGGAGCCAGTGAAATCAGACAGTGTGTAACCCGGGGAGGATGGAGCCAGTGAGATCAGACAGTGTGTAACCCGGGGAGGATGGAGTCAGTCAGATCAGACAGTGTGTAACCCGGGGAGGATGGAGCCAGTGAGATCAGACAGTGTGTAACCCGGGGAGGATGGAGCCAGTGAGATCAGACAGTGTGTAACCCGGGGAGGATGGAGACAGTGAGATCAGACAGTGTGTAACCCGGGGAGGATGTGGCCAGTGAGATCAGACAGTGTGTAACCCGGGGAGGATGGAGCCAGTGAGATCAGACAGTGTATAACCCGGGGAGGATGGAGACAGTGAGATCAGACAGTGTGTAACCCGGGGAGGATGGAGCCAGTGAGATCAGACAGTGTGTAACCCGGGGAGGATGGAGCCAGTGAGATCAGACAGTTTGTAACCCGGGGAGGATGGAGTCAGTGAGATCAGACAGTGTGGAACCCGGGGAGGATGGAGTCAGTGAGATCAGACCGTGTGTAACCCGGGGAGGATGGAGCCAGTGAGATCAGACAGTGTGTAACCCGGGGAGGATGGAGTCAGTGAGATCAGACAGTGTGTAACCCGAGGAGGATGGAGCCAGTGAAATCAGACAGTGTGTATCCCGGGGAGGATGGAGCCAGTGAGATCAGACAGTGTGTAACCCGGGGAGGATGGAGCCAGTGAGATCAGACAGTGTGTAACCAGGGGAGGATGGAGCCAGTGAGATCACACAATGTGTTACCCGGGAGGATGGAGCCAGTGAGATCAGACAGTGTGTAACCCGGGGAGGATGGAGCCAGTGAGATCAGACAGTGTGTAACCCGGGGAGGATGGAGCCAGTGAGATCAGACAGTGTGTAACCCGGGGTGGATGGAGCCAGTGAGACCAGACAGTGTGTAACCCGGGGAGGATGGAGCCAGTGAGATCAGACAGTGTGTAACCCGGGGAGGATGGAGCCAGTGAGATCAGACAGTGTGTAACCCGGGGAGGATGGAGCCAGTGAGATCAGACTGTGTAACCCGGGGAGGATGGCGTCAGTGAGATCAGACCGTGTGTAACCCGGCGAGGATGGAGCCAGTGAGATCAGACAGTGTGTAACCCGGGAGGATGGAGCCAGTGAGATCAGACAGTGTGTAACCCGGGGAGGATGGAGCCAGTGAGATCACACAATGTGTTACCCGGGAGGATGGAGCCAGTGAGATCAGACAGTGTGTAACCCGGGGAGGATGGTGCCAGTGAGATCGGACAGTGTGTAACCCGGGGAGGATGGAGCCAGTGAGATCAGACAGTGTGTAACCCGGGGTGGATGGAGCCAGTGAGACCAGACAGTGTGTAACCCGGGGAGGATGGAGCCAGTGAGATCAGACAGTGTGTAACCCGGGGAGGATGGAGCCAGTGAGATCAGATAGTGTGTAACCCAGGGGAGGATGGAGCCAGTGAGATCAGACTGTGTAAAACCCGGGGAGGATGGAGCCAGTGAGATCAGACAGTGTGTTACCCGGGGAGGATGGAGTCAGTGAGATCGGACAGTGTGTAACCCGGGGAGGATGGAGCCAGTGAGATCAGACAGTGTGTAACCCGGGGAGGATGGAGCCAGTGAGATCAGACAGTGTATGACCCGGGGAGGATGGAGCCAGTGAGATCAGACAGCGTGTAACCCGGGGAGGATGGAGCCAGTGAGATCAGACCGTGTGTAACCCGGGGAGGATGGAGCCAGTGAGATCAGACAGTGTGTAACCCTGGGAGGATGGAGCCAGTGAGATCAGACAGTGTATAACCCGGGGAGGATGGAGTCAGTGAGATCAGACAGTGTATAACCCAGGGAGGATGGAGTCAGTGAGATCAGACAGTGTGTAACCCGGGGAGGATGGAGCCAGTGAGATCAGACAGTGTGTAACCCGGGGAGGATGGAGTCAGTGAGATCAGACAGTGTGTTACCCGGGGAGGATGGAGTCAGTGAGATCAGACAGTGTGTAACCCGGGGAGGATGGAGTCAGTGAGATCAGACAGTGTGTAACCCGGGGTGGATGGAGCCAGTGAGACCAGACAGTGTGTAACCCGGGGAGGATGGAGCCAGTGAGATCAGACAGTGTGTAACCCGGGGAGGATGGAGCCAGTGAGATCAGACAGTGTGTAACCCGGGGAGGATGGAGCCAGTGAGATCAGACTGTGTAACCCGGGGAGGATGGAGTCAGTGAGATCAGACCGTGTGTAACCCGGGGAGGATGGAGCCAGTGAGATCAGACAGTGTGTAACCCGGGAGGATGGAGCCAGTGAGATCAGACAGTGTGTAACCCGGGGAGGATGGAGCCAGTGAGATCACACAATGTGTTACCCGGGAGGATGGAGCCAGTGAGATCAGACAGTGTGTAACCCGGGGAGGATGGAGCCAGTGAGATCGGACAGTGTGTAACCCGGGGAGGATGGAGCCAGTGAGATCAGACAGTGTGTAACCCGGGGTGGATGGAGCCAGTGAGACCAGACAGTGTGTAACCCGGGGAGGATGGAGCCAGTGAGATCAGACAGTGTGTAACCCGGGGAGGATGGAGCCAGTGAGATCAGACAGTGTGTAACCCAGGGGAGGATGGAGCCAGTGAGATCAGACCGTGTGTAACCCGGGGAGGATGGAGCCCGTGAGATCAGACAGTGTGTTACCCGGGGAGGATGGAGTCAGTGAGATCAGACAGTGTGTAACCCGGGGAGGATGGAGCCAGTGAGATCAGACAGTGTGTAACCCGGGGAGGATGGAGCCAGTGAGATCAGACAGTGTGTAACCCGGGGAGGATGGAGGCAGTAAGATCAGACAGTGTATAACCCGGGGAGGATGGAGCCAGTGAGATCAGACAGTGTGTAACCTGGGAGGATGGAGCCAGTGAGATCAGACAGTGTGTAACCCGGGGAGGATGGAGTCCGTGAGATCAGACAGTGTGTAACCCGGGGAGGATGGAGTCAGTGAGATCAGACAGTGTGTAACCCGGGGAGGATGGAGCCAGTGAGATCAGACAGTGTGTAACCCGGGGAGGATGGAGTCAGTGAGATCAGACAGTGTGTTACCCGGGGAGGATTGAGCCAGTGAGAGCAGACAGTGTGCAACCCGGGGAGGATGGAGTCAGTGAGATCAGACAGTGTGTAACCCGGGGAGGATGGAGCCAGTGAGATCAGAGTGTGTAACCCGGGGAGGATGGAGCCAGTGAGATCAGACAGTGTGTAACCCGGGGAGGATGGAGCCAGTGAGATCAGACAGTCTGTAACCCGGGGAGGATGGAGTCAGTGAGACCAGACAGTGTGTAACCCGGGGAGGATGGAGCCAGTGAGATCAGACAGTGTGTAACCCGGGGAGGATGGAGCCAGTGAGACCAGACAGTGTATAACCCGGGGAGGATGGAGACAGTGAGATCAGACAGTGTGTATTCCGGGGAGGATGGAGCCAGTGAGATCAGACAGTGTGTAACCCGGGGAGGATGGAGCCAGTGAGATCAGACAGTGTATAACCCGGGGAGGATGGAGACAGTGAGATCAGACAGTGTGTAACCCGGGGAGGATGGAGCCAGTGAGATCAGACAGTGTGTAACCCGGGGAGGATGGAGCCAGTGAGATGAGACAGTGTGTAATCCGGGGAGGATGGAGCCAGTGAGATCAGACAGTGTGTAACCCGGGGAGGATGGAGCCAGTGAGATCAGACAGTGTGTAACCCGGGGAGGATGGAGCCAGTGAGATCAGACAGTGTGTAACCCGGCGAGGATGGAGCCAGTGAGATCAGACAGTGTATAACCCGGGGAGGATGGAGACAGTGAGATCAGACCGTGTGTAACCCGGGGAGGATGGAGCCAGTGAGATCAGACAGTGTGTAACCCGGGGAGGATGGAGCCAGTGAGATCAGACAGTGTATAACCCGGGGAGGATGGAGTCTGTGAGATCAGACAGTGTGTAACCCGGGGAGGATGGAGTCAGTGAGATCAGACAGTGTGTAACCTGGGGTGGATGGAGCCAGTGAGATCAGACAGTGTGTAACCCGGGGAGGATGGAGCCAGTGAGATCAGACAGTGTGTAACCCGGGGAGGATGGAGTCAGTGAGATCAGACAGTGTGTAACCCGGGGAGGATGGAGCCAGTGAGATCAGACAGTGTGTAACCCGGGGAGGATGGAGCCAGTGAGATCAGACAGTGTGTAACCCAGGGAGGATGGAGCCAGTGAGATCGGACAGTGTGTAACCCGGGGAGGATGGAGCCAGTGAGATCAGACAGTGTGTAACCCGGGGAGGATCGAGCCAGTGAGATCAGACAGTGTGTAACCCGGGGGAGGATGGAGCCAGTGAGATCAATCAGTGTGTAACCCTGGGAGGATGGAGTCAGTGAGATCAGACGGTGCGTAACCCGGGGAGGATGGTGTCAGTGAGATCAGACAGTGTGTAACCCGGGGAGGATGGAGCCGGTGAGATCGGACAGTGTGTAACCCGGGGAGAATGGAGCCAGTGAGATCAGACAGTGTGTAACCCGGGGAGGATGGAGTCAGTGAGATCAGACAGTGTGTAACCAGGGGTGGATGGAGTCAGTGAGATCAGACAGTGTGTAACCCGGGGAGGATGGAGCCAGTGAGATCAGACAGTGTGTAACCCGGGGAGGATGGAGGCAGTAAGATCAGACAGTGTATAACCCGGGGAGGATGGAGCCAGTGAGATCAGACAGTGTGTAACCCGGGGAGGATGGAGTCAGTGAGATCAGACAGTGTGTAACCCGGGGAGGATGGAGTCAGTGAGATCAGACAGTGTGTAACCCGGGGAGGATGGAGCCAGTGAGATCAGACAGTGTGTAACCCGGGGAGGATGGAGTCAGTGAGATCAGACAGTATGTAACCAGGGGTGGATGGAGCTATTGAGATCAGACAGTGTGTAACCCGGGGAGGATGGAGTCAGTGAGATCAGACAGTGTGTAACCCGGGGAGGATGGAGTCAGTGAGATGAGACAGTGTGTAACCCGGGGAGGATGGAGCCAGTGAGATCAGACAGTGTGTAACCCGGGGAGGATGGAGTCAGTGAGATCAGACAGTATGTAACCAGGGGTGGATGGAGCCAGTGAGATCAGACAGTGTGTAACCCGGGGAGGATGGATTCAGTGAGATCAGACAGTGTGTAACCCGGGGAGGATGGAGTCAGTGAGATCAGACAGTGTGTAACCCGGGGAGGATGGAGCCAGTGAGATCAGACAGTGTGTAACCCGGGGAGGATGGAGCCAGTGAGATCAGACAGTGTGTAACCCGGGGAGGATGGAGGCAGTAAGATCAGACAGTGTATAACCCGGGGAGGATGGAGCCAGTGAGATCAGACAGTGTGTAACCTGGGAGGATGGAGCCAGTGAGATCAGACAGTGTGTAACCCGGGGAGGATGGAGTCCGTGAGATCAGACAGTGTGTAACCCGGGGAGGATGGAGTCAGTGAGATCAGACAGTGTGTAACCCGGGGAGGATTGAGCCAGTGAGATCAGACAGTGTGCAACCCGCGGAGGATGGAGTCAGTGAGATCAGACAGTGTGTAACCCGGGGAGGATGGAGCCAGTGAGATCAGAGTGTGTAACCCGGGGAGGATGGAGCCAGTGAGATCAGACAGTGTGTAACCCGGGGAGGATGGAGCCAGTGAGATCAGACAGTCTGTAACCCGGGGAGGATGGAGTCAGTGAGACCAGACAGTGTGTAACCCGGGGAGGATGGAGCCAGTGAGATCAGACAGTGTGTAACCCGGGGAGGATGGAGCCAGTGAGATCAGACAGTGTGTAACCCGGGGAGGATGGAGACAGTGAGATCAGACAGTGTGTAACCCGGGGAGGATGGAGCCAGTGAGATCAGACAGTGTGTAACCCGGGGAGGATGGAGCCAGTGAGATCAGACAGTGTATAACCCGGGGAGGATGGAGACAGTGAGATCAGACAGTGTGTAACCCGGGGAGGATGGAGCCAGTGAGATCAGACAGTGTGTAACCCGGGGAGGATGGAGCCAGTGAGATGAGACAGTGTGTAATCCGGGGAGGATGGAGCCAGTGAGATCAGACAGTGTGTAACCCGGGGAGGATGGAGCCAGTGAGATCAGACAGTGTGTAACCCGGGGAGGATGGAGCCAGTGAGATCTGACAGTGTATAACCCGGGGAGGATGGAGCCAGTGAGATCAGACAGTGTGTAACCCGGGGAGGATGGAGCCAGTGAGATCAGACAGTGTGTAACCCGGGGAGGATGGAGCCAGTGAGATCAGACAGTGTATAACCCGGGGAGGATGGAGACAGTGAGATCAGACAGTGTGTAACCCGGGGAGGATGGAGCCAGTGAGATCAGACAGTGTGTAACCCGGGGAGGATGGAGCCAGTGAGATCAGACAGTTTGTAACCCGGGGAGGATGGAGTCAGTGAGATCAGACAGTGTGGAACCCGGGGAGGATGGAGTCAGTGAGATCAGACCGTGTGTAACCCGGGGAGGATGGAGCCAGTGAGATCAGACAGTGTGTAACCCGGGGAGGATGGAGACAGTGAGATCAGACAGTGTGTAACCCGTGGAGGATGGAGTCAGTGAGATCAGACAGTGTGTAACCCGGGGAGAATGGAGCCAGTGAAATCAGACAGTGTGTAACCCGGGGAGGATGGAGCCAGTGAGATCAGACAGTGTGTAACCCGGGGAGGATGGAGTCAGTCAGATCAGACAGTGTGTAACCCGGGGAGGATGGAGCCAGTGAGATCAGACAGTGTGTAACCCGGGGAGGATGGAGCCAGTGAGATCAGACAGTGTGTAACCCGGGGAGGATGGAGACAGTGAGATCAGTGTGTAACCCGGGGAGGATGTGGCCAGTGAGATCAGACAGTGTGTAACCCGGGGAGGATGGAGCCAGTGAGATCAGACAGTGTATAACCCGGGGAGGATGGAGACAGTGAGATCAGACAGTGTGTAACCCGGGGAGGATGGAGCCAGTGAGATCAGACAGTGTGTAACCCGGGGAGGATGGAGTCAGTGAGATCAGACAGTGAGTAACCCGGGGAGGATGGAGCCAGTGAGATCAGACTGTGTAACCCGGGGAGGATGGAGTCAGTGAGTTCAGACCGTGTGTAACCCGGGGAGGATGGAGCCAGTGAGATTAGACAGTGTGTAACCCGGGGAGGATGGAGTCAGTGAGATCAGACAGTGTGTAACCCGAGGAGGATGGAGCCAGTGAAATCAGACAGTGTGTATCCCGGGGAGGATGGAGCCAGAGAGATCAGACAGTGTGTAACCCGGGGAGGATGGAGCCAGTGAGATCGGACAGTGTGTAACCCGGGGAGGATGGAGCCAGTGAGATCACACAATGTGTTACCCGGGAGGATGGAGCCAGTGAGATCAGACAGTGTGTAACCCGGGGAGGATGGAGCCAGTGAGATCAGACAGTGTGTAACCCGGGGAGGATGGAGCCAGTGAGATCAGACAGTGTGTTACCCGGGAGGATGGAGCCAGAGAGATCAGACAGTGTGTAACCCGGGGAGGATGGAGCCAGTGAGATCGGACAGTGTGTAACCCGGGGAGGATGGAGCCAGTGAGATCAGACAGTGTGTAACCCGGGGTGGATGGAGCCAGTGAGATCAGACTGTGTAACCCGGGGAGGATGGAGTCAGTCAGATCAGACCGTGTGTAACCCGGGGAGGATGGAGCCAGTGAGATCAGACAGTGTGTAACCCGGGAGGATGGAGCCAGTGAGATCAGACAGTGTGTAACCCGGGGAGGATGGAGCCAGTAAGATCAGACAGTGTGTTACCCGGGGAGGATGGAGCCAGAGAGATCAGACAGTGTGTAACCCGGGGAGGATGGAGCCAGTGAGATCGGACAGTGTGTAACCCGGGGAGGATGGAGCCAGTGAGATCAGACAGTGTGTAACCCGGGGTGGATGGAGCCAGTGAGACCAGACATTGTGTAACCCGGGGAGGATGGAGCCAGTGAGATCAGACAGTGTGTAACCCGGGGAGGATGGAGCCAGTGAGATCAGACAGTGTGTAACCCGGGGAGGATGGAGCCAGTGAGATCAGACAGTGTATAACCCGGGGAGGATGGAGTCAGTGAGATCAGACAGTGTATAACCCAGGGAGGATGGAGTCAGTGAGATCAGACAGTGTGTAACCCGGGGAGGATGGAGCCAGTGAGATCAGACAGTGTGTAACCCGGGGAGGATGGAGTCAGTGAGATCAGACAGTGTGTTACCCGGGGAGGATGGAGTCAGTGAGATCAGACAGTGTGTAACCCGGGGAGGATGGAGTCAGTGAGATCAGACAGTGTGTAACCCGGGGTGGATGGAGCCAGTGAGACCAGACAGTGTGTAACCCGGGGAGGATGGAGCCAGTGAGATCAGACAGTGTGTAACCCGGGGAGGATGGAGCCAGTGAGATCAGACAGTGTGTAACCCGGGGAGGATGGAGCCAGTGAGATCAGACTGTGTAACCCGGGGAGGATGGAGTCAGTGAGATCAGACCGTGTGTAACCCGGGGAGGATGGAGTCAGTGAGATCAGACAGTGTGTTACCCGGGGAGGATGGAGTCAGTGAGATCAGACAGTGTGTAACCCGGGGAGGATGGAGTAAGTGAGATCACACAATGTGTTACCCGGGAGGATGGAGCCAGTGAGATCAGACAGTGTGTAACCCGGGGAGGATGGAGCCAGTGAGATCGGACAGTGTGTAACCCGGGGAGGATGGAGCCAGTGAGATCAGACAGTGTGTAACCCGGGGTGGATGGAGCCAGTGAGACCAGACAGTGTGTAACCCGGGGAGGATGGAGCCAGTGAGATCAGACAGTGTGTAATCCGGGGAGGATGGAGCCAGTGAGATCAGACAGTGTGTAACCCGGGGAGGATGGAGCCAGTGAGATCAGACAGTGTATAACCCGGGGAGGATGGAGTCAGTGAGATCAGACAGTGTATAACCCAGGGAGGATGGAGTCAGTGAGATCAGACAGTGTGTAACCCGGGGAGGATGGAGCCAGTGAGATCAGACAGTGTGTAACCCAGGGGAGGATGGAGCCAGTGAGATCAGACCGTGTGTAACCCGGGGAGGATGGAGCCAGTAAGATCAGACAGTGTGTTACCCGGGGAGGATGGAGTCAGTGAGATCAGACAGTGTGTAACCCGGGGAGGATGGAGCCAGTGAGATCAGACAGTGTGTAACCCGGGGAGGATGGAGCCAGTGAGATCAGACAGTGTATGACCCGGGGAGGATGGAGCCAGTGAGATCAGACAGCGTGTAACCCGGGGAGGATGGAGCCAGTGAGATCAGACCGTGTGTAACCCGGGGAGGATGGAGCCAGTGAGATCAGACAGTGTGTAACCCGGGGAGGATGGAGCCAGTGAGATCAGACAGTGTATAACCCGGGGAGGATGGAGCCAGTGAGATCAGACAGTGTGTAACCCGGGGAGGATGGAGCCAGTGAGATCAGACAGTGTATAACCCGGGGAGGATGGAGTCAGTGAGATCAGACAGTGTGTAACCCGGGGAGGATGGAGTCAGTGAGATCAGACAGTGTGTTACCCGGGGAGGATGGAGTCAGTGAGATCAGACAGTGTGTAACCCGGGGAGGATGGAGTCAGTGAGATCAGACAGTGTGTTACCCGGGGAGGATGGAGCCAGTGAGATCAGACAGTGTGTAACCCGGGGAGGATGGAGTCAGTGAGATCAGACAGTGTGTAACCCGGGGAGGATGGAGACAGTGAGATCAGACAGTGTGTAACCCGGGGAGGATGGAGCCAGTGAGGTCAGACAGTGTGTAACCCGGGGAGGATGGAGCCAGTGAGATCAGACAGTGTGTAACCCGGGGAGGATGGAGTCAGTGAGATCAGACAGTGAGTAACCCGGGGAGGATGGAGCCAGTGAGATCAGACTGTGTAACCCGGGGAGGATGGAGTCAGTGAGATCAGACCGTGTGTAACCCGGGGAGGATGGAGCCAGTGAGATCAGACAGTGTGTAACCCGGGAGGATGGAGCCAGTGAGATCAGACAGTGTGTAACCCGGGGAGGATGGAGCCAGTGAGATCACACAATGTGTTACCCGGGAGGATGGAGCCAGAGAGATCAGACAGTGTGTAACCCGGGGAGGATGGAGCCAGTGAGATCGGACAGTGTGTAACCCGGGGAGGATGGAGCCAGTGAGATCAGACCGTGTGTAACCCGGGGAGGATGGAGCCAGTGAGATCAGACAGTGTGTAACCCGGGAGGATGGAGCCAGTGAGATCAGACAGTGTGTAACCCGGGGAGGATGGAGCCAGTGAGATCACACAATGTGTTACCCGGGAGGATGGAGCCAGAGAGATCAGACAGTGTGTAACCCGGGGAGGATGGAGCCAGTGAGATCGGACAGTGTGTAACCCGGGGAGGATGGAGCCAGTGAGATCAGACAGTGTGTAACCCGGGGTGGATGGAGCCAGTGAGACCAGACATTGTGTAACCCGGGGAGGATGGAGCCAGTGAGATCAGACAGTGTGTAACCCGGGGAGGATGGAGCCAGTGAGATCAGACAGTGTGTAACCCAGGGGAGGATGGAGCCAGTGAGATCAGACCGTGTGTAACCCGGGGAGGATGGAGCCAGTAAGATCAGACAGTGTGTTACCCGGGGAGGATGGAGTCAGTGAGATCAGACAGTGTGTAACCCGGGGAGGATGGAGCCAGTGAGATCAGACAGTGTGTAACCCGGGGAGGATGGAGCCAGTGAGATCAGACAGTGTATGACCCGGGGAGGATGGAGCCAGTGAGATCAGACAGCGTGTAACCCGGGGAGGATGGAGCCAGTGAGATCAGACCGTGTGTAACCCGGGGAGGATGGAGCCAGTGAGATCAGACAGTGTGTAACCCGGGGAGGATGGAGCCAGTGAGATCAGACAGTGTATAACCCGGGGAGGATGGAGTCAGTGAGATCAGACAGTGTATAACCCAGGGAGGATGGAGTCAGTGAGATCAGACAGTGTGTAACCCGGGGAGGATGGAGCCAGTGAGATCAGACAGTGTGTAACCCGGGGAGGATGGAGTCAGTGAGATCAGACAGTGTGTTACCCGGGGAGGATGGAGTCAGTGAGATCAGACAGTGTGTAACCCGGGGAGGATGGAGTCAGTGAGATCAGACAGTGTGTAACCCGGGGTGGATGGAGCCAGTGAGACCAGACAGTGTGTAACCCGGGGAGGATGGAGCCAGTGAGATCAGACAGTGTGTAACCCGGGGAGGATGGAGCCAGTGAGATCAGACAGTGTGTAACCCGGGGAGGATGGAGCCAGTGAGATCAGACTGTGTAACCCGGGGAGGATGGAGTCAGTGAGATCAGACCGTGTGTAACCCGGGGAGGATGGAGCCAGTGAGATCAGACAGTGTGTAACCCGGGAGGATGGAGCCAGTGAGATCAGACAGTGTGTAACCCGGGGAGGATGGAGCCAGTGAGATCACACAATGTGTTACCCGGGAGGATGGAGCCAGTGAGATCAGACAGTGTGTAACCCGGGGAGGATGGAGCCAGTGAGATCGGACAGTGTGTAACCCGGGGAGGATGGAGCCAGTGAGATCAGACAGTGTCTAACCCGGGGTGGATGGAGCCAGTGAGACCAGACAGTGTGTAACCCGGGGAGGATGGAGCCAGTGAGATCAGACAGTGTGTAATCCGGGGAGGATGGAGCCAGTGAGATCAGACAGTGTGTAACCCAGGGGAGGATGGAGCCAGTGAGATCAGACCGTGTGTAACCCGGGGAGGATGGAGCCAGTGAGATCAGACAGTGTGTTACCCGGGGAGGATGGAGTCAGTGAGATCAGACAGTGTGTAACCCGGGGAGGATGGAGTCAGTGAGATCAGACAGTGTGTAACCCGGGGAGGATGGAGTCAGTGAGATCAGACAGTGTGTAACCCGGGGAGGATGGAGTCAGTGAGATCAGACAGTGTGTAACCCGGGGAGGATGGAGCCAGTGAGATCAGACAGTGTATGACCCGGGGAGGATGGAGCCAGTGAGATCAGACAGCGTGTAACCCGGGGAGGATGGAGCCAGTGAGATCAGACCGTGTGTAACCCGGGGAGGATGGTGCCAGTGAGATCAGACAGTGTGTAACCCGGGGAGGATGGAGCCAGTGAGATCAGACAGTGTATAACCCGGGGAGGATGGAGTCAGTGAGATCAGACAGTGTATAACCCAGGGAGGATGGAGTCAGTGAGATCAGACAGTGTGTAACCCGGGGAGGATGGAGCCAGTGAGATCAGACAGTGTGTAACCCGGGGAGGATGGAGTCAGTGAGATCAGACAGTGTGTAACCCGGGGAGGATGGAGCCAGTGAGATCAGACAGTGTGTTACCCGGGGAGGATGGAGTCAGTGAGATCAGACAGTGTGTAACCCGGGGAGGATGGAGTCAGTGAGATCAGACAGTGTGTAACCCGGGGAGGATGGAGACAGTGAGCTCAGACAGTGTGTAACCCGGGGAGGATGGAGCCAGTGAGGTCAGACAGTGTGTAACCCGGGGAGGATGGAGCCAGTGAGATCAGACAGTGTGTAACCCGGGGAGGATGGAGTCAGTGAGATCAGACAGTGAGTAACCCGGGGAGGATGGAGCCAGTGAGATCAGACAGTGTGTAACCCGGGGAGGATGGAGCCAGTGAGATCAGACAGTGTGTAACCCGGGGAGGATGGAGCCAGTGAGATCAGATAGTGTGTAACCCGGGGAGGATGGAGCCAGTGAGATCAGACAGTGTGTAACCCGGGGAGGATGGAGTCAGTGAGATCAGACAGTGTGTAACCCGGGGAGGATGGAGCCAGTGAGATCAGACCGTGTGTAACCCGGGGAGGATGGAGTCAGTGAGACCAGACAGTGTGTAACCCGGGGAGGATGGAGCCAGTGAGATCAGACAGTGTGTAACCAGGGGAGGATGGAGCCAGTGAGATCAGACAGTGTATAACCCGGGGAGGATGGAGACAGTGAGATCAGACAGTGTGTAACCCGGGGAGGATGGAGCCAGTGAGATCAGACAGTGTGTAACCCGGGGAGGATGGAGCCAGTGAGATCAGACAGTGTATAACCCGGGGAGGATGGAGACAGTGAGATCAGGCAGTGTGTAACCCGGGGAGGATGGAGCCAGTGAGATCAGACAGTGTGTAACCCGGGGAGGATGGAGCCAGTGAGATGAGACAGTGTGTTATCCGGGGAGGATGGAGCCAGTGAGATCAGACAGTGTGTAACCCGGGGAGGATGGAGTCAGTGAGATCAGACAGTGTGTAACCCGGGGAGGATGGAGCCAGTGAGATCAGACAGTGTGTAACCCGGGGAGGATGGAGCCAGTGAGATCAGACAGTGTATGACCCGGGGAGGATGGAGCCAGTGAGATCAGACAGTGTGTAACTCGGGGAGGATGGAGTCAGTGAGATCAGACAGTGTGTAACCCGGGGAGGATGGAGTCAGTGAGATCAGACAGTGTGTAGCCCGGGGAGGATGGAGACAGTGAGCTCAGACAGTGTGTAACCCGGGGAGGATGGAGCCAGTGAGGTCAGACAGTGTGTAACCCGGGGAGGATGGAGACAGTGAGATCAGACAGTGTGTAACCCGGGGAGGATGGAGTCAGTGAGATCAGACAGTGAGTAACCCGGGGAGGATGGAGCCAGTGAGATCAGACAGTGTGTAAACCGGGGAGGATGGAGCCAGTGAGATCAGACAGTGTGTAACCCGGAGAGGATGGAGTCAGTGAGATCAGACAGTGTGTAGCCCGGGGAGGATGGAGACAGTGAGCTCAGACAGTGTGTAACCCGGGGAGGATGGAGCCAGTGAGGTCAGACAGTGTGTAACCCGGGGAGGATGGAGCCAGTGAGATCAGACAGTGTGTAACCCGGGGAGGATGGAGTCAGTGAGATCAGACAGTGAGTAACCCGGGGAGGATGGAGCCAGTGAGATCAGACAGTGTGTAAACCGGGGAGGATGGAGCCAGTGAGATCAGACAGTGTGTAACCCGGGGAGGATGGAGCCAGTGAGATCAGACAGTGTGTAACCCGGGGAGGATGGAGCCAGTGAGATCAGATAGTGTGTAACCCGGGGAGGATGGAGCCAGTGAGATCAGACAGTGTGTAACCCGGGGAGGATGGAGTCAGTGAGATCAGACAGTGTGTAACCCGGGGAGGATGGAGCCAGTGAGATCAGACCGTGTGTAACCCGGGGAGGATGGAGTCAGTGAGACCAGACAGTGTGTAACCCGGGGAGGATGGAGCCAGTGAGATCAGACAGTGTGTAACCCGGGGAGGATGGAGCCAGTGAGATCAGACAGTGTATAACCCGGGGAGGATGGAGACAGTGAGATCAGACAGTGTGTAACTCGGGGAGGATGGAGCCAGTGAGATCAGACAGTGTGTAACCCGGGGAGGATGGAGCCAGTGAGATCAGACAGTGTATAACCCGGGGAGGATGGAGACAGTGAGATCAGACAGTGTGTAACCCGGGGAGGATGGAGCCAGTGAGATCAGACAGTGTGTAACCCGGGGGGGATGGAGCCAGTGAGATGAGACAGTGTGTAATCCGGGGAGGATGGAACCAGTGAGATCAGACAGTGTGTAACCCGGGGAGGATGGAGCCAGTGAGATCAGACAGTGTGTAACCCGGGGAGGATGGAGCCAATGAGATCTGACAGTGTATAACCCGGGGAGGATGGAGCCAGTGAGATCAGACAGTGTGTAACCCGGGGAGGATGGAGCCAGTGAGATCAGACAGTGTGTAACCCGGGGAGGATGAAGCCAGTGAGATCAGACAGTGTATAACCCGGGGAGGATGGAGACAGTGAGATCAGACAGTGTGTAACCCGGGGAGGATGGAGCCAGTGAGATCAGACAGTGTGTAACCCGGGGAGGATGGAGCCAGTGAGATCAGACAGTTTGTAACCCGTGGAGGATGGAGTCAGTGAGATCAGACCGTGTGTAACCCGGGGAGGATGGAGCCAGTGAGATCAGACAGTGTATAACCCGGGGAGGATGGAGACAGTGAGATCAGACCGTGTGTAACCCGGGGAGGATGGAGCCAGTGAGATCAGACAGTGTGTAACCCGGGGAGGATGGAGCCAGTGAGATCAGACAGTGTGGAACCCGGGGAGGATGGATTCAGTGAGATCAGACCGTGTGTAACCCGGGGAGGATGGAGCCAGTGAGATCACACAGTGTGTAACCCGGGGAGGATGGAGACAGTGAGATCAGACAGTGTGTAACCCGGGGAGGATGGAGTCAGTGAGATCAGACAGTGTGTAACCCGGGGAGGATGGAGCCAGTGAAATCAGACAGTGTGTAACCCGGGGAGGATGGAGCCAGTGAGATCAGACAGTGTGTAACCCGGGGAGGATGGAGTCAGTGAGATCAGACAGTGTGTAACCCGGGGAGGATGGAGCCAGTGAGATCAGACAGTGTGTAACCCGGGGAGGATAGAGCCAGTGAGATCAGACAGTGTGTAACCCGGGGAGGATGGAGCCAGTGAGATCAGACAGTGTGCAACCTGGGGAGGAAGGAGTCAGTGAGATCAGACCGTGTGTAACCCGGGGAGGATGGAGCCAGTGAGATCAGACAGTGTGTAACCCGGGAGGATGGAGCCAGTGAGACCAGACAGTGTGTAACCCGGGGAGGATGGAGCCAGTGAGATTAGACAATGTGTTACCCGGGAGGATGGAGCCAGTGAGATCAGACAGTGTGTAACCCGGGGAGGATGGAGCCAGTGAGATCAGACAGTGTGTAACCCGGGGAGGATGGAGCCAGTGAGATCAGACAGTGTGTAACCCGGGGTGGATGGAGCCAGTGACATCAGACAGTGTGTAACCCGGGGAGGATGGAGCCAGTGAGATCAGACAGTGTGTAACCCGGGGAGGATGGAGCCAGTGAGATCAGACAGTGTGTAACCCAGGGGAGGATGGAGCCAGTGAGATCAGACAGTGTGTAACCCGGGGAGGATGGAGTCAGTGAGATCAGACAGTGTGTTACCCGGGGAGGATGGAGCCAGTGAGATCAGACTGTGTAACCCGGGGAGGATGGAGCCAGTGAGATCAGACAGTGTATAACCCGGGGAGGATGGAGTCAGTGAGATCAGACATTGTGTAACCCGGGGAGGATGGAGTCAGTGAGATCAGACAGTGCGTAACCTGGGGTGGATGGAGCCAGTGAGATCAGACTGTGTGTAACCTGGGGAGGATGGAGCCAGTGAGATCAGACAGTGTGTAACCCGGGGAGGATGGAGTCAGTGAGATCAGACAGTGTGTAACCCGGGGAAGATGGAGCCAGTGAGATCAGACAGTGTGTAACCCGGGGTGGATGGAGCCAGTGAGATCAGACAGCGTGTAACCCGGGGAGGATGGAGCCAGTGAGATCAGACAGTGTGTAACCCGGGGAGGATGGAGCCAGTGAGATCAGACAGTGTGTAACCCAGGGGAGGATGGAGCCAGTGAGATCAGACCGTGTGTAACCCGGGGAGGATGGAGCCAGTGAGATCAGACGGTGCGTAACCCGGGGAGGATGGAGTCAGTGAGGTCAGACAGTGTGTAACCCGGGGAGGATGGAGCCAGTGAGATCAGACAGTGTGTAACCCGTGGAGGATGGAGCCAGTGAGATCAGACAGTGTGTAACCCGGGGAGGATGGAGCCAGTGAGATCAGACAGTGTGTAACCCGGGGAGGATGGAGTCACTGAGATCAGACAGTGTGTAACCCGGAGAGGATGGAGTCACTGAGATCAGACAGTGTGTAACCCGGGGAGGATGGAGCCAGTGAGATCAGACAGTGTGTAACCCGGGGAGGATGGAGCCAGTGAGATCAGACAGTGTGTAACCCGGGGAGGATGGAGCCAGTGAGATCAGACAGTGTGTAACCCGGGGAGGATGGAGCCAGTCAGATCAGACAGTGTGTAACCCGGGGAGGATGGAGTCACTGAGATCAGACAGTGTGTAACCCGGGGAGGATGGAGCCAGTGAGATCGGACAGTGTGTAACCCGGGGAGGATGGAATCAGTGAGATCAGACAGTGTGTAACCCGGGGAGGATGGAGCCAGTGAGATCAGACAGTGTGTAACCCGGGGAGGATGGAGCCAGTAAGATCAGACAGTGTATAACCCGGGGAGGATGGAGCCAGTGAGATCAGACAGTGTGTAACCCGGGGAGGATGGAGTCAGTGAGATCAAACAGTGTGTAACCCGGGGAGGATTGGGTCAGTGAGATCAGACAGTGTGTAACCCGGGGAGGATGGAGCCAGTGAGATCAGACGGTGTGCAACCCGGGGAGGATGGAGTCAGTGAGATCAGACAGTGTGTAACCCGGGGAGGATGGAGTCACTGAGATCAGACAGTGTGTAACCCGGGGAGGATGGAGCCAGTGAGATCAGACAGTGTATAACCCGGGGAGGATGGAGTAAGTGAGATCAGACAGTGTGTAACCCGGGGAGGATGGAGTCAGTGAGATCAGACAGTGTGTAACCCGGGGAGGATGGAGCCAGTGAGATCAGACAGTGTGTAACCCGGGGAGGATGGAGCCAGTGAGATCAGACAGTGTGTAACCCGGGGAGGATGGAGTCAGTGAGATCAGACAGTGTGTAACCCGGGGAGGATGGAGCCAGTGAGATCAGACAGTGTGTAACCCGGGGAGGATGGAGCCAGTGAGATCAGACAGTGTGTAACCCGGGGAGGATGGAGCCAGTGAGATCAGACAGTGTGTAACCCGGGGAGGATGGAGTCAGTGAGATCAGACAGTGTGTAACCCGGGGAGGATGGAGCCAGTGAGATCAGACAGTGTGTAACCCGGGGAGGATGGAGTCAGTGAGATCAGACAGTGTGTAACCCGGGGAGGATGGAGCCAGTGAGATCAGACAGTGCGTAACCCGGGGAGGATGGAGTCAGTGAGATCAGACAGTGTGTAACCCGGGGAGGATGGAGCCAGTGAGATCAGACAGTGCGTAACCCGGGGAGGATGGAGTCAGTGAGATCAGACAGTGTGTAACCCGGGGAGGATGGAGCCAGTGAGATCAGACAGTGTGTAACCCGGGGAGGATGGAGCCAGTGAGATCAGACAGTGTGTAACCCGGGGAGGATCAGCCAGTGAGATCAGACAGTGTGTAACCCGGGGAGGATGGAGTCAGTGAGATCAGACAGTGTGTAACCCGGGGAGGATGGAGCCAGTGAGATCAGACAGTGTGTAACCCGGGGAGGATGGAGCCAGTGAGATCAGACAGTGTGTAACCCGGGGAGGATGGAGCCAGTGAGATCAGACAGTGTGTAACCCGGGGAGGATGGAGCCAGTGAGATCAAACAGTGTGTAACCCGGGTAGGATGGAGTCAGTGAGATCAGACCGTGTGTAACCCGGGGAGGATGGAGCCAGTGAGATCAGACAGTGTGTAACCCGGGGAGGATGGAGCCAGTGAGATCAGACAGTGTGTAACCCGGGGAGGATGGAGACAGTGAGATTTGAGAGTTTAACTCGGAGAGGATTATTTTCACGGCCCCGACATAATAAACGTCTGGATGAAATGTCATACAGACCTTTTTATTAATTGCAGAGTTCCAGAATCCGCCAATGCCTGTCCCCCTCCATGGCTGAAGATTCAAATGTGAAATAAGATCCAACATCTTTAACAAGATTGGAAATTTGCATTGGTATGCTCACAAAATTCTTCAAAATATATTTTCTGTCCTGACAAGTATCCAGATCTCAAGGAATAACTTGCAGCTTTCACTGAAAGTGGATTGGGACAGGGTTTGAGTAGGAAAACGGGAGTGAGTGATTATCTGGAGTGACAATTGCAGTCACAGTTGGAAGGTGTTGACCTCTGGATTAATTTATGATGGTTTGCTTAAGGGAGCAAACATGAGTCAGGTCAGTGAGCTGTGACAGAGTTGGTGCAGATGGGAAAGGTACATGTTGGAGTATTTAAATGAGTTCAGGGAGAAAGGCAAAATGTCTGTGACCTGAATCGACCAACAACAAGAGTTTTACAGTATTTGTGAATGGAGCAGTGTGAAGTCTATCAGCTAATGTGTGGTAAATATCCAGATTTGAGACTAAGCAGAATACCACTGTTGGAATTGAAACGGTTGAGACGGAACAGTTGGATAGGAAGTTACCACATGATTTTGACCCTGTAACATTGAAAGAACAGCGATGTATGTCCATTTGAGGAAGCTGTCACTTGGAGGGGTAATTGGCAATGGTGGTGCTTCCCCATTCGTCTTTCTGGATGGTGTGATCTGTTAACTCTTGTTGAGGTGTTAATTTTATAGGGGACTTGGATTAAAAAGACCTTGTTAACATTTTTGAGCAGAGCAAAAGTATATGTGTGGTTATCATACGAACATACAAACTAGGTGCAGGAGTAGGTTACTCAGCCCTTTGTGCCTGCTCGTCATTCAGTAAGATCGTGACTGATGGTAACTTCACCCCCACATTCCTGTCTACCATGCTCACACTTTGCCCCCTTGTTAATCAAGAATCTGTCTAGCTTTGTCTTAAAAAATATTCAGGCTCTGGTTGTTATCTCTGCCTTTGAGTGATTCCTTTTTTAAGCAGTGACCCCTAATTCTAGATTCCCACACGAGAGGAGATGTCCTCTCCGCATCCACCCTGTCAAGACTCCTCGGGGTTTTAAAAACTTCAATCAGTCGCCTCTTACTCTGGTAAATTCCTTCACAACTGAAGGAGAACCTCTCTATTCTTTGTAATTAGTTTGCCTCACAATAACAGTAACTTTCTATTAGCTTCCCTACTTAATTGCTGTATATGAAATGAAATGAAAATCGCTTATTGTCACAAGTAGGCTTCAATGAAGTTACTGTGAAAAGCCCCTAGTCGCCACATTCCGGCGCCTGTTCAGGGAGGCTGTTACTGGAATGGAACCGTGCTGCTAGCCTGCCTTGGTCTGCTTTCAAAGCCAGCGATTTAGCCCTGTGCTAAACAGCCCCAGGTGTAGACCACACTTTTGTGATTCATGGACTAGGACACCCAGATCCCTCTGAATCTCGGAGCTCGACAAGCTCTCACCATTCAGATAATAAACTTTTTTTTAATTCTTCCTGCTGACATGAAAAATTTCACTGTTGCCCACATTATGCCCCATTTGCCAGATCTTTACACACTCACTTAACCTGTCCAATGCCCTTTTGTAGCCTCCTTTTGTCACCTTCACAATTTCCTTTCCTATCTTTGTATTGTGAGCAAATTTTGCAACCATACCTGTGGTCCCATCATCCAAGTCATTTGTAAAAATTGTAAACAGTTAAGGTCCCAGCACTGATCAGTATTCATAAAGTATTGGAAGAGAGTACAAGAAATTAATAACACAAAGGTGTTCTTGGGAGTTATGTTAAATATAATTTATTTGTATACAGTTAGGGACTAGGAAGGGAAACAGCACATTTCTTGATTCGTCTTTTAGCAGGTTGAATATTCAAAATGAGATTAAGTGAGAGGCTGCATTGCGGGCAAACCTTTAGAATCTTGTTTTTTGAAATTGATCATAAGAACTAGGAGCAAGAGTAGGCCATCTGGCCCCTCGGGCCTGCTCCGCCATTCAGTGACGTCATGGCTGATCTTTTGTGGACTCAGCTCCACTTTCTCGCCCGAACTTCATAACCCTTAATCCCTTTATTCTTCAAAAAACTATCTATCTTTATCTTAAAAACATTTAATGAAGGAGCCTCAACTGCTTCACTGGGCAAGAAATTCCATAGATTCACAACCCTTTGGGTGAAGAGGTTCCTCCTAAGCTCAGTCCTAAATCTACTTCCCCTTATTTTGAGGCTATGCCCCCTAGTTCTGCTTTCACCCACCAGTGGAAACAACCTGCCCACATCTATCCTGTCTATTCCCTTCATAATTTTATATATTTCTATAAGATCCCCCCTCATCCTTCTAAATTCCAACGAGTACAGTCCCAGTCTACTCAACCTCTCCCCGTAATCCAACCCCTTCAGCTCTGGGATTAACCTAGTGAATCTCCTCTGCACACCCTCCAGTGCCAGTACGTCCTTTCTCAGGTAAGGAGACCAAAACCGAACACAATACTCCAGGTGTGGCCTCACGAACACCGTATACAATTGCAGCATAACCTCCCTAGTCTTAAACTCCATCCCTCTAGCAATGAAGGACAAAATTCAATTTGCCTTCTTAATCACTTGTTGCACCTGAAAACCAACTTTTTGCAACTCATGCACTAGCACACCCAGGTCTCTCTGCACAGCAGCATGTTTTAATATTTTGTCATTTAAATAATAATCCCTTTTGCTGTTATTCCTACCAAAATGGATAACCTCACATTTGTCAACATTGTATTCCATCTGTCAGACCCTAGCCCATTCACTTAACCTATCCAAATCCCTCTGCAGACTTCCGGTATCCTCTGCACTTTTTGCTTTACCACTCATCTTAGTGTCATCTGCAAACTTGGACACATTGCACTTGGTCCCCAACTCCAAATCATCTATATAAATTGTGAACAACTGTGGGCCCAACACTGATCCCTGAGGGACATCACTAGCTACAGATTGCCAACCAGAGAAACACCCATTAATCCCCACTCTTTGCTTTCTATTAATTAACAATCCTCTATCCATGCTATTACTTTACCCTTAATACCATGCATCTTTATCTTATGCAGCAACCTTTTGTGTGGCACCTTGTCAAAGGCTTTCTGGAAATCCAGATATACCACATCCATTGGCTCCCCGTTAGCTACCGCACTGGTAATGTCCTCAAAAAATTCCACTAAATTAGTTAGGCACGACCTGCCCTTTATGAACCCATGCTGCGTCTGCCCAATGGGATAATTTCCATCCAGATGCCTCGCTATTTCTTCCTTGATGATAGATTCCTGCATCTTTCCTACTACCGAAGTTAAGCTAACTGGCCTATAATTACCCGCTTTCTGCCTATTTCCTTTTTTAAACAGTGAATTAGTGAACATTTGTAGATTCAGCAGATGGTTGAGATAAATGACACCAATAAAGTAACATAGACTAGCCTTGACAATTTGTATTTTTATTTCAGAATTGGCTACAAATCAATAGACTGTAAGCACTTAAATATATATGTCTTATCAGATGGTGTTTAATAACCTGGGTCACGGACTTCAGTTTTTGAGACATGAGGAAATGTAGTTTTCTGGATAAAAAGTCTAAAAATGTAAACTCTACACTTGTGTTCACAGATCCAAACTCCAAAATGACTGAGTTCTTGTGTAACGATTATCAATTGTTCCAGTTGACGAAGTTCTACCGGGACAGTCTAGAACAGGCGATTGAGGAAGGGGTGGAGGGACTCGCACTCATGTTAACAGATGAAGGCCATTTTAGTGGACAGGAATATCATGTAAGTGGAAGGGATGTAAAATTAATTTCTTATATTCTAACAGTGTGGGACTGACAGAATACAAGGCTGTGGACCGTGCTGGAAAATAGGATTAGAATAGATAGGTTCTTGGTGGCTGGCACAGACGTAATGGGCTGCAGGACCTCTTGCTGTGCTGTAAAATTATGACTAGATTGGTAACAAAGAAATTGGTCAATGGAATAAGAGACCTCAGTCTCTCAACTTCACCATCTAACATTTTGTCAGCCGCATGATGCAATGAAACTAGTATTGTTCATTAATCAGAGCAATCGGTATGTCTAAAACAGACCCATACCAAGGGTCAGGAAAATATCAAAAGTTCAGAGCTTTTGGAGTCATAGATACAGAAGCTGGAACCTTTTGGAGGTGGTAGGATCCCATCAGCGGTAAGAGGAGCCGGATGTGGCCATGCTTCGGCAGGCAGTGGGACCCCAGGTTGCATTTTGCCGATGTGGATGTCCTAATGGTGACCTGTACCATAAAGCTGGCAGCCGTTTCAGACAGACAGCAACCCGGTGGCTGCAGCTGGGACTGCATCTGGAGAAAGTGGGCATATTGAGGGCTGTGCTGTCACGGTCAGGTAAGAGGGGTTGGTGACACCAGGGTCAGTCGGACAGACTGGGGTGGGGGGCATGTTTCGTCGACACCATGTCCCATCTCTTAAAGTCCTCCTCCATCTGTTCCACCAACCGCGTTAAATTAAGCCTGTGTAATGTACCCCAATTCTTGGCTATCTGGATCCCCAAGTACCGGAAGTTCCTTGTTACCTTCCTCAACGGTAAATCCTCTATCTCTCTGCTCTGCTCCCCTGGATGCACCACAAACAACTCACTTTTCCCCATGTTCAGTTTATACCCTGAAAAATCCCCAAACTCCCCAAGTATCCGCATTATCTCTGGCATCCCCTCCGCCGGGTCCGCCACATATAGCAACAAATCATCCGCATACAGAGATACCCGGTGTTCTTCTCCCCCCCTGAGTACTCCCCTCCACTTCCTGGAACCCCTCAATGCTATGGCCAGGGGTTCAATCGCCAGTGCAAACAATAACGGGGACAGAGGACATCCCTGCCTCGTACCTCTATGGAGCCGAAAATAGTCAGACCCCCGTCCATTCGTGACCACGCTCGCCATCGGGGCCCTATACAGCAACTGTACCCACCTGATATACCCATCCCCAAAACCAAATCTCCTCAGCACCTCCCACAAATAATCCCACTCCACTCTATCAAATGCTTTCTCGGCATCCATCGCCACCACTATCTCCGCTTCCCCCTCTGGTGGGGGCATCATCATTACCCCTAGCAGCCTCCGTATATTTGTATTCAGCTGTCTCCTCTTCACAAACCCAGTTTGGTCCTCATGAACCACCCCCGGGACACAATCCTCTATCCTCATTGCCATTACCTTGGCCAGAATCTTAGCGTCCACATTCAGGAGGGAAATGGGCCTGTAGGACCGGCATTGCAGCGGGTCTTTTTCCTTCTTTAGGAGGAGCGATATCGTTGCCTCTGACATAGTCGGGGGCAGCTGCCCCCTTTCCCTCGCCTCATTAAAGGTTCTCATCAGTAGCGGGGCCAGCAAGTCCATATATTTCCTATAGAATTCAACTGGGAATCCGTCTGGTCCCGGGGCCTTCCCCGCCTGCATGCTCCCAATCCCTTTCACTACTTCCTCCGTCTCAATCTGTGCTCCCAGTCCCACCCTCTCCTGCTCCTCCACCTTAGGAAATTCCAGCTGATCCAGAAAGCACATCATTCTCTCCTTCCCATCCGGGGGCTGAGCTTCATATAATCTTTCGTAAAATGCCTTGAACACTCCATTCACTCTCTCCGCTCCCCGCTCCATCTCTCCCTCCTCATCTCTCACCCCCCCTATCTCCCTCGCTGCTCCCCTTTTCCTCAGTTGGTGGGCCAGCAACCTGCTCGCCTTCTCCCCGTATTCGTACTGTACACCCTGTGCCTTCCTCCATTGTGCCTCTGCATTACCCGTAGTCAACAAGTCAAATTCTACATGTAGCCTTTGCCTTTCCCTGTACAGTCCCTCCTCCGGTGCCTCCGCATATTGTCTGTCCACCCTCAGAAGTTCTTTCAACAACCGCTCCCTTTCCCTACCCTCCTGCTTTCCTTTATGTGCCCTAATAGATATCAGCTCCCCTCTAACCACTGCCTTCAACGCCTCCCAGACCACTCCCACCTGTACCTCCCCATTATCATTGCGTTCCAAATACCTTTCAATACACCCCCTCACCCTTAAACACACCCCGTCACCTTTGGGATCAGTGCCCTTCCCAAAACAAAAAAATCTATTTGTGAATAAACTTTGTGGACACAGGAGAAAAACGAAAACTCCTTACTCCTAGGTCTACTAAGTCTCCAGGGGTCTACTCCTCCCATCTGCTCCATAAAGTCCTTAAGCACCCTAGCTGCAGCCGGCCTCCTTCCGGTCCTGGACCTCGATCTGTCCAGCCCTGGGTCCAGCACTGTATTAAAATCTCCACCCATTACCAACTTCCCCACTTCTAGGTCCGGGATTCGTCCTAACATACGCCTCATAAAGTTGGCATCATTCCAGTTCGGGGCATACACGTTCACTAATACCACCGCCTCCCCTTGCAATTTGCCACTCACCATCACGTATCTGCCCCCACTATCCGCCACTATAGTCTTTGCCTCAAACATTACCCGCTTCCCCACTAGTATGGCCACCCCCCTGTTTTTTGCGTCTAGCCCCGAATGAAACACCTGCCCCACCCATCCTTTGCGTAGTCTGACCTGGTCTATCAGCTTCAGATGCGTCTCCTGAAGCATAACCACTTCTGTCTTAAGTTTCTTTAGGTGTGCGAGTACCCGTGCGCTCTTAATCGGCCCGTTCAGCCCTCTCACATTCCACGTGATCAACTGGGTTGGGGGGCTCTTTACCCCCCCCCCTTGACGACTAGCCATCTCCTTTTTCAATCCAGCTCCTCACCCGGTTCCCACGTAGCCGTATCTCCCCCAAGCGGTGCCCCCCCGCCCCGCCCAGCCCCCCCCCCCATACCAGCTCCCCCTTCTCCCCAGCAGCAGCAACCCAGTTAACCCCCCCCCCCCCGCTAGATCCCAAACTAGCGTAATTGCACCCCCCCATGTTGCTCCCAGAAGCCAGCAAACTCTGGCCGACCTCGGCTTCCCCCCGTGACCTCGGCTCACACTGTGCGAGGCCCCCTCCTTCCTGCTTCCCTGTTCCCGCCGCAATTACCATAGCGCGGGAACAAAGCCCGCGCTTCCCTTTTGGCCCCGCCCCCAATGGCCGGCGCCCTCCTCATCCTCCCTCCCCCACGACATGGGGAAGAGAGAAAAGTTACAGGGTCGCAGGATTAACAACTTGGGAAGTCATCTCTTCCCTCTTTTCCCCCCCTTCATCCCACATATTCACCCCCCCACTTTGTCCCAAACGTTCTTTTTCTGGCCCGCTCACTCCAGTTTCTCCTCGACAATAAATGTCCACGCCTCACCTGCCGTTTCGAAGTAGTGGTGTTTCCCTTGATGTGTGACCCACAGTCTAGCCGGTTGCAGCATTCCAAATTTAATCTACGTTTGTGCAGCACCGCCTTGGCCCGATTAAAGCTTGCCCTCCTTCTCGCCACCTCCGCACTCCAATCTTGATATACGCGGATCACCGCGTTCTCCCACCTACTGCTCCGAGTTTTCTTTGCCCATCTGAGGACCATCTCTCTGTCCTTATATCGGAGAAATCTCACCACTATGGCTCGAGGAATTTCTCCAGACCTCGGTCTTCGCGCCATAACTCGATAGGCTCCCTCCACCTCCAGCGGACCCGTCGGGGCCTCCGATCCCATTAACGAGTGCAGCATCGTGCTCACATATGCCCCGACGTCCGCCCCTTCTACACCTTCGGGAAGACCAAGAATCCTTAAATTCTTCCTCCTCGCATTATTCTCCAGCACCTCCAGCCTTTCCACACACCTTTTGTGTTGTGCCTCGTGCATCTCCGTTTTCACCACCAGGCCCTGTATGTCGTCCTCATTTTCAGCAGCCTTTGCCTTCACGACCCGAAGCTCCTGTTCCTGGGTCTTTTGCTCCTCCTTTAGCCCCTCAATCGCTTGTACTATCGGGGCCAATAGCTCCTTCTTCATCTCCTTTTTGAGTTCTTCCACGCAACGCCGCAGGAACTCTTGTTGGTCAGGGCCCCATATTAAACTGCCTCCTTCCGACGCCATCTTGCTTTGTGCCTGCCTTCCTGGCCGCTGCTCTAGAGGATCCACCGCAATCCGGCCACTTTCCTCTCTTTTTTCCATCCGTGTCCAGGGGGGATTCCCTTCTGGATTACTGCACAGTGTTTTTTGCCGTTAAAATTGCCGTTGGGGCTCCTATCAAGAGCCCAAAAGTCCGTTCCACCGGGAGCTGCCGAAACGTGCGACTTAGCTGGTCATCGCCGCACCCGGAAGTCGGAATTCCCTTTATAACCACGCCATAACGCTGCGAAGCCCGCTGGCATGGATGCGCTGCCAGCGGGAACAGAAAATGTCACCGGCTGGAGAATTCTGGCCTCTTGTCGCCATGCCATTTAATTTCATTCCCCCACCTAACCAGTGCCAGAGGTTGAAACAGACTGTCCACAACTTCATTGTGCAAACTTGAACTGAACTCTCGACCACACATACTGACTTATAAAAATCAATTGCTTCAATTCATAATACAGTTTCCATCTCCAGGTCCGTATCAGTCCTTCCCGTGATGAACACTCACTGTAGCTCCAACCCCGACTATTCCATTATTCTTCTGGCCAGACCTCCATCTTCTTCAAGCTTGAGGAACTCTAAAACTTTATTGCTTTGCCCCCAACATTCCTTGGGTCCTGTTCAGGTATTACACTTGCATTTATTTAAGGATAATGACTCCGGATCTTTGACAATTCCCTGTTTAAAATTTCCATCTTTTTCTTTAAATATTCTTCAAGGACTTGACCCTTCCTATCTCTGTAACTTCCTCCAGCTCTAAACTCTCGTATGTCACTGAAATTGCCTGTAACTTTGATTCTCGTTACTTGTACCCTATCTTCTTTACATCACCACTTATGACCAAGTGTTTTGTTGTCTTATTATCCATTCTCTGAAATTCACGCCACCTTCCTCTCCTCCTTAGAACATACCATTTCTGATTTGGTAATGTCTACTAATATATCCTGCTTTGTATTGGGTTCATTATCTGATTGCTCCTCTGTGAAGTGCTGTGGGAGGTTTTTCTACAGTGTAAAATCTGTATGAACATAAGTTCATGAAAGAAGTACTGACAACCTGAGCCCAAATGCTGAACACGGATAATGAGAGTTCACTCCGGCTGAAGATATTTCAAATAACCATTGGAAATGTGATTGAATTCTGACTTTTTGTTTGTTCGATTCTACCGACCACGAAATGAACAATGTTGTTTTGATCAGTCGGTGGTTATTTCTCTGCGTTTTCTTGCTACTTGCCCACTTCAGAAAGGTCCCTTCACTGTCACCTGAGTTCTGATTCACTGCTATTTTATTTCTGAGTAAATCGGCAAGTGTGACAGCAGGTTTAGCAGGCTTGTCTGTCAGTAATCTGATGTCATGTTGGACACTGAAGGATAGAGGAAACTAATTACACTTGTATGATTATGAGTCATTCTTCGCACGTTGGGCGGCTTGGTAGCACAGAAGTCAGCACTGCTGCCTCATAGAACCAGAGACCTGGGTTCAATGATGGCCTTGAGGGACTGTCTGTGCGGAGTCTGCACATCCTCCCCGTGTGTGCGTGGATTTCCTCCGGGTGCTCCGGTTTCCTCCCACAGCCCAAAGATGTGCAGGTTAGATGAATTGGGCAGACTAAAAAAAATTGCCACTTAGTGTCGAAAGTGTAGCACGTTAGATGGGGTTATGGCTATAGGGCAGGGGTGTGGGTCTAGGTAGGGTGCTCTTTCAGAGGGACGGTGCAGATTTGGTGGGCCAAATGGCCTCCGACACTGTTGGGATTCTATTCTATCCTAACTGTATTGTGATTTCAAATGGAGTTCATTCACATTCATTTGCTGTTAATGAAAGACCCAGGGTGTTTGCAAAATGTTTACCCATGTTTAGAATGTTTAGAATCGGCTCAGTGACTATTTTCTGTGCTCAAAGCAACTGTGAAAACCATCACTGAGCAGATCCTTTCCTTCTCATTCTCAGTGTTTATCTTTCACGCCACTCCTCAATATGTTCATTATTATTCTTTACAGAAAGTCACTGAGCTCGTGGAGAAGGGAAACCGGACGGAGAGTTCCAAACTTCTCCTAAATCTGGTGATGGAGAAAGACTCTCGGGCCCGAAGGGTGATGTGGGAATCCTTTGTGAAAGTCCGCTGTCGGCTGCCAAAGCTGGACAAAATACTGGAAGAAATAGAGGAATTCGGTATGCTAAAATCAGAGTGAATTCAATTTCAGATTCGAACGCTTGACTAATACAACATGTTCTGATTTTGTGAAATGTAATTGTTTTAAGCAGGATCTGATCCATTTGCTTATATGAGCACTGCACAAGGTTCATCCAAATTACCTAGTCACCTGAAAGGTAAGAGATGATACAGAGATTTCAAAATGTTTATTTCACTTGTGCGAATCAGATTTGAATGTTACAATTTAGAGATTGTCCGACCCTGTGAATTGGAAGTTCAAAGTCTCTCCGGACAGGATTAAACATCGTTTCTGTCATTTGGAACGTTGCATTATTTCACTGAATCCAGCTATCACTTGTGAAGCCTTCTACACTCTTAGTCAAACCTCATGTAATGTGAAAGCCCATTCCCACCTGGCAGGACCTTTCAGGATCCTGATACACTGTGAAACCCTGCACAAATCTTGCAGTTGGGGAAGCAGTGGTGTAATGGCAAGTAAATAGACTTTATAAGACGGCATAGTGGTTAGGACTGCTGCCTCATAGCGCCAGGGACCTGGGTTTGATTCCGACCTTGGGTGACTGTCTATGTGGAGTTTGCACATTCTCCCTGTGTCTGCATGGGTTTCCTCCGGGTGCTCTGGTTTCCTCCCACTGTCCAAAGATGTGCAGGTTAGGTGGATGGGCCATGGTAAATTGCCCCTTAGTGTCCAAATGTTAGGTGGGGTTGGAGTGTAGTGGGCCTGGGTCAGGTGCTTTTTCAGGGGGTCGTTGCAGACTCAATGGGCCGAATGGCTTCCTTCTGCATCATAGAATTGAATCATAGAATTTACAGTGCAGAAGGCCATTCCACCCATCGGGTCCACACTGGCTGTTGAAAGAGCACCCTGCCTAAGGCCATGCCTTCACCCTATCCCCGTAATCCAGTAACCCCACCAAACCTTTTTGGACACTAAGGAGCAATTTAGTGTGGCTAATCCATCTAACCTGCACATCTTTGGACTGTGGGAGAAACCGGAGCACCCGGAGAAAACCCACGCAGACACGGGGAGAAAGTGCAAACTCCACGCAGACAGTCACCCGAGGTTGGAATTGAACCTGCGTCCCTGGAGCTGTAAGACAGCAGTGCTAACCACTGTGCCACCCCTGCATTGTAGCAATTCTGTAAATACAATGGCCCAATCAATGTTCAAATTCTGCCTGACAGCTGATGGAATGTCAATAAATCTAGAATTTTGAACAAATGTAGTCTCAGTAATGCTGACCATGAAACCATGGTGGATTGTCGTAAAAGCCCATCTGATTCACTAATGTCCTTTAGGAAAAGAAATCTGCCATCCTTACCTTGACGAGCCTTCCTCCCGCCCCCACCAACCATATTTCTGGCTGTTGGCTGCCATGTAAAATGTGCAATAAATTCTGTTGCATTAAGCCACGACAGAAAAGTCGGAAAGGAATTGGATGGACCTGGCATCAACCTAGGTGCCAGAAACGACATCCAGCCCTGTCAATCCTGCAAAGTCCTCCTTACTCACATGTGGGAGTTTGTGCCAAAATTGCTCGAGCTGTCCCACAGACTGGATAAACAAGCGCCTGATATGGTCACACTCTCAGAATCAAAATCGAGGGAGCTGTCCACAGATTGGGTAAACAAGCACCACCACTGACAGAGTTGGCCACGTCATAAAGGGCATAGCCACTAGACTGTATCTGAGTCAGGTGGTGAGGGAGCTAACAAGAGGGGGAAAAAACATACTTGTCCTCATCTTCACCAGTCTACCTGTTGTGGCTACATTTGTCCATGACAATACAGGTACGCGTGGTCACCGCACAGTCCTTGTACAGGCAAAGTCACGTCTTCACACAGAGGATACCTTCTATTGTGCTTTGTGGCACTACCATTGTTCTAAATGAGATAGATTTTGAAAAGGTCTCACAACTCAACTGAGGAAAGTGAGGCATTATGTGGCCAACAGTGGCAAGAGAATTGTACTCGACCACAATTTGAAACTCGTGGCCTGACTCTACCATTATCATCAAACCAGGGGATCAACCCTGGTTCAAGGAAGAGTGCAGGAGGACTTGCCAGGAGCAGAATCAGAAATACATAAAAATGAGGTGGCAACCTGAAATGAAAATGAAATGAAAATCGCTTATTGTCACGAGTAGGCTTCAATGAAGTTACTGTGAAAAGCCCCTAGTCGCCACATTCCGGCGCCTGTTCAGGGAGGCTGTTACGGGAAGCTACTACAACACGGGACTATTTGTGTGCTTTAGACAGATCTAGGCAATCCCACAACCAACAGATCGGATGTCTGCATTATTGTTAACTTGCAAATGAAGTTTCCAATAAAGATTAACATTTTACACACACTTTTGTTAAAGTTATGAATTAAATCTTGCAACATATTTCTCAATATTGAAATGGTCTTGAGAATTTCTTATTAATTCAATACAACTAACAATGAGAACCACTTTGTCTGTTCTAATTGAAGATGTTCAGCGGAAACACAAGGAGACACTCCGGGTACAAACTGAAACACTGAGAGTGAACACTATCCTGATCAAGGAGAACGTTAAGATTGTCCAGCTGGTTGATCGATACGCCGAACTAACGATCATTTCCAATGTCCGAGATCGGACACTTGTAGAACATGAACTGCTGGCAAGAGGACGAGACCATGAAGAGTGGAGAGAGAAACATCTCCGGAGAGAACTGGAGAAAATCCGAACCGATCAATTGTTCCCGAGCAGTTTTTCCCAGAGGCACAGTTCACTCCACAAGATGAGTAGATTTTTCCACCAATCCAAATCTGGGAGTTCAGCAGCAGTGAGTGGAGTCCCGGGAATTGGAAAAACAACAATGGTACAAAAGATTGTTTATGACTGGGCCACTGGGAAAATATACCCACACTTTCAATTTGTTTTCAGTTTTAAATTCCGGGATTTGAACACTATTAACTGTAGAATAAACCTGAGGAATCTGATACTGGATCAGTATCCTTACTTTAGGAATGTTTTAGCAAAGCTTTGGAAGAACCCAGAGGGATTGCTGTTTATATTTGATAGTTTGGATGAATTCAAGGGCAGTATTAATTTTGCTGACACTCGGAGAAATACAGAACCTCAGTCCATGTGCACAGATCCCGAATGCTGGTGTGAAGTGTCTGACATTGTGTACAGTTTAATACAGCACAAGCTGCTCCCAGGATGTTCAGTGCTAGTGACCAGCCGCCCCACTGCATTACATTTATTAGAAAAGGCTGAGATCAGTGTCTGGGCTGAAATCCTGGGATTTGTTGGTGATGAACGGAAGGAATATTTCAACAGGTTTTTTGAAGATCAGACGGTGGCAGCAGCTGTTTTCAAACATGTGGAGGAGAATGAGATCCTGTACACCATGTGCTACAACCCTTCCTATTGCTGGATCCTCGGTCTGTCACTGGGTCCCTTCTTTACACAAAGAGACAGGAAACAACAGCAAGTTCCCAAGACCATTACCCAACTATATTCCTACTATATGTACAACATTCTAAAAAACCATCAGAGAGAGATTGAAAGCCCCCGCGATGTGTTACTGAAGCTTGGTGAGATGGCCTTCACAGGAGTCTCCGAGAAGAAGATTGTGTTTAGAAATGGAGATTTGATCAAGTACAATCTGCAACCTTCCCAGTTCCTGTCTGGGTTCCTGATGGAACTTTTGGAGAGAGATGATTCTGTCCAGAGTGTGGTTTACACATTCCCACACCTCACCATCCAGGAGTTTGCAGCTGCACTCGCACAATTCCTGACTCCAGATCCTGGGGATATTGGGAAACTCCTCAGTGAAGCCCACAGCAAGGGAGATGGACGATTTGAGATATTTCTCCGTTTTGTTGCTGGTCTCTCCTCCCCACAGTCAGCTCAGCCCCTGGAGGAGTTTCTGGGTCCATTTCTTCACCAAACAACCTGTCGAGTGATTGACTGGGTGAAGGAGAAGGTTAAAGGACAGATTACCAACAGAGGCAGTGAAACATGTAAAAGTGATCTCATGAACACATTCCACTACCTGTTTGAGTCTCAGAATAAAGCACTGGCTCAGAGCACAGTGGGATCTGTGGAAACAGTTGCATGTAGTGAATTGCGTCTGACCCCAATTGACTGTGCAGTCCTGTCTCATGTCATTGGGCTCTGTGATACAGTAAAACAACTCGATTTGTTTGCCTGCTTCATTCAGTGTGAAGGACTACACTGGCTGGTACCCGTTCTACACAAATGCCAGAAGTTGAGGTAACTGCTTGTTTGGCCCTGTACCTGGTATGGTAATTGTCGAGGAACCATTTAACCATTTAATCTGTTCTAGAAGAAAACAATACCTTCCAGTCCATGCAAAGAGAGGCAGAGTCAGAAAAACTTCCCAAAATAAGCAGACAAGTATAAATTTCCAAGATGGAAAATAAGAATGATTTTGTTGCTGAAATGTTGTTGGTTTACTTATTGTTGACTCGAAGAATTTGACCATGGAATTAAGATGAAAGCAAGAACAAAATATAGATATTCTGAACATATTTAAATGAGTATTTAAAAAAAAATCTGTGCAGATCAAAATTAGATTAAAATGCTCATAACTAAATATATTGGGCGCGATTCTTCGACCCCCCACCGGGTCGGAGAATCGCCAGGAGCTGGCGTGAATCCCGCCCCCGCCATGTCCCGAATTCTCCGCCACCAGAGATTCGGCGGGGGCGGGAATCGCGCCGGTCGGCGGGCCCATCCCCGGCGATTCTCCGGCCCGCGATGGGCCGAAGTCCCGCCGCTGTCGACCCTCGCCAGCCGGCGTGGATTGAACCACCTACCTTACCGGTGGGGGCAGACGGCGTGGGCGGCCGGGATCCTGGGGGGGGCACGGGGCGATCTGGCCCCGGGAGGTGCCCCCACGGTGGCCTGGCCCGTGATCGGGGCCCACCGATCGGAGGGCGGGCCTGTGCCGCGGGGGCACTCTTTTTCTTCCGCCTTTGCCATGGTCTCCACTATGGCGGAGGCGGGAGAGACCCCCTCCACTGCGCATGAGCGGGGATGCCGTGAGCGTCCGCTGACGCTCCCGCGCATGCGTCGCCCGGCGAAGTCCTTTCGGCGCCGGCTGGCGTGGCGCCAAAGGCCTTTCCCGCCAGCTGGCGGGGGGGGAAATCACTCCGGCGCGGGCCAAGCCCTCACATTGAGAATTCCGCACCTTTGGGGCGGCCCGACGCCGGAGTGGTTCCCGCCACTCAATTACGCCGGATACCCCCGCCCGCCGGGTAGGGGAGAATCCCGGCCATTAACTGTAAGTTGCACAGATCAGAGGAAAAATAAGTTCGACATACATATGATAATAAATAATTAAATGGTTTCTCCCGACAAGGTGAAAAATCTTTGAGACTTTATGTAAGACAACCTTTTCAGATCTAATTATTTAAAATTGCTCCCAATTACGTTCATTAAATGAGGAAACTTGCTGCAGGTTTAAGGCTCAAATTCCCGCATTAGCCATTTATACCCTAGATGGCTGAATACCTGGGAGGAATTTCCAAGAATCTGTATCATTGACTGGTTCTCTGGTAAAACTGTCAGTGATACGGCGGCACAGTGGTTAGCACAGCTGCCTCACGGCACTGAGGACCCAGGTTCGATCCCGGCCCTGGGTCACTGTGTGGAGTTTTCCCATTCTCCCCGTGCCTGCGTGGGTTTCACCCCCACAACCCGAGGGTGTGCAGGTAGGTGGATTGGCCACGCGGATTTGCCCCTTAATTGGAAAAAAATAACTCAAAATGTTTTTAATTTTTTAAAACTCAGTGATATAGAACAGCGTTTTGCAGTAATCCAACCTTCATGTGAAGATCCGCTGGAAGTCAAAATCTCCCAGAAATTAAACAATAGCCGTACTTGCAATAAATGTAGAGCCTGTTTAATGGAGAATAAATTCCCTATAATTTAGGAGAACAGGGTCATTCAGCTTTGTCAAAACACAGAGAGTGACCCGGGGTCGGGATCGAACCCAGGTCCTCAGTGCTGTGAGGCAGTAGTGCTAACCACGATGTCACCATGCCGCCCACAGAATGAGAATGGACAGAGAGACGTTTACAGACTGCACACAGACAACTCGCTATCTAATAAATACTGAGTGGGGCGAGAGTGGTATTTACCAGTAGAGTCAAACTAATGATGGTGAAGTTTTTTTTACAATGCTCACTAATTTCTTTTCCATTCAATTGAAAAGACAATGGGGTCAGGTGTAGTATGGGAGCATGATCCAATATTACCTATCATACATTATCCACAAAAGATCGAATTATCCCTAATAAATATCATTTTCAGTAACTAATGCCGCCGAACAAATTGGAACCTCTGCTGCACATTAAGCTGCCACCCTCAGGTTAGAGGACCCTCCCCGGTAGAAATCATTTGATTATTTATGATCATATGAATGCATAGATTAAGTGAGGGATGCCCTGCTTCAAGTGCCAGACATCTGGCTTCCCTGTGACATCTCAGTTCCCTCTGGTGTTAGGGAGGCTTTGACACAAACCACAGATTCTCCCTCAGGACAAACAGCAGCCTCGGTGATGGCTGCCATGTGAGGCCAAATTAATACCTCCATTCCCACCCCCACTGGTTCTAAGTGAACAGAAAACTGGACTCCATACCAATGAATTATATCTCCGTTTGAAATTCATAACTCAAATCGGGTTCCCATTGATTTCTGTCTCGAAAATAAACCTATCTCTTGTTTCTCACTTAGAAACTTTAGTCCATTTTAATGTTTCTTGCTCTGTATGTTTAGACTGATTCTTAATAATCTGGGAGATTCAGGAGTGAAACTACTGTCTGCGGCTCTGAGGAATCCGGACTGTAAAATACAGAAACTGAAGTAAGTAACAGATTCTGTTTATAATAACTAGATGCCTTACAAGGTGAATTATTAGTGTCAGGAATCATGCCATTTATAAACACTATATTATTACGAGGATCAGTAATGTATTGATATTAAACAGTGGGGGTGAAAATGGACATGGGTATGGATGCAAAACAGGCAAAATCAAATTTGATGTTGGCTTTAGAAACAACTGATGTTGACGTCTATTGAAGTAGATTAATTATCCCAGGAGATCAATGCAGTAATGTCTATTCTGCAACCCCATCCATGTCCAATTCCATCCCGATCTGATTTTCTCCAGATTTCCATTGTTGTTTCCCCTCTCTGATCCCCAGGCTGGGTAATAATGCTCTCACGGACAATTGTATCGAAGATCTCGCCTTCACTCTCAGGGAAAACCAGTCTCTGAAAAATCTGGATCTGGGCCATAATAAACTGGGAGATTCAGGAGTGAAACTACTGTCTATGACTCTGAAGAATCCAGACTGTAAAATACAGAAACTGAGGTCAGTACCAAACTACGACAATGTTTATAATCATTGGGATTCTTCGAATCATAGAATCCCTACAGTGCAGAAGGAGGTCATTCGGCCCATCGAGTCTGCATGGTCCCTGGAACGAACACCCTACTTGAGCCCACGCCTCCACCCTATCCCAGAAACCCTACCTATCCTTTTTGGCACTATGAGGCAATTTAGCATGGCCAATCCATCTAACCTGCACATCTTTGGACTGTGGGAGGAAACCCACACATACGCTGGGAGAAAGGGCAAACTCCAAACAGACAGTCACCCAAGGCCGGAACTAAACCCGGGTCCCTGGAGCTGTGAGTAAGCAGTGCAAACCACTGTGCCTCTGTTCCGTGCCTACTAAACCTTCTGATCTGGAGACAGATGTGTTACCGTTGCGCCACAAGCCCATTCAGTATGTTATTATCAGTACCAGTAATAATGTCATTAATAAACTCTGTACAAGGTCCCAAGTTGATCCCGGCTCTGGGTCACTGACCGTGTGGATTTTGCACATTCTGCCCCTGTTTGCGTGGGTTTTGCCCCCACAACCCAAAGATGTGCAGGCTAAGTGGATTGGCCACGCTAAATTGCCCCTTAATTGGAAAAAAATGAATTGCTACACTAAATTTTAAAATAAAGTAAACATTGTACATTCTCATTACTGTCAGTAGCAATGTTGTTAATAAATATCACGGAGTTACTCCGATTCCTAGTAAGACTCACCATCCATGACATCAGGCAGCATTTGATGGAATGTGGCATCAAGGAGCCCTGGCAAAATTGAAGTTGAAGGGAATGAGAGGAAAGCTCTGCACTAGTTGCAGTCATATCTAGTGCGAAGAAAGGTGATTTTTGTTGTTGGAGGTCAAACATTTCAGTCCCAGGACATGGCTGCAGGATTCCCTCAGGTTCATATCCTCAGGCTAAACCATCAGCTGTTTCATCAATGATCTTTCTTCCATCACAAGATCAGAAGCTAGGGTAAGGGATGATGGTCATACAATGTCCAGCACCATTCACAACTCATACCAGCTGGATTGGTAAAATACACATCACGATCCCAATAGGCCTGGTGAACCTGCAAACCAACAATTTGTGGGAGAAGGCAGACAAGATGCCACCAAACATGGCAAAATAACCCTGTCTGGTTTAAAGAAAAAAACAAGGGACTACATCCAATTGATAAGAAAATGTGTGAAGAAAGCTCATGAATGTGACATTCCAACAGAGGATTGAAGAAAGAAATGGAACACCAATGTAATGATGAATTAGGTTTAGAAAAAGGGGACTATTCTAACTCCCCTGCATTAGAGTAAAAGCACATGTCTGTCAAATGCTATATATCTCAAGGACTGAGGTCAGCAGGACTCGCCAGCAAGATTATTTACCTTTTTAGAAGCACAGACAGTTTCTAGCTAGATTACATATAAGCTTTGATAATAAACCTGCACAGGCAAGATCAGAGTTTTAAATGAACTCTTAAAATTAAAAATATTTTTCAAGAAAATCAAGACAACAGAGAAACCAACCTTAAGACAACCTTAAAATAATCATGCTTGTGGGAGAAAAGGGGCATTTTAATTGAAACAGTTTAAAGGTCAAGGAGAGTAACAATGCTTTGTAACAGTTGACCACAAGTTGAATTCAAGAAAAGAGATAGTGTGCAATTCTGGAATCCACATTATAGAAGGGATGTGCAGAGTAGATTTTTCAGGATGTTGCCTGGCCTGGAGAGTTTAGTTGTACATAGAGACATAGCCATGATGTGGAGATGCCGGCGTTGGACTGGGGTGAGCAAAGTAAGAAGTCTTACAACACCAGGTTAAAGTCCAACAGGTTTGTTTCAAATCACTAGCTTTTGGAGCACTGCTCCTTCCTCAGCTGCATTCATCTGAGGAAGGAGCAGTGCTCCGAAAGCTAGTGATTTGAAACAAACCTGTTGGACTTCAACCTGGTGTTGTAAGACTTCTTACATAGATATATAGAAGATAGGAGCAGGAGGAGGCCTTTTGGCCCTTCGAGCCTGCTCCGCCATTCATCACGATCATGGCTGACCATCCAACTCAATAGCCTAATCCTGCTTTCTCCCCATACCCTTTGATCCCATTCTCCCCAAGTACTATATCTAGCCGCCTCTTGAATATATTTAATGTTTTAGCATCAACTATTTCCTATGGTAATGAATTCCACAGGCTCACCACTCTTTGTGTGAAGAAATGTCTCCTTATATCTGTCCGAAATCTGTCGAAGGGGGCAGCACGGTAGCATTGTGGATAGCATAAATGCTTCACAGCTCCAGGGTCCCAGGTTTGATTCCGGCTTGGGTCACTGTCTGTGCGGAGTCTGCACATCCTCCCCGTGTGTGCGTGGGTTTCCTCCGGGTGCTCCGGTTTCCTCCCACAGTCCAAAGATGTGCGGGTTAGGTGGATTGGCTATGCTAAATTGCCCATAGTGTCCAAAATTGCCCTTTGTGTAGGGTGGGGTTACTGGGTTATGGGGATAGGGTGGAGGTGTGGATCTTGGGTAGGGTGCTCTTTCCAAGAGCCGGTGCAGACTCGATGGGCCGAATGGCCTCCTTTTGCACTGTAAATTCTATGAAATGGTTTACCCCGAATCCTCAGACTGTGACCCCTGGTTCTGGACACATCCATCATTGGTAGCATCTTACTTGCATCTACCCTGTCTAGTCCCGTTAAAATTTTGTAAGTCTCTATGAGACCCCATCATTCTTCTGAACTCCAGCGACAACAATCCCAACCTAGTCAATCTCTCCTCATATGACAGTCCCGCCATCCCTGGAATCAGTCTGGTAATCCTTCGCTGCACTCCCTCGAGAGCAAGAACATCTTTTCTCAGAGAAGGAGACCAAAACTGCGCACAGTACTCCAGGTGTGGCCTCACCAAGGCCCTGTATAATTGCAGCAACACATTCCTGCTTCTATACTCGAAACCTCATGCAATGAAGGCCAACATACCATTGGCCTTCTTTACCGCCTGCTGTACCTGCATTCTTACCTTCAGCGAATGGTGCACAAGGACACCCAGGTCCTACTGCACACTCCCCTCTCCCAATTTACAAACATTCAGGTAGTAATCTGCTTTCCTGCTTTTGATTCCAAAGTGAATAACCTCACACTTATCCAAATAATACTGCATTTGCCATTGATTTGCCAACTCGCCCAACCTGTCCAGGTCATGCTGTAGGATCCCTGCATCCTCGTTACATTTCACCCTCCCACCTAACTTGGTATCATCTGCAAACTTTGAGATGTTACATTTTTTATTCCCTCATCCAAATCATTAATATATATTGTGACTAACTGGGGTCCCAGCACCGATCCCTGTGGTACCCTGCTAGTTACTGCCTGCCAATTTGAAAAGGACCCATTAATCCCTACTCTTTGTTTCCTCTCTGCCAACCAGTTTTCTATCCACCTCAGTACATTTCCCCCAATCCCATGCGCTTTCATTTTGCACAATAATCTCTTATGCGAGACTTTGTCAAACGCCTTCTGAAAGTCCAAATATACCACATTGATTGGCTCCCCCTTGTCAACTGTACAGGTTACATCTGCAAAGAATTCCAATAGATTTGTTAAGCATGATTTCCATGCTGGAAATTATCTTTCATAAATCCATGCTGACTCTGACTGATCCTGCCACTGGCTTTCTAAATATTCCGCTGTAACGTCCTTGATAGTGGATTCAAGCATTTTCCCCACTACCGATGTTAGGCTTACTGGTCTATAATTCCCTGCTTTCTCTCCAACCTCCCTTTTTGAATATTGGAGTGACATGAGTAACCCTCCAATCTACAGGGACGGTTCCAGAGTCTATAGAATCCTGGAAGATGACCATCAATGCATCCACTATTTCCAGAGCCACCTCCTTAAGCACTCTGGGATGCAGATTCTCAGGCCCAGGGAATTTATCCGCCTTCAATCCCATCAATTTTCCCAACACCATTTCTCTACTAATGTTGATCTCCCTCAGTTCTTCCCTCTCACTAAACCTTTCATTCTCCAACATTTCTAGTATCTGATTTGTGTCCTGTTTGTGAAGACAGAACCAAAGTATGTATTCAATTGCTCAGCCATTTCTTTTATGCATTCCCCTGTTTCTGTCTGTAGGGAGCCTACATTTCTCTTTACCAATCTCTTTCTCTTCACATATCTATGAAGAGAGATTGGATAGACTGGGGTTGTTTTCCTTGGAGCAGAGCATAGATAGACAGGAAGAATCTTTTCCCCTTGGTGGAAGGGTGGGGGGGGGGGGGGTGAAATCAATGACCAGGGAGCATAGATTTAAGGTAAGAGGCAGGGGTTTAGAGGGGGTGTGAGGAAAATGCTTTCGCACAGAGAGTGGTGGGTGTCATAATATCCACTCATGTATAATAATGAGATGCAGATAGGCAGTGATTTACACACAGGATGACCAGTAAACACACAATACAATGCAGCCAATCACCAGACAGGACACTACCACTATAAAGCCAGAGGGCACTAGGTTTCCCGCACTCTCGGGACCCAGCCACTGAGACAGTCAGAGTCCACGAGCTAGCAAGTACAAACACCATGCGGTAGCTAGTAAGTCTGGTCAGGCTACTACAAGGTCCCCAGTCAGTTCAGTATAGTGTCGACCCACAGCTGAATATGTATATCAGTTCTACTTGAATAAAACAGTGTTGGATCGTCTCCAGTGTTAGACGTGTGTTTCTAGCTTCCCTGCATCGAGTGCAGTCCACATTGAACCTACCTGCCTAACACATCATGGTATCAGGGTGATACTGATCTTGACGGACCTACCTCGAGTGAATCAGCATTGACCAGCAAGCAGCCATCCGGTGAAATGGAAAACATCCAGCCTCCTCCGCATCTCCGGCAACCTCGGCGCCAATTGGAAAATCTTCAAGCAAAAGTTCCTCTTGTACATCAAGGCCTCCGACCTCGAAGCAGCATCGGATGGCAGGAAGATCGCGCTATTTCTCTCCACCGCGGGGGACCACGCCATCCACATCTACAACTCCCTTACGTTCGCTGACGGCGAAGACAAAACAAAATTCAAAACAGTCCTGCTGAAGTTTGACAGCCACTGCGACATTGAGGTGAATGAGAGCTTTGAACGGTACGTTTTCCAGCAAAGGCTTCAGGGTAAGGATGAACCTTTTCAGTCCTTTGTGACTCATCTCCGCATCCTAGCGCAGTCATGTAATTATGACTCGACGGCTAATTCCATGATCCGGGATCAGATCGTTTTCGGGGTCCACTCCGACTCCCTTCGGCAGCAGCTCCTGAAAGTCAAACAGTTGACCCTCTCTATCGGTATCGAGACGTGCGTTGTCCATGAGCATGCTAAGAATCGTTACTCCCACATCAGGGCGGCAGAAACTGCAAAGCTGGCCTCCCACGAGGCGGAACGTGTGCAGGCCATTGCACAAATGCAGGGCCTGAGCACCGAGGAGAGTGGCCATTTTGCACGCTTTTCACGGGTCCCTGCGCATGCACGCCGCGACCGGGTGGACGACGATCCTGACAACTCGACTGCGCAGGTGCGTACGTCGACCGACCGCACTGCGCATGCGCGATGGCGCACGGAACGCGCTGTCCGAATTGTGCCTCCGCCCGTTTAAAGCGGCAATGTCCAGCAAAAGGACGCCGGTGTCTACAGTGTGGCAAGCTTGGCCACTACGCAGCCCTTTGCAGATCTGCTCCACCGCTCAGCAGCCAGCGATCCCAGCTGCGGCACAGAAGTGTCCGCTCAATACAAAAAGGCATGCCAGATTCCGATCCCGACAGCCCAACAGACCCTGATGCTGAGTGTCTCAAGTCCCCATACCGGGTGGGCATCATAACTACACATGCGCTGCCTTCCACCACAACGGCGAAACGCCTCTCGATCCTCAGTGTGGATCCAGATGATGAGTGGTGTGCTGTCCTCACAGTTAACCAGGCTCGCATCCGATTTAAACTGGACACCGCCGCATCAGCGAACCTCATCTCAAAATCCGGCCTCGACACCATCCGCGCCAGACCAAGCATTCTTCCACCGGTCTGCCAGCTCCTTGACTACAATGGTAATGCCATAGCTGCCAGTGGCTCCTGTCAACTCGGGGTCTCCAACAAGGCGATCAAGGCAACATTGCGGTTTGAAATCGTCAGGCCTGACAGAGCGTATCTGCTCGGTGCACAAGCCTGCAAGTTCCTGAACCTGGTTCAGCGAGTCCACACCATGTCATCATTACCAGCGACGGCCTTGCCTGATGGAAACTTCAAGCCGACATAGATGACATTATCATGCAGTACCACAGCGTGTTTGACGGAATGGGCATGCTCCCATACCGATATAAAATCCTGCTCAAGCCGAACGCCACCCCTGTAATTCATGCACCACACCGGGTGCCGGCACCCCTCAAGGATCGTCTGAAGAAGCAATAACAGGACCTCCAAGACCAGGGCATCATATCGAAGGTCACAGAGCCAACAGATTGGGTCAGCTCCATGGTCTGTGCAAAGAAACAGTCAGGGGAACTTTGCATTTGCCTTTACCCTAAGGATCTAAACTGCAACATCATGCGGGAGCATTACCCGATATCAAAACGTGAAGAGTTGACCAGTGAGATGGCTCGTGCCAAATTCTTTATTAAGCTGGACGCCTCCAAGGGTTTTTGGCAAATACAGCTAGACGCGTCCAGTCGCAAGCTGTTCAACACCCCGTTCGGTCGCTACTGCTACAACCGGATGCCTTTTGGGATCATATCTGCCTCCGAAGTAATTCACCGCATCATGGAGCAGATGATGGAGGGGATGCGAGTATACATTGACGATGTAATTATCTGGTCCACAACGCCCCAGGTACACGTCGCTCGCCTCAAGAAGGTATTCCAGAGAATTCATGAACATGATCTCCATCTCAACAGGGCCAAGTGCTCATTTGGTCAATCGGATATTAAGTTCCTGGGTGACCACATCGCGCAGCAGGGTGTGCGACCAGACGCCGACAAGGTCTCGGCGATCAACGCCGTGAAGACCCCGGAGGACAAGAAGGCGGTCCTCCGCTTCCTCGGGATGGTCAACTTCTTAGGGAAATTCAAACCCAATATGGCATCCCACACCACGGCCCTCCGCCATCTCGTCAAGAAGTCGACGGAATTCCAGTGGCTGCCCACGCATGAAGAGGAATGGTGTGAGCTGAAAGCAAAGCGCACCACAGCCCCGGTTCTAGCGTTCTTCGACCCAACCAAGGAAATCAAGATATCGACTGATGCAAGCCAGGACGGCATTGGGGCGGTGCTCCTTCAGCAAGATGACTCCTCGTCCTGGGCTCCAGTGGTGTATGCCTCCAGTGCCATGACGCCCACTGAGCAACGGTACGCTCAGATTGAGAAGGAGTGTCTGCGGCTCCTGACAGGGATAGTCAAGTTTCACAACTACGTTTATGGCCTGCCAAAATTCACGGTAGAAACGGACCACAGGCCTCTAGTACATATAATCCAGAAGGATTTAAATGACATGACACCTCGGTTACAGCGAATTCTACGCCGCTACGACTTCGAACTTGTCTACCCGCCAGGCAAAGAGCTGATCGTTGCAGATGCCCTATCCAGGTCCATTACCACACCGTGTGAACAAAGTGACTTCATCTGCCACATAGAAGCGCAAGTGCAGTTGTGTGCCACCAACTTTCCGGCCTCTGACGAACGGGTGGTCCAAATTCGTGAGGAGACGGCCAAGGATCTGCAGCGTGTGATGCATCACCTTACCAATGGCTGGCAGAAGGGACAATGTCCCCAGTTCTATAATGTAAAAGACGACCTGACAGTGGTGGAGGGAATCCTTCTGAAACTCGACAGGACCGTAATTCCTCAGAGCATGCGGGCTATGGTGCTGGGCCAGCTCCTGAGGGTCACCTTGGGGTAGAGAAATGCCGACGCAGAGCTCGGGAGGCGGTCTATTGGCCGGGCATCAGCCAGGACATTGCCGACACAGTCCTCAACTGCCCTACCTGTCAGAAGTTTCAACCAGCTCAACCCAAGGAAATGCTGCAACAGCACGAGATCGTGACCTCTCCGTGGTCCAAAGTAGGTGTAGACCTTTTCCAAGCCAAGGGGCGTGACTACGTACTCCTGGTCGACTACTTCTCCAGTTACCCAGAAGTGGTGAAACTGTCGAACCTCACGTCGAAAGCGGTAATCAAAGCCTGCAAAGAAACGTTCGCCAGGCATGGGATTCCGCTCACAGTAATGAGCGACCACGGTCCTTGCTTTTACAGCCAGGAATGGTCTGATTTTGCACAGTCCTACAACCTCCGTCACGTAACCTCCAGTCCCCACTACCCACAGTCAAACGGGAAGGCCGAGAAAGGGGTCCATATTGTAAAGCGGTTGCTATGCAAAGCTGCAGACTCAGGCTCCGACTTCAACCTGGCGATGCTGGCATACAGGGCAACCCCACTGTCCACTGGGTTGTCTCCACCGCAGATGCTCATGAATTGCACTCTGAGGACCACAGTTCCAGCCATCCATGTTCCAGACCTTGCCACCTCATGGTCTTACAGAAAATGCAGCAGTCAAGGGCCCAACAGAAGGCCACATACGACGCTCATGCCATGGATCTACCCGAGCTGTCCCCAATTGATCATGTTCGTGTCCAGTTGCCTGAGGGCGGCTGGTCAGCCTCAGCTGTTGTGATCAAACAAGTGGCCCCAAGATTGTTCCTTGTCCGCATGGCTGATGGCTCCCTGCTATGGCGCAACAGACGGGCAGTGCGAAGGGTTCCACGCCCGCTACCTGACCAAAGTGCCCCGCCGCCTACGATGCTTCCTCCGGACGTACCCTGCCACGAGCCCACCAATCCACCAGCAATCCTGCCGGCACATGCGACCACCACGATGGCAGCGATCCCACCTATCCACGTGCAGGCGGCTCCTGATCCACCTCTGCAGCGATCGACAAGAATTCGTCGCCCACTACAAAGACTGAATCTGTAGACTGAACTTTTGTACATTTTGTGACTTCGATTTAACCTCTGTAAATATTGTTTCGTTTGCCATGTATCTGCACTATCGACACCTTCCTATGTATATACGTTCATTTAGACACCTTTTGTATATAGTCAGGCATATATATATATATATATATATATATATATACACGCACCCACACCTTAGTATTTATTTATCTAAAAAAAAAGGGGGGGAGATGTCATAATCTCCACTCATGTATATAATGAGATGCAGACAGGCAGTTATTGACACACAGGATGACCAGTAAGCACACAACATAGTGCAGCCAATCACCAGACAGGACACTACCACTATAAAGCCAGAGGGTACTAGGTTTCCCGCTCTCTCGGGACCCAGCCACTGAGACAGTCAAGAGTCCACGAGCTAACAAGTGCGAACACCATGCGGTAGCTAGTAAGTCTGGTCAGGCTACTACAAGGTCTCCAGTCAGTTCAGTATAGTGTCGACCCACAGCTGAATATGTATATCAGTACCTATCGTTCAATAAAACAGTGTTGGATCTTCTCAGTGTTAGACGTCTGTTTCTAGCTTCCCTGCATCGAGTGCAGTCCACATCGAACCAACCTGCCTAACACATCAGTGGGAGCCTGGAATTCACTGCCTGAAAGGTTGGTGGAGACAGAGACCGTCATAATGTAAAGATCTTACGCACTGCTACGCTTGGGAAAGTTCATCCAGTATCTTGTTGGAGCCAGATAACATTGAAATCTCTCTTCATAAGCATTCCATATTTCCATATTCTCTTCAAACGCCCCTACAGCGCCGCCTTTGTCCGTCATTACCATACTGATTCCTGGATATTAAGTACTTCCTTTCACTTCCTCCATTCTTATTCCTTTTCCTCTTCTAAATGTAATTTGTGTTATTTATTTTGTTTCTTTAACTTATTTTGGGACTGTGATTTGGGGAGAAATAAAACATTTTTATAGCAAGTACCAATCTTCCTTTACATCAGAATATTTAAATCCTGATTTATCTTTTGTTGCATTTCTATTGTCTCACTCAGTCACAGCTGGAGGAGACTCTTCAACTCAATAAGTAAAAGTATATATTTTTCTTTTGTTTTACTCCCGTTTTAAATACGTTTTTTAAGGGATTTTCAACTCACTGATTCCTTAAATTAAGCAGTATTGCCGCTATTTTAACCAATTACTTTTCCTGTGCTCTGATTCTTTGAGCTGCCTCGAGGTCGTGTTGATTTAAAAGAAGAAATAGGGGAATAATCCAGAGTGCTTTTATCAGCTTGAAAGTTAATATTCAACCACAGCAAATGCGAAAAACCACAGCTCAATTTACCACACTTTTTGATGGTCTTCTTGTGCTGAAAGAATTAAATTGTTATATACCTCATTTCATATTTGTGGCATTGTTATTAGAAATCCTAGTTTAAAATACATACAGGCAGTGTGTCTACTAAAGCTGTAATTAAAGTGTCGTAGACTTTTTATTACAATTTTTTTTTGCAATTCTCATTGTAGACTCTTTCCTTGTCTACAATGGAACATTGTTTTGATTGCTGGAGATGCAGATAATTTGAGGGATTGTGTTTAGTCCTAGTTGCGCACGTCATGGGACAACTTAATAGAATGCGGATGATGTAATTAATGGGAGAAGCCTGGTCTGTCGATAGTTTTGAAGTTTGATATAGGTTTGGCAGTCTGCTAGGAGTTTTAAGTTGAGCAGCAGTTTTGCTAAAGGATTTGATCCTGACAAGACAGAAGGATTTTCAAGTTGTTCCTGAAAGAGTCTCTCTTCAACGGAGAACTGCAGATAACCCGGGATGCTAACTTTATTTTTGAGTTCATTTTGAACTGTACTGGGTTTCTTTGTTGGAATCTATATAGTGGCAGGTGTAGATAGTGGGTTAGTTTTTTTATTTTCTTTAACAACTGTTTAACTGCTAATTGTAGGGGTGGCATGGTGGTGCAGTGGTTAGCATTGCTGCCTATGGTGCTAAGGCACTGTTTGTGTGGATTTTGCACGTTCTCCCACCCCCACACCCCAAAGAGGTGCAGGGCAGGTGGATTGGTCACGCTATATTGCCCCTGAATTGGAAAAAATCATCGTGTACTCTAAATTATTTTTTAAAACCTGTTAATTGTCACGATATTTCTTTGACGTTAATGTGGTTAATTCTGTGTTTAAAATTTATTTTAACACAAAAGATGCCTATTGATCAGAGTCATCACCCCTGGGGTGAAGCATCCTTTCCTCATAGTTTTATAGACCATCCAGTTTCCTCAGAAAAGTTTGGGTCTGGTATCCGAACACCCTGAGAATCTACTCTTGACTCGAAATCCAGATAAATTATTTTTTCTGACTTTTCTGTTGGCAAACGACACCTCCTCACCAATTTTGTTTAAAAACAGATGTTCCTTCTGGAGAATGTCCTTCGTCGCCAGTTTTGTATAAAACTGGACTTGTTACAATCCTTCTGAAAGACCTCCTTGTCGCCAGCGCTGTTCTTTACTGTTATGTTTTTGGGTACCTTACATCGTAGACAGCAAAGAGCAAGAGAATAGGTTGTCGCACACCATGAGTTGCTTAACCAACCAGTCAGAGTCCATTGAGATAGGTGTTGCTTCATCGTGGTTTAAGATGGAAGAGAGGGAAAATCTCCCAAGGACACACTACGCAGAGATGCATTGGTTACATAACACCCCCCAAGTCTCACACTATTCTAACTTGGAACTATATTTCCATTCCTGCACTGTCACAGGGTCAAAATTGGTGATCTCAGTCCCTGACAGGACTGTGGGGGTTCCTATAACATATGGACTGTAGTGGTTCAAGAAGGCAGCTCACCACCACCTTCTCAACAGCAAATAGAGGTGAGCAATAAATGCTGGCATAACCAGCGATGCCTGCATCCCATGAATGAATGAAAGAAAAGTTCCAATAAAATACACTGACTACATCTTGCCACTACCTCGTGACTCAGAAAGAACATAACATAAGAACTAGGAGCAGGAGTAGGCCATCTGGCCCCTCGAGGCTGCTCCACCATTCAATGAGATCATGGCTGATCTTTTGTGGACTCAGCTCCACTTTCTGGCCCGAACACCATAACCCTTAATCCCTTTATTCTTCAAAAAACTATCTATCTTTATCTTAAAAACATTTAATGAAGGAGCCTCTACTGCTTCACTGGGCAAGGAATTCCATAGATTCACAACCCTTTGGGTGAAGAAGTTCCTCCTAAACTCAGTCCTAAATTTACTTCCCCTTATTTTGAGGCTATGCCCCCTAGTTCTGCTTTCACCCGCCAGTGGAAACAACCTGCCCGCATCTATCCTATCTATTCCCTTCATAATCTTATATGTTTCTATAAGATCCCCCCTCATCCTTCTAAATTCCAACGAGTACAGTCCCAGTCTACTCAACCTCTCCTCGTAATCCAACCCCTTCAGCTCTGGGATTAACCTAGTGAATCTCCTCTGCACACCCTCCAGTGCCAGTACATCCTTTCTCAAGTAAGGAGATCAAAACTGAACACAATACTCCAGGAGTGACCTCACTAACACCTTATACAATTGCAGCATAACCTCCCTAGTCTTAAACTCCACCCCTCTAGCAATGAAGGACAACATTCCATTTGCCTTCTTAATCACCTGTTGCACCTGTAAACCAACTTTTTGCGACTCATGCACTAGCACACACAGGTCTCTCTGCACAGCAGCATGTTTTAATATTTTATCATTTAAATAATAATCCCTTTTGCTGTTATTCTACCAAAATGGATAACCTCACATTTGTCAACATTGTATTCCATCTGCCAGACCCTAGCCCATTCACTTAGCCTATCCAAATCCCTCTGCAGACTTCCAGTATCCTCTGCACTTTTTGCTTCACCACTTATCTGAGTGTCGTCTCCAAACTTGGACACATTGCCCTTGGTCCCCAACTCCAAATCATCTCTGTAAATTGTGAACAGCTGTGGGCCCAACACTGATCCCTGAGGGACACCACTAGCTACTGATTGCCAACCAGAGAAACACCCATTAATCCCCACTCTTTGCTTTCTATTAATTAACCAATCCTCTATCCATGCTACTACTTTCCCCTTAATGCCATGCATTTTTATCTTATGCAGTAACCTTTTGTGTGGCACCTTGTCAAAGGCTTTCTGGAAATCCAGATATACTACATCCATTGGCTCCCCGTTATCTACCGCACTATTAATGTCCTCAAAAAATTCCACTAAATTAGTTAGGCATAGCCTGCCCATTATGAACCCATGCTGCGTCTGACCAATGGGACAATTTCCATCCAGATGCCTCGCTATTTCTTCCTTGATGATAGATTCCAGCATCTTCCCTACTACCGAAGTTAAGCTCACTGGCCTATAATTACCCACTTTCTGCCTACCTCCTTTTTTAAACAGTGGTGTCACGTTTGCTAATTTCCAATCCGCCGGGACCACCCCAGAGTCTAGTGAATTTTGGTAAATTATCACTAGTGCATTTGCAATTTCCCTAGCCATCTCTTTTAGCACTCTGGGATACATTCCATCAGGTCCAGGAGACTTGTCTACCTTTAGCCCCATTACCTTGCCCATCACTACCTCCTTGGTGATAACAATCCTCTCAAGGTCCTCACCTGTCATAGCCTCATTTCCATCAGTCACTGGCATGTTATTTGTGTCTTCCACTGTGAAGACCGACCCAAAAAACCTGTTCAGTTCCTCAGCCATTTCCTCATCTCCCATTATTAAATTTCCCTTCTCATCCTCTAAAGGACCAATATTTAACTTAGCCACTCTTTTTTGTTTTATATATTAGTAGAAACTTTTACTATCTGTTTTTATATTCTGAGCACGTTTACTCTCATAATCTATCTTAGACTTTATAGCTTTTTAGTAGCTTTCTGTTGCCCCCTAAAGATTTCCCAGTCCTCTAGTCTCCCACTGATCTTTGCTACTTTGTATGTTTTTTCCTTCAATTTGATACTCTCCCTTATTTCATTCGAAATCCACAGTCGATTTTCCCTCTTTTTACCGTCCTTCCTTTTTGTTGGTATAAACCTTTGCTGAGCACTGTGAAACATCACTTGGAAGGTTCTCCACTGGTCCTCAACTGTTTCACCATAAAGTCTTTGCTCCCAGTCTACCTTAGCTAGTTCTTCTCTCATCCCATTGTAATCTCCTTTGTGTAAGCACAAAACACGAGTGCTTGATTTTACCTTCTCACCCTCCATCTGTATTTTAAATTCCACCATATTGTGATCGCTCCTTCCGAGAGGATCCCTAACTATGAGATCCTGAATCAATCCTGTCTCATTTCACAGGACCAGATCTAGGACCGCTTGTTCCCTCGTAGGTTCCATTACATACTGTTCTGGGAAACTATTCCGGATACATTCTATAAACTCCTCCTCAAGGCTGCCTTGACCGACCTGGTTAAACCAATCGACATGTCGATTAAAATCCCCCATAATAACCGCTGTACCATTTCTACATGCATCAGTTATTTCTTTGTTTATTGCCTGCCCCACCACAATGTTACTATTTGGTGGCCTATAGACTACTCCTATCCGTGACTTTTTCGCCTTACTATTCCTGATTTCCACCCAAATGGATTCCTCCATAGCACCGATGTCATCCCTTACTGTTGCCCGGATGTCATCCTTAAATAACAGAGCTACACCACCTCCCTTACCATCCACTCTGTCCTTCCGAATAGTTTGATACCCTCGGATATTTAACTCCCAGTCGTGACCATCCTTTAACCATGTTTCAGTAATGGCCACTAAATCATAGTCATTCACGATGATTTGCGCCATCAACTCATTTACCTTATTCCGAATACTACGAGCATTCAGGTAAAGTACACTTATGTTGGCTTTTTTACCTCTGTTCTGAATCTTAACACCTCGATCAGTAACCTCTCCTAAGTTATATTTCCTCTTAACCTTTCTCCTAATTTTCCTTGTCGTTGAACCCATATCTTCACGTAACAACCTGCCGCGTCGCTTACCATTAATGTTTTCACTTCCCGTTTTATTCCTTTTAGTATTCCTGGTCCTATTCACTGAGTACCCTCAGTCACTGTACCTTGTACTGTCGCCCTTTTTGATTTTTGACTATGTCTTCTCTGCCTTACACTTTCCCCCTTACTGCCTTTTGTTTCTGTCCCTGTTTTACTACCTTCCAACTTCCTGCATCGGTTCCCATCCCCCTGCCACATTAGTTTAAACTCTCCCCAACAGCTCTAGCAAACACCTCTAGGACATCGGTTCCAGTGCTGCCCAGGTGCAGACCGTCCGGTTTGTACTGGTCCCATCACCCCCAGAACCGGTCCCAATGTCCGAGGAATTTGAATCCCTCCCTCTTGCACCAAAGGACATGGGAATGCCGTGCTTTTGTTTTACACATCATCCCTTTGCCATTTTATTATTCTTGCACATCCATTTTGTTCTTTCCTTGCCTCTGCCCTGCCCCAATTTCACTGTTGCTTCAAACCTGTTAATTCGGTGTGTGTGTGTCCCGCTCAGCTCTAATGTAAGCTCATCCAAGTGAAATGTTAAATCTGTTTCTTTCTGCACAGATACTGCCTGACCTGCTGAGTATTTCCAGCATTTTCAATTTATATTTCAGATTTACAGCATCAATATTATTTTGTTTCCAGATAAATGGACGTTGTGTTCCTTGAATGCCTGGCATTACGTTATTATTGGCATTACATATTCCTAAAAACATTGTGGATTTACCTTGATTCCTGTTTTTTCCCTCCAATTCCCAGTCTGTGTGCCAACGCTCTCACAAGTTCTTGTGCTGAGGATCTCGCCTCTGCTCTCACTACAAACCAGTCACTGACCAGTCTGGACCTGGGTTATAATAAACTGGAATTTTCAGGAGTGAAGCTCCTATCTGTGGCCCTGATGAATCCAGACTGTAAAATACAGAAACTGGGGTAAGTAGCAAACCCTGTGAGATTGTGTTGATAATTACAGAATATTTAACAATTTCAGTACATTTAACAATGCATTCTGAGCACTGTTGTTTGTATAATAAATAAAAACTGTACGTTATTGTTAGTGTCAGCCCAGCCTCTGAGTCTTCCAGCTCCAGTGCTTCAACGCCCCCTGGTATAAGGATGGCGAGATCGAGACACTGCCACCCAGTTTGATCATTTCCATTGTTATTTGCCCATCAAAGACAGGTGCTGGTCTATGCTGGTGTCAGCCTGGCTGTCCATCATGGTGCCAAACAAGGATGCCTCCTGCATGTGGCCACTCCTCCTATGGCAGTACTAGACTCAACTCTGACTGACCGGGGTCCTCCACAGAGAGACTGACATGCTTCTAACAGCCAATACTGCTTCCTGCACATTGCCAGTAGCTGGGTGGATTTGCCCTTTCTACCAATTTCACTCCTATCCTTATTCACAATGAACGTAACATTGTGCTGTTACTGGCTGGTGTTACACAGACTGGGAATTGGAGGGAAAAAACAGGAATCAAGGTAAATCCACAATGTTTTTAGGAATATGTAATGCCAATAATCACTGCGCCAGAACCGCATGCCTGCTCACCTCATCGACAATCTCCGTCTACACACTCTTGGATTGACGAGGCTGATCACCTCCCATCCTAAAGGAGCAGGACCTTCGTCCAAACCCAAGCAGCCTGGGGGAGCACCTCCAGGAAGGCATCTACCTGCAAAGTGGAAAATTGCCCAGGCATGCCCCATACATGAGAAACAGGACAAATCCAACCCGGCCAATTACGGCCAATCAGTCTACTCTTGATTATCAGCTAAGTGATGGAAGGGGTCATCAACAGCGCTATCAAGCTGAACTTATTCAGCGATATCCTGCGCACGGATGCTCAGTTTGGGTTCCGCCAGGGTCACTCAGCTCCAGATCTCATTACAACCTTGGTTCAATCATGAATAAAAAATCTGAATGCCAGGTGAGGGTGACTACCCTTGATATCAATGTAGCATTTGACAAGTATGGCATCAAGAAGCCCAGCAAAACTGGAGTTAGTGAGAATCAGGGAAAAACCCTATACTGGTTGCAGTCATACCTGGCACAGAGGATGATGGTTGTGATGGTTGGATATCTATCATCTCGGCTCCAGGACATCACTGCAGGAGTTCCTCAGGATAATGTCGTAGGGCCAACCATCTTCATCTGCTTCATCAATGACCTAACTTCCATCATAACTCTGAAGTGGGAATGTTCACAGACGATTGCACAATGTTCAGCATCTTTTGCGGCATCAATAGTATTTTAGCTTTCTATGGACATTAATGCCTGACACTGCACGTTCTTATTTTCATTATTAGTGTTCTTAAAAACACTGGGCATTTACCCTGATCCCTGTACTTATTTCCCTCCAATTCCCAGGCTGGCTAATAATGCTATCACAGATTCATGCATCGCAGATCTCACCTCCGCTCTCAGTACAAACCGGTCACTGACGGCTCTGATCCTGGGTCATAATGAACTGGGAGATTCCGGAGTGAAACTACTGTCTGTGGCTCTGAGGAATCTGGACTGTAAAATACAGGAACTGGAGTAAGTATCAGACTTTGTCAGATTTTGGGTGTGATTTAACTAAATGGGAACAAAGTCCCATAACCAGCGCTCGCAGTGCCAAGAAACACAAAGCTATAAAACGTGACTCGCGTTTGATAACGGGCCGCAACAGGGAACGCACAGCCGACACTGCAAAAAGCCCCGTTTTGTACACTGAGGTACTCCACTCGTCGGAACTCCTCAGTATAGCGAGAGATTGGGGTGCCGTTTTTAAAATGGTGTGCAGATCTCCAAGGCCCCCCCACCCCCCTCCAAGCCCCAACCCACTATGGGAGGGTTCCTGGCCCCCCTGCAACCAGCCAACACCCGCACAGGGCATCTCACGGCCCAATCGCACACGTGCAAAAAAAATGCAAACCTGGCACCATGGCAGTACTCCTCTGGCACCTAGGTGGCACTGCTAGAGTGCCCAGGTAGCACTGCCAGTGTGTCCAGGTGGCACCAGCCATGCCAGGGTACAGTCCTGCCTAAAGGGTATGCACCTGAGGGGGCCTCTGATCCCTTGATAGACCCCCACAAGTTCTGTTGCGTCTGGTTCCCATTTGTGAAGACCGGTACTGAAAGGCCCTAGCACGAGGTCTCCAAGGCGAGGGAGATTGATCCCACGCCTCGGGTAACTCAGGAATCTGCACATTAAAGTGAGACCAGCTGTCCCGCTTTAATATGCAGATTTGCTAAAAAGTAATCCCACCCACAATGTGCGGGATTTACATCGCAACATCTCATGAGATCGGCATTGCAAACTGGGTGGATCCCAGGACCGGGATCTCTCGGCTTTTATCAGCCATGCTGCGCCGCTTTACGAGCGCAGCGTGGCCTTTAAATCATGCCCTGTGTTTATAATGGCTGGATGTCTGGCACTATATATTCGTAGGATCAGTAATAGCGTTATTAATAAACACCGGGCATTTACCCTTGTGAGTTATTTAATCTGATTATTATTATTTCGGGTCTCCAGCCTTGGAAAGAACGGCCTCACAGATTCTTGTACTGAGGATTTCACCTCCGCTCTCAGTACCAGCCACTCACTGATGTTTCTGAACCTGCAGTCAAACTCCCTCACAGACCAATCTGTCCCCGCTCTCTGCCGCTTCATCGAGGACTGCGGGAGTTTGCAGCGGATCATGTGAGTGTTTGTGTTACTTTTTGATTTCATATGAAAGGGATTCAGTCACAGTTCTGGGGCGAGATTCTCCGACCCCCCGCCGGGTCGGAGAATCGCAGGGGGCTGGCGTGAATCCCGCCCCCGCCGGTTGCCGAATTCTCCGGCACCGGAGATTCTGCAGGGGCGGGCATCGCGCCGCGCCGGTTGGCGGCCCCCCCCCACCCCCCCCGCGATTCTCCGGCCCGGGTGGGCCAAAGTCCCGCTGCTGGGATGCCTGTCCCGCCGGCGTGGAATAAACCACCTACCTTACCGGCGGGACAAGGCGGCGCGGGCGGGCTCCGGGGTCCTTGGGGGGGCGCGGGGCGATCTGGCCCCGGGGGGTGCCCTCACGGTGGCCTGGCCCGCGATCGGGGCCCACTGATCCGCGGGCGGGCCAGTGCCGTGGGGGCACTCTTTTCCTTCCGCCTTCGCCACGGTCTCCACCACGGCGGAGGCGGAAGAGACTCCCTCCACAGTGCATGCGCGGGGATGCCGTGAGCGCCCGCTAACGCTCCTGCGCATGCGCCGCCCGGCAATGTCATTTCCGCGCCAGCTGGCAGGCCACCAAAAGCCTTTTCCGCCAGCTGGCGGGGCAGAAATTAGTCCGGCGCGCGCCTAGCCCCTCAAGGTTAGGGCTCGGCCCCTCACGATGCGGAGACTTCCGCACCGTTGGGGCGGCACGATGCTGGACTGATTTGCGCCGTTTTTGGCGCCGGTCGGCGGACATTGCGCCGATACCGGAGAATTTCGCCCCTGGTTGTTATTTGTCTGTAAATGTTTTTGAAATATTAAATTCCAGTCTCCCTGTATTTTACTCTGCTGTTCAATCTGTTTATTTCCGGTTTAATCTGTTTCAGGCTGTGGGACAATCAGTTCAGTCCAAATGGAAAGAGACAGTTGGAGTTGCTGCGGGGACCCCGTGTGAATGTGACAACGTGAATATTTCAATTGATAAACATTCCTGCTCTCACTCTGATTTCCTGTCCCACCTCTTTAACCGGCCGGGCTCCAGCTTGAAATCCTATTGGTCGTTTCCACTCGAGCTGAGTGAGTGTCATCTCCCATTGTGACTCCCATGAGACTCCGCCTCCCAGCCCCACAGTGCTGCTTCTGCAGAATATCCGGGGCTGAATGTTCCCCAATGGGGCACTGGGGAAATGTACAGACAGGAAGGACCCAGGGTGGAGCTCAGTCTGGGCTGCAGTGATTCTTGGGTTTGGGGGTATAGGACGCAGGATTCCTGCTCAGTATCCATGCTCGTGACCCTGCTGGGAAGTGAATCTGTGTAGGTTCAGGATTGCCACAACGCCTGTTCAACTGGAATAGATCCCACCATCCAATAGGGAGAAACACCCACTGCATGGGGTGACCCAGCGACGGTATCCCGTTGGGGAGATTTAAGCGAATTGTGTAACTGGGGAATTGGACTGCAAGTATTAATGTTTTTCTCCCTTCCCTAAGAAAGAAATCAGTTGTTAAAACAATGGCCAGGAGTCTCCACGCCCTGTAACTCCTGCGGCAGCCCAAAATCAGGATCGGCGCCAGGCAGCTGACCCGTCGCAAGTCTCCAGTCTGGCCCCACTGACCTAAACAGGCTTCCCAGCCAGAACAGGTCTTGACAAGCGCTGATCTGGCGCGATGGACCCCGAGGGAGCGGTCCAAGGAGGTAACTCCATTGTCCATGTGCCGCTGCCAGGCTGCAGACGGAGGGTCCTGAGGATTGGGTGGGCACGAGCTGGGAGACTCTCCCCCGAGATGCGGTCCCGTGTCTCGCCTGACCCTTTGAACCCTGGGAAACCTTGGCATGTTGACTTCAGACAGCTCTCTGACCAAAATCATCATCCTTGTCTGTGTACAGTGAAAACTTTGAAGCTGCCGATCATTGCAGGGGGCAGTGTACCGTTGGCAATGCCAAGGGACGGGGGCTGAGGAGGAGGTCAGGTCATTCTCACGCGTGCGTGTCACAGGGATAGTGGGGGAAGGGGTCACTTCGGTGGTGTGGGGGAGGATGTCCCTCTTTGCTGATTGGTTGGAGATGCTATCCTTGTCAGTGAGGGGGTCAAAATTTCCATTGTGGGGTGTGGCTAAATTGTAGATTGCTGTAATAACACAAACTGTAATTGCTCCATGCCGTGCGCTGGCAAGTGTTGGGTTCACTCCCACCCTGATCAAAGGGGAAGCTGCGATGTTAAGGTGCTCAGCCAAGGTAGGGAACCTTCTCAGGCTGATAGATCCTGGACCTACAACTGCTGGCAGATGGTTCAGAGTCTAGAGTCTGCACCTGCATAACAATAAAAAGAAATGCTGATTCAATTATTTTAACATTAAAATGTACCTTTCTCCACGTCTTTCCTATTTATATGGTCAAACTCACTCACAGCTGGTAACCCCAGCTCCCGCCCATAGTAACTGAAATTAATTAATTGTAATCAGGACAAGACTTGTTTCCAGGTGACATCACAAAAAGAGCCATCGACCAATCACAAAGCAGCCAGAGCAAGCTCCTCCCATTTGTAGTAATACAGGATCACATGACCAGGTTCCGCTCCTGTTGCAGTCTCACTGGATTGAGGACAGGTTCCGGATCAGACTAATGGAGCGTCCGCCTTGTCTGTGACCCCAACTTCTGTGTGTAGTAACCGAGCAAGGCCTAGATTTAGGCCCGATTAAAATTGGGTATTTGAAATTAAAGAATTCGCCCGATTCAGTTGCATATCCTAAAGTAAATAATTGGGCATTTTAAAATCATACTGCAGTCAAACCTCAGGCACGCTGTTCAGATTCAGACTTGACCAAAGTCAAATACACAACCAACACACAAGCTGCCCGAATATGTCTGGACCTGCCCCGTTAATCACCCATCAAGGAGATCATTGCACCCTATTGATATGCACACGTCTATTGTCAGCCCAGATCGAGCCAGACTTTCCGTCATCCAGAGTTTCTACTGTTACCTTATATGGGAACAGGTTATGTGCAGCCCACACCACCAGAGATGGGACCCCTGGGGTGGGCTCAGGTGGCCTGTCAAACGGTCATCAACCGGACCATTGGCTGCTCAGACCCCCCTCCCGAGGCATCATTGGCAGGCCAGAGGAAATGGCAAACGGGTGTGAAGGAAGGAGGATAGAAACAGGCACTCGGGATCCCTCGGAAGCAAAGAATCTGCGCGAGGTGACCTTGACCAGACCAGAAGAGACCTCCAGCGAGAATCACCTTTGTGAAGATGGGCCAAAAGAATTCCAGCAATTAGATCCATAGCCCACCAAGTCATCGTTACGGGTAGTATACACTGATCTTGGGTACCTCTCGTATTTTGTGGGTACTTTATGGGTTAATTGTGTTAATAAATATTGTTGAACTTTGAACTTGTGTTTGTGGTTTGTTTCCTCGTAAATAAAGACACCCGAGGTAAAACCTTTGAATACGTAAACTGGTCAAAAGTACCTGAGGTTTTACAGGTACAACATGTGTAACTACGGTACATACAAGAAGCACGGCCTCCAGTTTTAGTATTTATGAATTCTATCTCCACACTTTGTAATGTACAGTTTCATTATTCAATGACTGTCCCACAACTGGTCGATATATTCCCAGTTCCCACCTCGAGCTGAGTGAGTGTCATCTCCCATTGTGATGTCAGAGGCCCAGCAACAGGGTCACCAGACTCCGCCTCCCGGCCCCACAGCGCTGCTTCTGCAGGAGATCCGGGGCTGAATGTTCTCCAATGGGGCACTGGGGAAATGTACAGACAGGAAGGACCCAGCTTCCACTAGATTTCAGGGGACAGTGACAATTACACTCCGTATTCCTGGGTTTGGGGATAAAGTACCCAGGATCTGTCTGATATTTCCTCTCTCACACACAAACCCTGTCTGACAATACTCTCAGTGTTACCTGTCTGGGCAAGAGTGCTTTGGAGTTGGGTGAAAAACAGGGAATTAGTTAAAACTGGGAGAAGGTGAAACCGAAACATTGGGAGCAGAGCTGAGCGAGAGATTTTTGAACAGCAGCCTGGGATGGTAAGTGGTTTCACTGACTGAGTGTTCTAACGGGGGGAGAAACTGAAATGTGGCATAATAATAATCATCTTTTATTGTCACAAGTAGGCTTACATTAACACTGCAATGAAGTTACTGTGAAAAGCCTCTAGTCGCCACATTCTGGCGCCTGTTCGGGTATACAGAGGGAGAATTCAGAATTCTCAGCCGGTACGGAAATTGAACCCATCACAAGAAGGCTGTGATTTGATTGGATAATAAGGAATCTGCAAATTTGAAAATCCATTTGAAATTACTGGTTATAAATTGTGTTCAGATTGAGGTAAAAGGGAAGATATAAAAAACTAATTAAAATAGAGATGGAGAGTCATGCGATGTATTGTTCATGCACAATGAGGGAGCTGGTGAACCCCATTGTGGTTCCTAGTGACCACACCTGTGTTAAGTGTTGGTTGCTCGAGGAACTTGGCTCAGAGTTGATGAGCTAGAGTCTGAACTTCAGACGCGATACATCAGGGAGGAGGAGAGGTACCTGGATACTGTGTTTGAGGAGGCAGTCACATCCCTAGGCCTTGAATTTGGCTAGTGGTCAGGGACAGGAGGGTGTGGTTGCGAATGAGGCAGGTACGGGGATCCTAAGTTCTGGCATGGAGGGGCCTCAGCTCTTGATAAATGCAAATCACTGCGGATGCTGGAATCTTCAGATCTCAGCTCTTGACCTTTTCCAACAAGTCCAAGGTGCTTGCTCCCTGTGTGGATGAGGAAAAGGACTGTAAGGAGGATGAGCTTGCTGACTACTGCACCGTGTCACAGCAGGCTATTCAAGCAGGGGGAGCAAAAGGACAAGTGGTAGTTGTAGGGGATTCTATAATTAGCATATGTAAATCCCGCATGGTATGTTTCCTGCACAATGCCAGGGTGGGAGACATCTCTAACCGGCTTGAAAGGATATTGGAGAGTGAGGGGGAGGATCCAGTTGTTGTGGCGCACGTTGGAACCAACAACACAGGCAAGACTAGGAACGAGGACATGTTTGGGAATTATCAGGAACGAAGATCAAAATTAAAGAACAGGTCCTCAAGGATTATAATCTCTGGATTACTAGCCGAGCCACGTGCACATTGGTATAGGGATGATAAAATTAGGGAAGTAAACACGTGGCTAAAGGAGTGGTGTGGGAAAGAGGGATTCCATTTTATGGGGCACTGGCATCACTATTGGGACAGGAGGGATCTGGGCCGTTGGTATGGTCTCCACCTGAATTGATCTGGGACCAGTGTTACTAGCGGAAAGGATAAATAGGGTGGTCACAAGGACTTTAAACTAGCAAATGGGGAAAGGGAAGGGTAAACTACAAGAATCATAATGGGAAATAGGAACCAGAGCAGCAGGTCGCATGTGAGGAGATGATAGAGGTGAAGGAATGAACAGAGAGGGTCAGTCTAACGACGAGAGAGAGGTGAAAAAATGTAAAAAATTAAAATGTAAGGTGACTGGGGGAGTGAAAGTGGGGATGAGGTTGAGTGTTGTCAGAGATATTAAAGATCACATCTGGAGTAGTGTGAACAGGTTTGGTCTCCTTATTTGAGCAAGGATGTGGTAGTATTGGAAGCAGTCCAGAGGAGGTTCACCAGATTGATTCCAGGAATGAAGGGGTTGACGTATGAGGAGAGATTAAACGGTTTGGGCTTCTACTCGCTGGAGTTTAGAAGGGTGAGAGGGGATCTGATCGAGGTATCTAAAATACTAAAAGGGATTGATAATGTACATATAGACTAAATGTTTCCCCTTTCAGAAGAGTAATAGTAATAGGGGACTCTATAGTCAGGGGCACAGATAGGCGCTTCTGTGGACGTGAAAGAGACTCCAGGATGGTATGTTGCCTCCCTGGTGCCAGGGTCCAGGATGTCTACGAACGGGTGGAGGGGGAGGGCAAACAGGCAGAGGTCTTTGTACATATTGGTACTAACGACATAGGCAGGAAGGGGCATGAGGTCCTGCAGCAGGAGTTCGGGGAGCTAGGCAGAAAGTTAAAAGACAGGACCTTGAGGGTTGTAATCTCGGGATTACTCCCTGTGCCACGTGCCAGTGAGGCTAGAAATAGGAAGAGAGAGCAGCTAAACACGTGGCTAAACAGCTGGTGTAGGAGGGAGGGTTTCCATTATCTGGACCACTGGGAGCTCTTCCGGGGCAGGTGTGACCTGTATAAGAAGGACGGGTTGCATCTAAACCGGAGAGGCATAAATATCCTGGCCGCGAGGTTTGCTAGTGTCACACGGGAGATTTAAACTAGTATGGCAGGGGGGTGGGCACGGGAGCAATAGGTCAGAAGGTGAGAGCATTGAGGGAGAACGAGGGAATAGGGACAGTGTGGCTCTGAGGCAGAGCAGACAGGGAGAAGTTGCTGAACACAGCGGGTCTGGTGGCCTGAAGTGCATATGTTTTAATGCAAGAAGTATTACGGGTAAGGCAGATGAACTTAGAGCTTGGATTAGTACTTGGAACTATGATGTTGTTGCCATTACAGAGACCTGGTTGAGGGAAGGGCAGGATTGGCAGCTAAACGTTCCAGGATTTAGATGTTTCAGGCGGGATAGAGGGGGATGTAAAAGGGGAGGCGGAGTTGCGCTACTGGTTCGGGAGAATATCACAGCTGTACTGCGGGAGGACACCTCAGAGGGCAGTGAGGCTATATGGGTAGAGATCAGGAATAAGAAGGGTGCAGTCACAATGTTGGGGGTTTACTACAGGCCTCCCAACAGCCAGCGGGAGATAGAGGAGCAGATAGGTAGACAGATTTTGGAAAAGAGTAAAAACAACAGGGTTGTGGTGATGGGAGACTTCAACTTCCCCAATATTGACTGGGACTCACTTAGTGCCAGGGGCGTAGACGGGGCGGAGTTTGTAAGGAGCATCCAGGAGGGCTTCTTAAAACAATATGTAGACAGTCCAACTAGGGAAGGGGCGGTACTGGACCTGGTATTGGGGAATGAGCCCGGCCAGGTGGTAGATGTTTCAGTAGGGGAGCATTTCGGTAACAGTGACCACAATTCAGTAAGTTTTAAAGTACTGGTGGACAAGGATAAGAGTGGTCCTAGGATGAATGTGCTAAATTGGGGGATGGCTAATTATAACAATATTAGGCGGGAACTGAAGAACATAGATTGGGGGCGGATGTTTGAGGGCAAATCAACATCTGACATGTGGGAGGCTTTCAAGTGGCAGTTGAAAGGAATTCAGGACCGGCATGTTCCTGTGAGGAAGAAGTATAAATACGGCAATTTTCGGGAACCTTGGATGACGAGAGATATTGTAGGCCTCGTCAAAAAGAAAAAGGAGGCATTTGTCAGGGCTAAAAGGCTGGGAACAGACGAAGCCTGCGTGGAATATAAGGAAAGTAGGAAGGAACTTAAGCAAGGAGTCAGGAGGGCTAGAAGGGGTCACGAAAAGTCATTGGCAAATAGGGTTAAGGAAAATCCCAAGGCTTTTTACACGTACATAAAAAGCAAGAGGGTAGCCAGGGAAAGGGTTGGCCCACTGAAGGATAGGCAAGGGAATCTATGTGTGGAGCCAGAGGAAATGGGCGAGGTACTAAATGAATACTTTGCATCAGTATTCACCAAAGAGAAGAAATTGGTAGATGTTGAGTCTGGAGAAGGGTGTGTAGATAGCCTGGGTCACATTGAGATCCAAAAAGACGAGGTGTTGGGTGTCTTAAAAAATATTAAGGTAGATAAGTCCCCAGGGCCTGATGGGATCTACCCCAGAATACTGAAGGAGGCTGGAGAGGAAATTGCTGAGGCCTTGACAGAAATCTTTGGATCCTCGCTGTCTTCAGGGGATGTCCCGGAGGACTGGAGAATAGCCAATGTTGTTCCTCTGTTTAAGAAGGGTAGCAAGGATAATCCTGGGAACTACAGGCCGGTGAGCCTTACTTCAGTGGTAGGGAAATTACTGGAGAGAATTCTTCGAGACAGGATCTACTCCCATTTGGAAGCAAATGGACGTATTAGTGAGAGGCAGCACGGTTTTGTGAAGGGGAGGTCGTGTCTCACTAACTTGATAGAGTTTTTCGAGGAGGTCACTAAGATGATTGATGCAGGTAGGGCAGTGGATGTTGTCTATATGGACTTCAGTAAGGCCTTTGACAAGGTCCCTCATGGTAGACTAGTACAAAAGGTGAAGTCACACGGGATCAGGGGTGAGCTGGCAAGGTGGATACAGAACTGGCTAGGCCATAGAAGGCAGAGAGTAGCAATTGAAGGATGCTTTTCTAATTGGAGGGCTGTGACCAGTGGTATTCCACAGGGATCAGTGCTGGGACCTTTGCTCTTTGTAGTATATATAAATGATTTGGAGGAAAATGTAACTGGTCTGATTAGTAAGTTTGCAGATGACACAAAGGTTGGTGGAATTGCGGATAGCGATGAGGACTGTCGGAGGATACAGCAGGATTTAGATTGTTTGTAGACTTGGGCGGAGAGATGGCAGATGGAGTTTAATCCGGACAAATGTGAGGTAATGCATTTTGGAAGGTCTAATGCAGGTAGGGAATATACAGTGAATGGTAGAACCCTCAAGAGTATTGAAAGTCAAAGAGATCTAGGAGTACAGGTCCACAGGTCATTGAAAGGGGCAACACAGGTGACGAAGGTAGTCAAGAAGGCATACGGCATGCTTGCCTTCATTGGCCGGGGCATTGAGTATAAGAATTGGCAAGTCATGTTGCAGCTGTATAGAACCTTAGTTAGGCCACACTTGGAGTATAGTGTTCAATTCTGGTCGCCACACTACCAGAAGGATGTGGAGGCTTTAGAGAGGGTGCAGAAGAGATTTACCAGAATGTTGCCTGGTATGGAGGGCATTAGCTATGAGGAGCGGTTGAATAAACTCGGTTTGTTCTCACTGGAACGAAGGAGGTTGAGGGGAGGCCTGATAGAGGTATACAAAATTATGAGGGGCATAGACAGAGTGGATAGTCAGAGGCTTTTCCCCAGGGTAGAGGGGTCAATTACTAGGGGGCATAGGTTTAAGGTGAGAGGGGCAAGGTTTAGAGTAGATGTACGAGGCAAGTTTTTTACGCAGAGGGTAGTGGGTGCCTGGAACTCGCTGCCGGAGGAGGTGGTGGAAGCAGGGACGATAGTGACATTTAAGGGGCATCTTGACAAATACATGAATAGGATGGGAATAGAGGGATATGGACCCAGGAAGTGTGGAAGATTGTAGTTTAGTCGGGCAGCATGGTCGGCACGGGCTTGGAGGGCCGAAGGGCCTGTTCCTGTGCTGTACATTTCTTTGTTCTTTGTTCTTTGTTCTTACGGGGCAATCTAGAACGAGAGGTCACAGATATAGGTCGAGAGGCGGTAGATTTAAAACTGAGCAGAGGAGGCACAACTTGCAGAGGCTGGTGAAGTGGAACTCGCTGCCCCATACTGCGGATGAGTCCGAATCATTAAATGGTTTCAAGAGAGAGATTTTTTTAAAAACAGGTTAAAGGATATGGGGAACAGGCAGGGAGGTGGCTTTGAGACCAGGAAGAGATCAGCCATGATCTGATTGAATGGCGGAGCAGACTCGAAGAGCTGAATTGCCTATTTCTCCTCCTAATTCCGATATTCCTGCTCAGTAACAGTGCCTAACGACCCTGCTGGGAAATGAACCTGGTGGATTCAGGATGGGAACAGGGTCTGTTCAGCCGGAATAGATCCCACCATCCAATAGGGACAAACACCCACTGCATGGGGTGACCCAGGGAGAAGATCCAGTTGGGGACCCCGCTGGGTCGGAGAATCGGCGGGGGGGGCGGCATGAATCCCACCCCGCCGCTCCGACGCCGGCTGCCGAATTCTCCTGCACCGGTGTTCGGGCAGCGGCGGGGATCACGTCGCGCCGGTGGGGGGCCGTTGGTAGCGGCACTGCCGGCATTTCTCCGGGCCCCGATGGGCCGAGCGGCCGCGCCTTCCTCGCCAGTCCTGCCGGCATGAAATAGACATGGTCCATCCCGGCGGGACCTGGCTTGTTGGCCGTCTAGCGGGGTCCTCGGGTGGGGTGGGGGGGGGGGATCCCAGTGGCCTGGCCCGTGATCGGGGCCCACCGCTCTGCGGGCGCGCCTGTGCCGTGGGGGCACTATTTCCCTCCGTGGCGGCCTCTGTAAGGCTCCACGATGGCCAGCGCGGAGAAGCAGGGGAGACTAGGACCCGGGGGCACAGCCTTAGAATAAAAGGGAGTCACTTTAGAACAGAGATGAGGAGAAATTTCTTCAGCCAGAGAGTGGTGGGTCTGTGGAATTCATTGCCACAGAGGGCGGTGGAGGCCGGGACGTTGAGTGTCTTTAAGACAGAAGTTGCTAAATTCTTGCTTTCTCGAGGAATTAAGGGCTATGGAGAGAGAGCGGGTAAATGGCGTTGAAATCAGCCATGATTGAATGGTGGAGTGGACTCGATGGGCCGAATGGCCTTACTTCCGCTCCTATGTCTTATGGTCTTATGGAAACCCCCTGCGCATGCGCCAGAACACGCTGGCAGTCCTGCGCAAGCGCCAACTCGCGCCGGCCCACAGCGGCCCTTCAGCACCAGTTGGCGCGGCGTCAACCCCTCCAGCATCGGCCTAGCACCCGGAAGTGCGGAGGATTCCGCAACTTCCGGGCGGGCCGACGCCAGAGTGGTTTGCAGTGCTCTTAGCGCCGGTACGGGCCGCCCCGCCGATTGTGGGAGAATCCCGCCCAATGTATGGAATACAGACTCTGCCCTGTTGATATTTCTGTCATTGACACACTGAAGTGTCAGTTTCTAAGCAGTTGCAACCTGGACTATTATGTGTCAAATAAAGAAGTTAACCTGGTAAATTCACCTGCCCACTCAAAGAGTAACAGGTTACAATAATCTATATTGTCAAAAGTTGGCTTACATTAAAACTGCAATGAAGTTACTGTGAAAATCCCCTAATCGGGACATTCTGGCGCCTATTCGGGCACATAGAGGGAGAATTCACAATGTCCAATTCATCTAACATCATGGGCGAGAATCCCGCCCCTGCCGGTTGCCGAATTCTCCGGCACCGGAGATTTGGCGGGGGCTGGAATCGCGCCGCGCCGGTTGGCAGGCCCCCCCGGCGATTCTCCGGCCCGGATGGGCCGAAGTCCCGCTGCTGGAATGCCTGTCCCATCGGCGTGGATTAAACCACCTCTCTTACCGGCGGGACTAGGCGGCGCGGGCGGGCTCCGGGATCCTGGGAGGGGCGCGAGCCGATCTGGCCCCGGGGGGTGCCCCCACGGTGGCCCGCGATCGGTGCCCACCGATCCGCGGGCGGGCCTGTGCAGTGAGGGCACTCTTTTCCTTCCGCCTTCGCCATGGGCTCCACCATGGCGGAGGCGGAAGAGACCCCCTCCACTGCGCATGCGCGGGGATGCCGTGAGCGGCCGCTGACGCTCCCGCGCATGCGCCGCCCGGCAATGTCATTTCCCCGCCAGCTGACGGGGCACCAAAGGCCTTTCCCGCCAGCTGGCGGGGCAGAAATCAGTCCGGCGGGGGCCTAGCCCCTCAAGGTTAGGGCTCGGCCACTCAAGATGCGGAGGATTCCGCACCTTTGGGGCGGCGCGATGCCGGACTGATTTGCGCTGTTTTTGGCGCCGGTCGGCGGACATCGCGCCGATTACGGAGAATTTCAGCCCATGTCTTTCGGGACTTGTGGGAGGAAACCGGAGCATGCAGATGAAACCCACGCAGACACGAGGAGAACATGCAGACTCCTCACAGACAGTGACCCAAGCCAGGAATTGAACTTGGGACCCTGGAGCTGTGAAGCAACAGTGATAACCACTGTGCTGCCCTGTTGTGGAAGTTGAATGACCCAGTATAAGCTACACTGCAATAAATGGACACGATCCATTTAGGGATCCACAGTCTGAACCACCTTGGGCCTAATGCATGGATTGTTGTCTAAACACAACAGGATCATCAACATTTAAACAGAGAAGATAGTTTGATGTTCTAAGTCAGATTCTTTATGATGTAACTCTGTTGTATTGATACTATTTTCCAGATACTGATGGACCTGCTGCACATTACATTATTTCTTGATTTATTTTATGTTCCCCACCATGTGCAGTTTGTCTGGCATAATAAATGGTGAAACAACAGCAAAATACAGTGGATGCTTGAAATCTGAAATAAAAACAAAGTCCTGGAAACACTCAACAGGCCTGACAGCATTCGGAGAGGGTGAATGTTTTGAGTTGGTGGGCGAGATTTTCTCCGATATCTGCAAAGGCCGACTTCGGGTGGGGAAATTGTCAACGGTGGCTTTTTCCGAGACTTAGCAAAAAGAAATAGCAGCCACAGGTTTCACAACGGGTCGCTTGCGCGCAGTCCCTGGTTTGCCCGCCCCACCATCAAATCTGTGTTTCGATTGAGGCGCCATATTTAAAGGCTGCTCCAGCACACAGCTAGCACACCAGGAAACTATCTTCACCCAAGTGCATCCTCTGGCATCAAGCTGGCACCACCCTGGCATGACCCTCTCCACCCTGAGTGTTGCCCTCCCTTTGAATTCCCTTGGAAAACTGCTCGCTAGGTACATACATTCTGAGACCAGTCGTGCTTCAGGCCGTTCACACTGCCATGGATGGATTTTTTTGACGTAGGGGTACAATTCTGGCATGTGGGCCTGATAATTATATGCTAGCTTATTACAACGAAGTGGAGATGCCGGCATTGGACGGGTGAGCATAGTAAGAAGTCTTACAACACCAGGTTAAAGTCCAACAGGTTGGTTTCGAATCACGAGCTTTCGGAGCACTGCTCCTTCCTCAGGTGAATGAAGAGGTGGGTTCCAGAAACATATATATAGACAAAGTCAAAGATGGTACTTTGAATACGAGTCTTTGCAGGTAATTAAGTCTTTACAGGTCCAGACGGAGCAACTGGAGAGAGGAATAATCACAGGTTAAAGAGATGTGAATTGTCTCAAGCTCTTCTGCCTGGGCTTGCAAAATCCTACAACTGTCCTGGCTTGAGACAACTCATTCATTTGAAGAAGGAGCAGTGCTCCGAAAGCTAGTGATTTGAAACAAACCTGTTGGACTTTAACCCGGTGTTGTAAGACTTCTTACTGTATGACAAAGAAGTTCTCGAAGTTGAACCTCTGGAAACTATCCGTCACTGAAGGGGAGCGGAGACAATCACTGCCTGCTTTTACATTGCTGTGAAATGTGACTTTGGCCTTCTCGCAATATTTTTTGCTCCCACTGCTGCACCCGCTCAACGCAAACGGGAGCAGAAAATTCCAGCTTATGTGACTCTTCAGAGTTTAACATTTCAAATCCATGTGATTCTTCTCAGTTAAAGAGGGGGAGAAAGTAATGGAATCAGTATATGTGTGAGCTGGGAGAGATTCCACAAAAATGTGTAGGGCACAGGACAAAGTGTTAATGGCAGTAAAATTGCCGATACTGACATACAGGTAAGATGCAGAATGTGTTACCGGGGAATAAAAATCAACGCTGAGTGAAAGCAAAACTTTGGAGCAAATGGCTGTTTGGGAGGTTGCATTGGGATAATCTTTGTTTTTAGTTAGCTAATCCCAGTGCTCAGTCCACAAGCATAAGCCCAACCTTTCTGTTGCTTACCGTTTCAACTCAGCATCGTGCTCTCATGTCCACATGCCCGTCATTGGCCTGTTACAATATTCCAGTGAAACCCAACACAAACTGGAAGGATAGAACCACATCTTCCAACTGGGCATATTACAGGCTTCGGCACTCAACACTGAGTTCAACAACTTTAAGACTGTGACCTTTCTCCTCCATCTGACCCCCTGCTTTTTTTAAATCCAAAAATAATTTGTACCAACGCAATCCCACCACCCCCAGATGTTCCTTGCTCTTAAGTTTTCCTTTGACTGAGCACTGACTTTTGTTCTCCCAGTAACACATTCTGCGTCTTACCTTTATGCCAGTAATAGCAGCTTTGATAGTCCTTCACGCTGCTATTAACACTTCCTTTGTCTTGCGTCCTCCACATCTTTGTGCAGTCCCACCTAACTCCCAACTATTACTGAACCTGTGCTTTGTTCCATCCCCTCTTATAGTATAACAGTCAACACATTTCTCCCTCACTTTAGCTCTGATGTCACATGGACTCAATGTTAACTCTGCTTCTCTCTCTGCAGATGCTGTCAGACTTGTTGAATTCTTCCAGCATTTTCTGTTTTATTTATAAGAAGTGGTGAAGTTTCCCTGCATTCATCAGACTTAAAAAATCAAGGAATGGGAACCAAGAATTTGTAATCAGCAGTGACCAGATTTGAACAATAAGCTCACACAAGAAAGGTGACGCGGTAATAGATATCACCTGAGGCCATACACTGACCCATCAAGGGACAGAGGGATAAGATTCTAGTTTTGCTGAAAAATTAGACATGCTATCAAAGCTTTTCATTTTGGACTCATCAGGATAAGTTGCCAGAAATTTCCAACAATAATTGCTGAACAACAAGTTATACTGCATGAGACGAGAGTACTGATTATTTTGTCAAGTGGACTCTGTTAGGAAACTGGACCAGGCCCTAACTTTCGTTAGGATACAAACAAACAACCCCAAACAATTGTGCTATTTGTAACACTGTAGGAAAGGATGCTTCACCCCAGGAGTGATAACTGGCCAATAGGTAGCTTTTATGTTAAAACTAACTTTAATTTAAACACATAATTAACCACACTAACATCAACAAAATAGCTTTATAAATAACAGTTAAGTAGTTCTTAAATAAAAGGGAAAGCTTTACCTTTCTATCTACACCTGCCACCAAATACTAATTATGAAACCCAATTCAGTTCAAATGCCACTTATTTTTGATGTTGACAAAATAATTTACTTATCTGTGCAGACCTTTGGACAGAGATCCTTTCAAGAGCAGATCCAGTAAAATTCTGCTCAAACTAACAGCATTTGGCAAAAACCCTGTTCAACCTAAAATCCTATAACATACTGCAGAACTACAGACAGATGTGGCTCCTCCCATTAATTGCATTAACTGTATCCCGCTAAGTTCCGTGATCTGCTTAGCTAGTACTAAATACAATCCCTCATAAATGTTCTACACTCCAAGGAACCATCCAAAATATAAACAATGTTCCATTAGCCATCTCTCTATAAAGGAAGTAGATGGTTAAAAATGAATAATGACCTCACCTTTTACGACTGCTTAATAACAGCTTTAGTAGACACTATTTTAAACCAGGGTTTTTGTAACATTATTGCCACAAATATGAAATATAATATATAACAATGTATACTCTGATTGATGGAGGCATTGACATGGAGAATGTAGTATAAACAGTTAACTTCACAACTTTGTTCACATTCAAACTGGGCAGTTCGACTCAGAAACTTCTCACTGAGGTTTCAGATCCTTGAAATAGAAATTGAAAGGTTTTTGTGAGGCTGCCAATTTCTAATCTCAGTTACTCACCTGAGCTGCAAGTTGAGGGATAAATGTCCATGCAGACACCGGGGAACTCCCCATATCTCCTTGCATTAGAGCAGTTGTGATCTGTTGTATCCGCTTTGTTATGGGGCAGGGTTTAGAGAACCCCAAAGTGTATCATGGAGTTCATCTGACCCACAACTTTTAATAGATTGTGGTGTGGGGGAGCACACGGCCCACTCTACAGGTTTGGGACAGCAGAAATGGAAAAGTATTTTTTAAAGCAAAACAATGTTTATTCTATGAACTCAAGTTAACCTTTTTAAAACATACAGTGAACATCTTAGCAACCATTAATTCAAATACAACCCCCCAAAGAATACAACACTAAGTAACCCTTTAAGCTTTCCTTTTAACATCCATAAGACTTAAAACACTCTTTACCAGAAGCACATCAGGTTAAAGTCACTACTGTTATTAGTTTTAAATCACCAGGATCGATTTACAGTCTTTAGATTACAGAGAGAGATTAATACACCTTCTGGCTGTGACTGCAGCTATCCAGCTCTGAAAACGAAACTAAAACACACCCTGCAGCAAACAGCCTAAAACAAAAGTAAAAAGCTGACGGACAGCCCAGCTCCACCCACTCTCTGACATCACTGCAGTAGTAAACACCCATTTCTTAAAGGTACTCTCACTGCAGATGCCTATATACACACCCATTTATAAACACCCATTTCTTAAAGGTACTCTCACATGACAGCTTCAACAGACAGATTAACGCCTCATTGGTGAAAGTAACAATCAATGGAAAAGAGAACCGGGCCGAGTACAAAAATCACGGCCCATTTACTACCCCCCGTTTTGGGCAAAATCCAACAGGATAGTGAATACATTAATGAAATTCCTAAATAGTTGATACAAAATGTATCTCCCCAATCTGCAGTAATCTCAGACACTGATCTAAATTATAATTTAATACAGGATTCACGGACAGACAGATTCAGACTCAAATCGGGGAAATAGTCAAATATAGTGAGAGAAGACCTTTATGGAGCAGATGGGGCAGTGGACCCATGGAGGTTCACACACCCGAGGGTGAAGGAATTTTCCCAGGGCCACAAGGTCTTTCACAGAATCAACTTCTTTGTAGTGGGAAAATCGGTGCTTCCGATAGCAATCCGACCATGCCCCACACTACGTGGATGTGAGGTTGGAGACGGGCTTGACCCAAGCCCAATGGAGGCTGGACACAGCCCTCCTTGCAGAGAGGCGTTCTGTGAGAGGATATCACAAGCCATGGACGTGTATGTAACCTGCAACCAGAATGGGGAGGTCTCACCCTCCACATACTGGGAGGCACTGAATGTGGTGAGAACAGGGGTGATTATTGCACACAGGGCATTCAAAGGTAGGAAGGAGAGGGAGGTTCGGGAACAACTCATCGACTCCACACTGCAGGTGGACAGGCAGCAGAACTCTACGGCCCTGGCTGTGGAACTACTGGCAGAGAAAATAAAATTACATATGGAACTTGACCTGCTCTCCTACCAAAATGGATGACCTCACATTTACTAACATTGTACTCCATCTGCCAGACCCTTGCCCACTCACTTAAACTATCCCTCTGCCAATTTTCAGTGTCCTCTGCAAACTTTACTCTACCATTCATCTTAGTGTCATCCACAAACTTTGACACATTTACACTTGGTCCCCAACTGCAAATCATCTATGTAAATTGTTAGCAATTGCAGTCCCAAAACTGATCCCTGAGGCACACCACTAGCCACTGATCACCAATCAGAAAAACACCAATTTATCCCCACTCTTTGCTTTCTGTTAGTTAACGGATCCTCTATCCATGCTAATACATTACCTGTAACCCCATGCACCTTTATCTTATGCAGCAACCTTTTGTGCGGCACCTTATCGAATGCTTTGGGAAATCCAGATACACCACATCCATTGGTTCCACGTTGTCAATCACGCTTGTCATTTCCTCAAAAAATTCCAATAAATTAAACATGACATGCCTTTCATGAACCCATGCTGCATCTGCCCAATGGGACAGTTTCTATCCAAATGTCTTGCTATTTCTTCCTTGATGATAGATTCAAGCATTTTCCCGCTACAGAAGTTAAGCTAACCGGCCTAAGGTTATCCACCTTTTGTCTACCTCCCTTTTTAAAACAATGGCATCACATTTGCTGTTTTCCAATCTGCCAGAACCACCTCATAGTCCAGAGAATTTTGGTAAATTTCCATGAGCGCATTTGCTATTACCCCGTCATCTCTTTTAGTATCCTGGGATACATTCTATCAGGGCCAGGAGACTTGTCTACCTTCAGCCCCATTAGCTTGCCCAACACTACCTCCTTAGTGATAATGATCATTTTAGGTCGCCACCTGCCATAGCCTCCTTGCTGTCTAATACTGGTACATTACTTGTGTCTTCCAATATGAAGACCGACACAAAATATTTGTTCAATGCCTCGGCCATTTCCTCATTTCCCATTATTAAATCTCCCTTCTCATCCTCTAAAGACCAATGTTTACCTCAGCTATTCTTTATCGTTTTATAGATTTGTAGAAACTTTTGCTGTTCTTATATTCTGAGCTAGTTGACTCATAATCTATCTTACTTTTCTTTATGGCTTTTTTGTTGACCTTTAAAGATTTCCCAGTCCTCTAGTTTCTCACTAATCTTTGCCACTTTGTACGCATTTTCTTTCAATTTGATACCCTCCTTTATTTCCTTTGATATCCATTGTTGATTATCCCTTTTCTTACCGTCCTTCCTTTTCACTGTTATATACTTTTGCTGAGCACTGTGAAAAATCACTTTGAAAGTCCTCCACTGTACCTCACTGTCTCACCATAAAGTCTTTGCTTCAAGCCTACCTTAGCCAACTCCTCCCTCATCTCATTGTAGTCTCCTTTGTTTAAGCACAAGACACTGGTATTGGATTTTACCTAGTGAATGTTTTCTGAGGGTCATAGACTAAGCTGACAACCTTCCTTATTCATTGTGCTACTTCCCTGCCTATTAATTGTGTTATTAGGGGAGGTAGTGGAGTCGTGGTATTGTCGCTGGACTAGTAATCCAGAGAACCAGGGTAGTAATGCTCTGGGAACCTGGGTTTAAATCCTTCCGTGGCATATACTAAAATTCGAATTCAATAAAAATCTGGAATTAAATGTCTAACGATGACCATGAAACCATTGTCAATTGTCATAAAAACTCATCTAGTTCGCTCATGTTCTTCAGGGAAGGAAATCTATCATCCTTACCTGGTCTAGACCTATATGGGACTCCAGATCCACAGCAATGTGATTGACTCTTAAGTGCCCTCAGGATGGGTAATAGATGCCCGCCCAGCCAGTGACAATAGAAAAATTAATCCTGGTGGGTGACCCTGTCTACAACTATTTATATTAATTTTTTGTATACTCAGTGTTGTTCATTTTAAAAATAATTTTATAAATTTAAAGTTCCCAATTCACTTTTTATCCAATTAAGGGTCAATTTAGCATAGACAATCTGCCTATCCTGCACATCTTTGGGTTGTGGGGCTGAGACACATGCAGTCACGGGGGGGGGGGGGGGGGGGCATGTGCAAACTCCAGGGGCTGGGATTGAATCCGGGTTCTCGGCGTCGTGAGGCAGCAGTGCTAACCACTGCACCACCGTGCTGCCCATATACTCAGTGTTATAGCTGGTGTGGTTCAAGAAGGCACCTCAGCATCATCTCCTAAAGGGCAATTAGGGATGGGCAATCAATGCTCGACCACATGCCTCGAATGAATGAAAAGCGTAAGAAATCAGAATCAAGTTCCTTACCCAGAAGGTGATGGAATAAGATGAGGAGAATAACATAGATAATTTTAAGGGAATCAAGATAAGTAAATGAGAGAGAAAGGAACAGAAGGATATTCTGATAAGATTTGATGACGTCAGGTGGAATGGGGTTCATGCAGAACAGAAACATCAGCAGAGGGTTTCTATGGATTTTCAGTGACAATTCTGTGCGAAAATTTGATTCAGGATCAAAACCTAATCCGGGTGCAGAGAGGACCAGGACTACAATCAAATCTGTCCACTTCAGGATCTGACAGATGAACCTTCCCCGCCTGCATGGAGCTAATACTCTCCATGACCTCTCCCAGTTCTAGCAGTGCTTCCAGGCCCCGTTTCCTGTCTTCCCCCACAACTGGCATGTCCAGTCAATCAAGGAACTGCTTCATCTCCAAGTGCCCTGCTGGGGGCTCTGAGATATACAGCCCCTGGTGTCATGATATTCAAACACACACATCATGATGGACACACTAACAGGCAAATCAGAGTACACAACACCACAACCAATCACAGACAAGAACACCAACCACATAAAAAGCACGAGCACGACACCTGGTGGTCAGTAGGTCTGGGGAGAAGGGAACAAGAAAGAGCTGTTAAAACATCACAAGCAGGGATGTAAAGTGCAAAGTGCAGAGTGCAAAGACCAAACTGTAAATAGTAAGTTTAAATAAAGTAGCGTTGTACCACATGCAACCGTGTTGGCTCATCTGTGTGTCAGAACACCCAACACCACACCTGGTAGAAGGTCTCAAATGCCTTGTTTACCTTGTCAAGCTCTGCTACTAATTTGCCTTTGCTGTCCCTGATCTGTGCTATTTCCCTCATGGCTGCCTGCTTTTTTCTCAGCTGGTGAGCCAGCAGGTGGCTAGACTTGTCTCCGTGCCCGTACAGCTTCCCCGGTGCCCGTACAGCTTCCCCGGTGCCTGGCAGAGCTGGTGCTCTCCTTTCTTCGTGGAGAGCAGGTCAAAGCCCATCTGTAGTTATTTCCTCTCCGCCAAGAGTTCTGCAGTCGGGACCTCGGAGTATCGCCGGTCTACCTCCAGTATGGAGTCCACTAGCTGTTGCCTAGCCACCCTCTCTTCCCTATCTCTCTGTGTTTTGTAAGTGATAATTTCTCCCCTGTTCACAGCCTTCAGCGACTCCCAGACCTCCCCATTCTGTTTATTAGTAGTATGCTCATCTCTATCCTGTGATATTTTCTCGCAGAAAGCCTATTGGCCAGTAGTGCCATGTCCAACCTCCATGTGGGGGAAGGGCGGGGGGGTGGGGGGGGGGGGTGGGGGGGGGGGGGGGTTGGCACAGCCCATCTCCAACCTCACATCCATATAATATGGAGCGTGGTTGGAGATTACAATCGCGAGTATTCTGCCCTAACTAGCTCTGGAAGGGCCGATTTTCCCACTACAACGAAGTCAATTCGTAAATAGATGTTATGTATTTGGGGGAAGAAGGAGAACTCCTCCCCTGGGTGGGTGAGTCACCATGGGTCCACCGCCCCAATTTGCGCCATGAATAGGCTGAGTTCCTTTGCCCTATTGGAGGTCTTTCCCGTTTTGGGGTTCAACCTGTCCGACCGTGGGTCCTGTACACAGTGAAAGTCCCCTGATGCACAATTAATTAAACTCGAAGACGAGGTTGTATCATAACTGAAGACTTTAATAGACTAAATCTGTTCCCCAGCAGCTTCGGTACAGAATGAGGGCTGCTGGGACGGCACCTGTTCATATACCCCGCCTATCAGGGCGGAGCTACATACCAAACAGCCAATGGTAAACTCCTATGTTTACCCAATGGTCTACAGCCGCTGGGTACTGCAATACCTGATATTACCACATTCACCCCCTGTTAAAAAAAGAGTCCGACAGGGATGGTGGCCCAGTGGTTACAATTGCATTTAACATGATATGATCAGATATGGAGGTACCGTGAATATTTACAAGCGTGGAAGATATATACAGTTAGTGTTCATTTACAGTTACAGTTACAGTGTAGCAATCAGTCGGTCAGGTGGCCTGGTCGTCCTCCTGGATCGTCTGAGCTTCTGTGGTGATTCTGGTGGGGGTCCGGGCGACTGCGACTCCGGGAGCGTGGTTTCGTCCTCCATGGCAGCTTCATCACACCTCGACGGCGCTGGTGGGGCAAACGGTTGACACAAGAGGGGGGCGCCTGTAAGGGGCGTCGGTGGGTGGAATGGCCGAGGTAGGAGCAGCGGGAGGACCGACCCTCCAGTGAGATGCTGTGGGGGGGGGTAATGGTTCGGGTCTGCGTGGGGTTCCGGCGGGTGCCAGGTCTCGTAGGGAGACCGTATCTTGCTGACCGTCAGGGAACGCCACGTAGGCGTACTGGGGGTTAGCGTGCAGCAGGTGGACCCTCTCGACCAACAGGTCCGACTTGTGCGCCCGCATGTGCTTCCGAAGCAGGATGGGTCCGGGTGTCGCTAGCCAGGTTGGGAGCGAGGTCCCGGAGGAGGACTTCCTGGGGAAGACAAGGAGACGTTCATGAGGTGTCTGATTGGTAGTTGTACAGAGCAGCGACCGAATGGTGTGGAGGGCCTCCAGGAGGACTTCCTGCCAGCGGGAGAACGGGAGATTCCTGGACCACAGGGCCAGTAGAACGGTCTTCCAGACCGTTTTGTTCTCCCTCTCTACCTGCCCGTTTCCCCAGGGGTTGTAACTGGTCGTCCTGCTCGAGGCAATGCCCTTGCTGAGCAGGAATTGACGCAGTTCGTCGCTCATAAAGGAGGATCCCCTATCACCGTGAATGTACGCGGGGAACGAACAGTGTAAAGATACCCTGGAGGGCCTTGATGACGGTGGTTGTGGTCATGTCTGGGCAGGGGATGGCGAAGGGGAATCGGGAGTACTCGTCAATCACGTTCAGGAAATACGTGTTGCGGTCGGTGGAGGGGAGGGGGCCTTTGAAGTCCATACTGAGGCGCTCAAAGGGACGGGAAGCCTTTATCAGGTGCTCCCTCTCTGGCCGGTAGAAGTACGGTTTGCACTCCGTGCAGATTTGGCTGTCCCTGGTGGCTGTCCTGACCTCCTCGATGGAGTAGGGCAGGTTGCGGGTCTTGACAAAATGGAAAAAGCGAGTGACCCCCGGGTGGCAGAGGTCCTCGTGGAGGGCTCGGAGGCGGTCCACTTGTGCGGTGGCACACGTGCCGCGGGACAGGGCATCGGAAGGCTCATTTAGCTTCCCAGGACGGTACAAGATCTCGTAGTTGTAGGTGGAGAGCTCTATCCTCCACCGCAAGATCTTGTCGTTCTTTATCTTGCCCCGCTGTGCATTATCAAACATGAACGTCACCGACCGTTGGTCAGTGAGGAGAGTGAATCTCCTGCCGACCAGGTAATGCCTCCAGCGTCGCACAGCTTCTACTATGGCTTGTGCCTCCTTTTCAACCAAGGAATGGCGAATTTCTGAAGCATGGAGGGTACGGGAGAAGAAGGCCACGGGTCTGCCCGCTTGGTTGAGGGTGGAGGCCAGAGCTATGTCGGACGCATCGCTCTCAACCTGGAAGGGGAGGGACTCGTTGATGGCGCACATCGTGGCCTTTGCAATGTCTGCTTTGATTCTGACAGAAGGCCTGGCGGGCCTCCGTCGACAGGTGGAAAGTTGCGGACTGGATTAGGGGTCGGGCTTTGTCTGCGTAGTTGGGGACCCACTGTGCGTAATAGCTGAAAAACCCGAGGCAGCGCTTCAGGGCCTTGGGGCAGTGAGGGAGGGGGAAATCCATAAGGTGGCGCATGCGTTCAGGGTTGGGGCCTCTAACTCCATTTCGCACTACGTAGCCGAGAATGGCTAGGCAGTCGGTGCTGAAGACGCATTTATCCTTATTGTACGTTAAGTTAAGGATTTTCGCGGTCTGGAGAAATTTTCGGAGGTTGGTGTCGTGGTCCTGCTGGTCATGGCCACAGATGGTGACGTTATCAAGATACGGGAACGTTGCTCGTAAGCCGTACCGGTCAACCATTCGGTCCATCTCGCGCTGGAAGACCGAGACCCCATTAGTGACACCAAAGGGAACCCTTCAAAATTGGTAGAGCCGCCCATCTGCTTCGAAGGCAGTGTACTTGCGGTCACTAGTGCACTAGCAGACTTTAGATCCACCGTGGAGAAGACCTTGTATTGCGCGATCCTGTTCACCAGGTCGGATATGCGGGGGAGAGGGTACGCATCCAGCATAAACCTGTTGATGGTCTGACTGTAGTCAATGACCATCCTATGTTTCTCCCCGGTCTTTACCACCACTACTTGAGCTCTCCAGGGACTGTTGCTAGCTTCAATGACCCCTTCCCTCAGTAGCCTTTGGACCTCTGGCCTGATGAAGGTCCGGTCCTGGGCACTGTACTGTCTGCTCCTGGTGGCGACGGGTTTGCAATCCGGGGTGAGGCTCGCAAACAGGGAAGGCGGGTCGATCTTAAGGATCGCGAGGCCGCAGACAGTAAGGGGGGCTATAGGGCCGCCGAATTTAAAAGTGAGGTTTTGAAAGTTACATTGGAAATCCAACCCCAGGAGTGTAGCCGCGCAGAGGTGCGGCAGGACATAAAGGCGGAAATTGTTGAATTTCCTGCCTTGGACAGCGAGGTCTGCTAGGCAGAACCCCTTTATCTCCACTGTGTGTGACCTGGAGGCCAGGGAGATTCTTTGGTTTACAGGGTGGGTAACAAGTGAACAGCGCCTTAACGTGTCGGGGTGTATAAAACTCTCCGTGCTCCCAGAGTCGATCAGGCAAGACGTCTTGTGGCTGTTGATGGAGATCGTAGTCGTTGCTGTTGCGAGTGTCCGAGGTCCACTTTGGTCCAGCATCACCGAGGCCAGATGGAGCAGTTGTGGGTTGTGACCGGGCAGCATGTAGTCGGCTGTGCTGGGGCCTGGGGACCCATCCAAGATGGCGTCTCCCATGGATCGCACATGGTGGTCGGGGATGTACAAAATGGTGGCGGGGCTGGACAAAATGGCGGCGGCCATCCGTCCAGCGTGGCGTCCGCGGGGCAAGATGGCCGCGGCCGTGGGTCGGGCGTGGCTCTCGGATAGGGGGGTGGCAGCGATTGCTGGCCGCCTGGGGCTCGAAGGGAAGGCTGCTGCGGCGGTCCGGAGTCGTTGGAGACCACGGCCACGGCTCGTGCTTGGCAGACCCCCACAAAATGGCCCTTCTTGCCGCACCCTTTGCAGGTGGAGGTGCGAGCTGGGCAGCGCTGCTGGGGGTGCTTTGCCTGCCCGCAGAAGAAGCAACGGAGCCCGACGGAGCTAGCGGGCCGTCTTACAGTGCAGGCCTGCGGGGACACAGGGAAGGTCAGTGGGGCTGCCGCTGCGGGATGCCATGCAGCCCAGGGGGCCGCTGCGCGGTCGGGTGCATAGGACTGCGCGTTTCTGGAGGCAACATCCATGGACCCTGCCAGGGTGTCCTTTTCTAATAGTCTTTGGCGGATCTCAGAAGAGCTCATACCTGCTACAAAGGCATCCCAGATTAGAAGTTCCGTGTGCTCGCTGCCCGAAACTTGCGGGCAACCACAGTTTCTGCCCAGCACCAGTAACACACGTTAGAAGTCCTCCAGCGATTCCCCGGGGCTTTGCCGTCTAGTTGCAAGCAGGTGACGTGTGTAGACCTGGTTTACAGGGCGTATATAATGTCCCTTTAACAGTTTGATCGCATCATCATAGTCCTCCGCCTCCTCGATGAGGGAGAAGATTCCAGGGCTTACTCTCGAGTGCAGGAAATGCAGTTTCTGTTCTCCTGTGGGGGTGCCTCCGGCCGTATCGAGGTAGCCTTTAAAACACGCCAGCCAGTGCTTAAAAATCCCAGCCGGGTTCTCCGCGTGGGGGTTGAGTTGTAGACACTCCGGCTTGATTCGGAGATCCATTCTTTCAGCTTAAGAGAAGTCTATTAAATTGATGCACGATCAATTAAACTCGAAGACGAGGTTGTATCATAACTGAAGGCTTTATTGACTAGATCTGTTCCCCAGCAGCTTCGGTACAGAATGAGGGCTGCTGGGACGGCACCTGTTCTTATACCCCACCTATCAGGGCGGAGCTACATACCAACCAGCCATTGGTAAACACCTAGGTTTACCCAATGCCTGATACTACCATATCCCCCCTCCCCTCTCCCCCCCCACCGCCCCCACCGCGCCCCCCCCCCCACCCCACGATCAATTGGTGTGTATCTATGTCGAGGATTTCCGCCATGGCCTTCTGTGTCATCCCAGTTGGGCGCGTACACATTAATGAGCACTACCGGTGCCCAATCTAGGCCATCGCCGACCATGTTGTGCTATCCCCCTGGGCGAACTGTCTTTGTCACCATCAACATCATCTCCTTACCTCGCAGAATGGCTACCTCCCCTAGTCCTTGTCCCATAACAGTAATGGTAGGTAGGTCAGTCCCACCAAGTCCTTCATTGCCCGCAGTCGGTCCTTCTCCCTCAGGTGCGTCTCTTGGAGGAAGACGATGTCGACTTTCATACTTTTCAGGTGGGCAAAGTCTCTGGGATTTTTCCACTGGGCCTTTAAGTCCCCTGACGTTCCAGGTGACTATCCTGATGGTTTTATTTTGACCCCCAGCTCTTGCGCGATCAACCATTCTTACCAGTTTGATGCAGCCCTGCACTCCGGGGTTTCCCTTTGTTAGGGGCCGTCCAAGATGGACATGGTCACTGTTCACCCCATGAGGTCGGGACCCTGCACTCCGGGGTTTCACTTTGTCCAGGGAGCACCCAACATGGCCGCCAACTGTGAGTTCACCATGTGGGTGAGGCCCTGCACTCCTGGGTTTCCCTTTGACCAGAGACCCTCCAAAGTGGTTGCTTGCAGCACCATTTTGTTTCAAGTCGCCAAGTGTGGCCCGTTGTGGCCAGCCTAATGCCCTCCATCTTTCTTCACCTATCGCTCCCTTATGATACATTCTCTCCCCCCCCCCCATTTTCTTTCCCCCATCACATAGCTAAACCCCCCTTCCGTTTCCACCTGCTTCCTCCCCTTGTTATCCGTCCGTGCTGTTGTCTAACCACCCCCATCCCGCATACGCCGTCCCCTTTACGGGGGATGTGCTGCTGCCTCTCTCCCCTGCATGAATCCCGGTGCTAACTACCTCACTTATGTGGTGGCCCCCCCTCCCAGGGCTTGTTGCATTTCCTCCCGTTGCCCGATCTCTACGCCCCCTGCCTGCCATTCCCCTCACCTTCCTGTGCTTAGCTGTACTCTCTCATTCTTACCTCTCTTACTGCTCTTGTCTCCAAAACCAGGCAGTGTTCTCCTGCGTAAAGAGGTCGCTGTGGCGATGGTCTACTGTTGGCTGTACAGACTGTAACAGGGAGAAAACAGTTTTTTAACATTGTATCATAAGAGTCTCATTCTGCGGGCTCTTCATCGCTGCCCTTGCTGCCACTTCTCCAGTCCTTTTCTTCGACAAACGTGTCAGCACCTGCAAGGTCTGTGAAAAAGTGCTCCCTGCCTTGATACGTGACCTTGAGCTTGGCTGGGTGCAGTATTCCGAATCTCACGCCGTTTCTGTACAACGCGGCCTTCGCTTTGTTAAATTCGGCCCAACGCTTGGCCAGGTTAGCCCCAATGTCCTGATAGATCCGCATCTTGTGACCTTCCCAGCTACAGATATTGGACAGCCTGGCCCAGCACAGGATTCTCTCCCGGTCCTGGTATCAGTGCATTTTTGCAGTTATTGCCCTTGGCTGTTCCCCGGATTTGGGCTTTGGTCGGAGCAACCAGTGCGCTCTGTGGATTTATGGTGGGTTGGGGAAGCTGTCCCTTCTCACCCAGGTTACCCAGCATTTGGCCACATTGTCTGTGGGGTCCCTACCTTCGATCCCCTCTGGTAGGCCTACCATTCGCACGTTCTGCCGCCTCGACCGGTTCTCCTGGTCGTCTACCTGTTCTCTCAGGTTGCCTTGTCGTGACCAGCCTTGCCAGCTCCTTTTTCCTGGGGTGACGATCCGGTCACCTTGGTCAGTTGCTGTCCTCTTCAGAACTTTAATTGCTGCCACCTGGGCCTCCAGTCAGTTTTCGGCCTTGTCCAGGCACATCTACATGCTCGCCATAGCTCCGGCTGCCGCAGCTTGTGTGTCCGATTTTACTTCCTGAGAGAAACATCCTCCACCCATCCCCTGGTGAAGGAGCATTCTTGTGCAGTGGGTTGGTTTCTCTCGCTCTGGCAAAGCCCTGGTTTCGCCGCCTCGTGCGCATCCGGTCCTGTCTTTTGCTCTTTGTCCAGGCTTTTTCCACTCCTGGTCTCCACTCGTCCTCTGCACTGGCTCTTGTTTGGCATCCTTTCCTCCTCCTTCATTTTGCTAATGTTGTGGGGATAATTTGTATCGTTTGCAGGCATTTTTCGGGCAAAAAGTGGCTACTTCGCGGGAGGAGAGCCACGTGATGTGTGACTTCTCAGCACATCCCCTCACTGGAAAACTTTGACATTTTGATATTTATGCTGCGAACAAGTCATCAGAGGCAAATGTATATTCAGAACATAATCCATTTAAGTTTTTGGAAAAGTTTAAGGAGCAAAATGCAAGACTGTTCAGACAGAGTTTATTGTTACACTCATTTAACTTCAAAATGACACATGTAGCAGGAAGAAAAAACATGATTGTAGATGTTTTATCATGACGTTGAAATTTGAGAAAAAGTTTGAAGGTGGAAAAGAAAGACTGAGATGGACTATACACCCCCGCCGGCAGCGGGATTCTCATCATGGGCACCCCCACGCCGTCAGGAAATCCGCAGGCGTGAGTGCCCTGCTGGTGAAACAGAGCATCCTGCCAATGTAGAATCCAGCTCTTGGGCTAGAGTGCGTTTGACTGCTGCAGCCATGTTTTAAAAGAACGTTTGAAAGACTACAGAGCATTTAGGAGTCTGAGGTACAGTTAATCATCGTAAAAGCTTGGGTTAATGCAATTTTGTTTTGATAAGGGGATTCCCTGGGCGGTTATTTAATTTTCAGGTTGGTGAGATGATGCATTGCTGGGTGGAGCTAAGGCTTTTTGAAAAACCATTTTTAAGCTTCAATTCTGATCTGGCTGAAGTTGTGCACAGTGAACTAGTTCCGCTCCCACTGTAAATTAGTTTAAAAAGATTAGCTGTATTCAGAGCAGTGCAGACTTGTCTGCAGACAAGGGGGAGCTGAAAAAGCCAGTTGTAAACAGCTTTTGAAGACATCCAGTCAGAGGTTCCGCCTGGAGTCATATGTTTTGTAAAGCAATGACAAGAGATTTCTTTCTCAAAGAATAACTGCAAAGAGAGTATTACTCTGTGCCATTGGTATTTAGGATTGGATTGAGAGCTGAGATGGTCTATATTCTTGTTTTTTAAGTGGGAATAATGATAACAAGAATGGGTATTGTCTTCTCTGTGTTGAGTATTGTCTAAGGGGTACTTAGACAATACTGTGTTAGTAATAAAGTTTTGTTTTAAAATACCATATCCCTATTTCTTACCTCCTTCCTCGCCTTAAGATCTTACATCCTGGAAAATTGGGCTGCCAATTCGGTCCTTCCCTCAACCATGTCTCAGTGACAGCGGAGACATCATACCGCCATGTTTTATTTGATGTCCTCAACTCGTCTGCCTTGTTCGTCAGACTCCTTGCATTGAAATAAATGCCACCCAATCTTGCCAAACTCCCTTGTGACTTAACTGGTCTAAAAGGTTCTATGCCTTCCTGACTCACTCGATGTCTCTTCTAATTTTGGCTGTGCATCTATCCCTGGTGAATCTTCTCTCAGGATCCCATCCCTCTGCCAAGTGATTTTAAACCGCGCCCAACAGCACCATCAAACCTCCCTGCAAGGACGCTGGTCCCATTTTGGTTCAGGTGCAAACCGTTCACCTTGTACAGATACCACCGTCCCCAAAAATGGTCCCAATGTCCCGGATATCTAAAGCCCTCCGTCCTGCACCATCTCTCCAGTCATGCATTCATCTGAACTAACCTACTATTTCTATGCTCACTTGCACGTGAAGGAATTCAGAGATTACTTCCTTCTGGCTACTGTTTTTATAATCTCCTTCCTAATTCCCTAAATTCTGCTGGCAGGACCTCATCCCCTTTTCTGCCTAGATCGTTGGTACCAAGGTGTACCATGATGTCTGTCTGTTTGCCCTCCCTGTTGAGTATATCCTGCAGCCGTTCAGCGACACTCCTGACTCTGGCATCAAGGAGACAACATATCGACCTGGAGTCTCTTTTGTGGCCGCAGAAACACCTGTCTGTTTCCCCCTGACAATTGAATCCTAACCACTATAGCCCTGACATTCATTTTCATCCTATCTTGTGCAGCAGTCCCATCCATGGTGCTATGAAGTTGGCTGCCACTGCTTTCCCCTACACAGTCATCTCCCCAAAAGTATCCAAAACAGTATATATTTTAGAAAGGGGGATGGCCACAGGAGCTCCTGCACTCTGCCTTCCTCTACTCTACCTGGTGGTCACCCATGCCCTCTCTGCTTGTTCAATCTTCACCTGCGGTGTGACCGCCTCACTGAACGTGCTATCCACAATCTGCTCAGCATTGCAGATGCTGCACAGTGAACCCGCCCTCAGCTCCAGCTCCTGAATGTGGTTAGCCAGTAACTGTAGTCGGACACACTTCCTGCACACGTGGCCACCAGAGACAACTGAAGCTTCCATGATTTTCCACACAGCAGAGGAGGAGCATATCACAGGTGCAAGCTTTCCTGCCATGACTACCCTTACACCCCTTATTTACTGCCTTTTATAACAAAAGATTATGCTTATATAAGAATTTTATTAACTTATCTCCGTTACGCTAACTTCACTTTCCTTGCCCAACTTTGTTTCCTTATATTACTTTGTTATAATGACCGCTTGTTCTCTGTGATCAGGATCGAGTGTTCTGAAGGCTACGTTGCCTGCCTGGTGCTCGGGTTCGGGATATCATCTGGGCTGCAGAGGAACTTGGAGTGGGAGGGGAAAGATTCAGTTGTCGTGGTCCACGTAGGTAACAACGACATAGATAGAACAAGAATAGAGGTTCTGAAAGAACATGAGCAGCTCGGGGCTAAATTAAAAAGCAGATCCAAAAAGGTAATAATCTCTGGATTACTGCCTGAGCTACGAACTAATTGGCACGGGGCCAATACGATTAAAGAGGTTAATGCGTGGCTCAAAGGTTGTTCTGGGATAAATGGGTTTGAATTCATGGGACATTGGCACCAGTACTGGGGAAGGAGGGAGCTGTTCCGATGGGATTCAGTTGTATGGAGAGTTAGAAAATTCAAGTTAAAGGAGAAGGTGAGTGTAGGTTAATGACAAGGACTTTAAACAAGTTAAAGGAGAGGTTAGTAAAGTTTCCAGAACAGGTAATAGAACAGAGTGTAGAAAGTGGCAGGACTCTAACATTCGGCACAGCAAGAAAAGGGGACAACTATGAGAAGGGTCGATCAATGCCGGTCTGAGGGTGTTGTACCTAAATGTACGCAGTATATGAAACAAGGTAAATGAGCTTGTTGCGAACAATGAAATTGGCTGGTACAATGGCTGCAAGGGGATCTGGGCTGGGATCTAATATCCAAGGATATGTGTCCTTTTGAAATGACTGACAAATGCGTAGCGGGTTTGGGGTTGCATTGTTAGTAAGAAATGAACTTCAAATTGATAGCAAGAAGCGATATAGGGTCAGAAGGTGTAGAATCTGTCTCAGAATTGAAGAATCGCAAAGGAAACAAGACCCTGATGGGAGTTGTGTATCGGCCCCCTGGCAGTAGTCAGGACGTGGGGAAGAAAATAAATCAGGAGATAGAAAAGGCACGTAAAAAAGACAATATGACAATAATCATGGGGGACTTCAGTATGCAGGTATAGTGGGAAAATCAGGTTGGTAGAAAATCCCACGAAAAGTAATTTGTGGAATGTCTGCGAGATGGTTTTTTGGAGCAGCTTGTGGTGGAGCCAACTAGGGAACAGGCAATTCTGGATTTGGTGATGTGTAATGAGGCAGACTTGATTAGGGAACTTAAGGTGAAGAAACCCTTAGGGAGCAGTGACCACAATATGATGGAACTTACCCTGCAGTTTGAGAGGGAGAAGCTGCAATCTGATGTAACGCCATTACAATTAAATAAGGGTAACTACAAAGACATGAGGGAGGAGCTGGCCAAAGTTGATTGGAAAAGGAGCCCAGCAGGGAAGACAGTGGAACAACAATGGCAGGGGTTATTTGGGAGACACAACACAAATTCATCCCAATGAGGAGGAAGCATGCTAACGGGAAGACAAGGCAACCATGGGTTGACGAGGGAAGTCAAGGACAGCACAAAAGCAAAGGAAAAAGCATACAAAGTGGCGAGAATTAGTGGGAAGCCAGTGGATGGGGAAGCCTTTAAAAGCGAGCAGAGGACAACTAAAAAAAAGCAGTCAGGGGGGAGAAGATGAAATATGAATGCAAGCTAGCTAGTAATATAAAAGATGATTGTGCAGGGTGGGTACAGGCAGTGACAATGACGGTGCTGTTGAGGTTTCTGTATTTCTTTGTTCCCAAGTCATTTTTTAAGGAAGTTCAATGGCTGATCTCCGGTTTGTGTGGGCAGGGAAGACCTGGCGGGCTTTCTTGGAGCAGGGGGCGGGGGCAGGAGGAGCTGACATTGCTGAACATGATGAGCTATGATTGGGCGGCGAACATTGCGACGCTAAGGAAATGGGCCATGGGAGCGGGGTCGGTGTGGAGTTGGGTAGAGGCGGCATCGTGCAGGGGGATGTGTTTGGGGGCTTTGTTGTTGGCGCCTTTACTGTCTCGCAGTCAGTACTCAGTGAGCCGAGTGCTAGTGTCAGTCGTAAGGATGTGGGGGCAGTGGAGGCAACATTTGGAGCTGGAGGGTGCCTCGGTGTGGGCGCCGATCTGTAACAACCATAGATTTGTGCCGGCGGGGGTGGATGCAAGGTTTAGGGGGTGGCAGCAGGCAGGGATTGAGCGCTTCAGCGACTTGCTTATAGGGGGCAAATTTGTGGCGCTGGAGGGCCTGAAGGAAGTGTACGAGTTACCCGGGGGAATGGCTTTAGGTACCTGTAGCTTTGGGACTCCGTAAGGAGAGACCTACCGTCCTTTCCTGGGCTGCCGACCCTGGGGTTGCAGGACAAGGTGCTGTCAAGGAAGAAATAGGGGAGGGGAAGGTGTTGAATATCTAGAAAGAGTTGATGGAGTGAGATGGGGTCCTGGTGGGGGAGATTAAGCATGAGTGGGGTCCGGGATGTGGGCAGAGGCCTTGCAGAGGGTGAACACGTCCACATCATGTGCGAGGTTAAGCCTCATCCAGTTTAAAATGGTGCATGAGGCTCATATGACGGTGGCAAGGATGAGTAAGTTCTTTGAGGGCCCACTGCACACCGCCCACTAGAGGATAGATGTGTGCGGTGGGGCCCACGAATCACATCTACATGTACTGGGCATGTCTGAGACTGAGGGGGTTCTGGCAGGGATTCTCGGATTTGATGTCCGAGGTGCTGGGTGTGGGGGTGGTTCCGAGTCCAGAGGTGGCGATATTTGTGGTGTCGGAAGACCAGGAGCCCAGGGGGTGAGGCCGATGTTTTGGCTTTTGCCTCACTGGTAGCCCGGAGACGGATTTTGCAAGGGTGGGGGGACTCGGAGCCACCGAGTGACCTGACAGAATTCCGGAGGCTGGAGAAGGTCAAGTTCACCGTGAGGGGGTCGGCAGAGGGGTTCACCCGGAGGTAGAAGTCATTTATTGATTCCTTTAAGGAGGATTAAGGGGTCAGCAAAAGGCCAAGGGGGGTGGGGGTACGGGGTTTACAATGGTGAAGGCGGGATGCGATGTGGGGTTGGCGTCAGGGCGGCAGGAGGGGTGTGGTTATTCATTGGGTTGTTCTGTGGTTCTTCTGATGTTTTTGTGCGTATGTGTGAAACTGCCTTAAATAAAATATTTTCTGAAAAAAATAAAATAAAAGATTGCAAGAGTTTTTTTTGATTATATGAAAGTAAGATAGAGACAAGAATAGAACACTGGAAAATGAGGCTGGAGAAGTAATATAGGGAACAGAGAAATGGCAGAGGAACTAAATAGTTACTTTGCATCAGTCTTCACGGTGGAACACATCAGTGGCATACCAGAGCTCCAGGGGGCAGAGGTGAGTGCAGTGGCCACCACGAAGGAGAAGGTTCTGGGGAAACCAAAAAATCTGAAGGTGGATAAGTCACCTGGACCGGATGGACTATACCCCAGGGTTCTAAAAGAGATAGCTGAGGAGATTGTGGAAGCATTGGTGGTGATCTATCAGGAATCACTGGAGACAGGAAGGGTCCCAGAGGACTGAAAAGTGGCTAATGTAACACCGCTGTTTAAGAAGGGAGGGAGGCAGAAGATGGGAAATAATAGGCCAGTTAGTCTGACTTTCATTGTTGGTAAGATTTTAGAGACTATTATTAAGGATAAGAGTGTGGACTACTTACAAGTGCACGGTAAAATAGGACTGAGTCACCACGGATTCATAAAGGGGAGGTTAAGCCTGACAAATCTGTTAGAATTCTTCGAGAAGGTGACAAAGAAGCTAGACAGAGGAGAACCAGTGGACATGAGCTATTTGGATTTCCGGAAGGCCTTTGACAAGGTGCCTTACAGAGGGCTGCTAAATAAGATAAGAGCCAACGGTGTTAGGGGTAAGGCACTGGCATGGGTAGAACTTTGGCCGACTGGCAGAAGGCAGAGAGTGGGGGACAAAGGGGTCCTTTTAAGGATGGCAGTCGGTGACTAGTGATGTTCCACAGGGGTCAGTGTTGGGACTACAGCTATTCATGATATGAATTAATAATCTGGAAGAGGAAACTGAGGGCCCTGTTGCTATGTTTGCAGACAAAAAAAGATATGTAGAGGGACAGGTTGTGTTCAGGAAGCAGGGAGGCTATAGAAGGACCTGGGCAGGCTATGAGAGTGGGCAAAGAAGTAGCAGATGGAATACAATGTGGAAAAGTGTAAAGTAATTCACTTTGGTAGGATCAATAGAGGCATAGGCTATTTTCTAAATGGGTAAAGGCTTCAGAAATCAGAAGCACAAAGGGTCTTAGATGTTCTAGTTCAGGATCCTCTTAAGTTTAACATGCAGGTTCAGTTGGCAGTTAGGAAGGCAAATGCAATGTTAGCACTCATGGCAAGAGAGCTAGAATACAAGAGCAGGGGTGTACTATTGAGGCTGTATAAGGTTCTGGAGTATAGTGAGCAGTTTTAGGTCCCATATCTAAGGAAGGGTGTGCTGGCCTTGGAGAGGGTCCAGAGGGGTTCACAAGAATGATCCCTGGAATGAAGAGCTTGTCATTTGAGGAGCGGTTGAGGACTCTGGGTCTGTACTCATTGGAGTTTAGAAGGACGAGAGGGGATCTCATTGAAACTTAAAGAATACTGCGAGGCCTGGATAGAGTGGACGTGGAAAGGATGTTTTCACTCGGAAGAGAAACTATAACCTGATGGCACAGCCTCAGACTGAAGGGACAATCCTTTAAAACAGAGATGAGGAGGAATTTCTTCAGCCAGAAGGTGGTGAATCTGTGGAACTCTTTGCCGCAGAAGGCTTTGGAGGTCAAATCACTGAGAGCCTTTAAGACAGAGATAGATGGACTCTTGATTAATATGGGATCAAGGATTATGGGGAGTGTAATTTTCTCCTGATGTGCCGATGAGGGATCACGATTCAGCCGTCCTAACAAAGAACATCAGACTTGGATTGAAACAAAAACTATTTATTGTCAACTACTACTCTAACGGTTATTACAATGTCTAAGATAGAAACAGTGGGAATTAATGGTCTAACACTAACTAACACTAAGAAACTACAGAGCTACTCTCATATGCAACTGCTGTTCACTCTGCACGAACACCTTTTGCCTGACCACATGGTGCGTCTGGGTTACGTACCTGCATACTTGCACCACCTGCTGGTTGGATGGTAAAACTACAACAGTAAAACATATAATTTATATTACACATAAATAATCATAGTATATACAGATGATAGTCTACCCATCATCCCAGGGAGAAGAATGGGGATGAGAAACATATCAGCCATGATTGAATGGCGGAGCAGACTCAATGGCCCAAATGGCCTAATTCTGCTCCTATGTCTTATGGGCTTATTTGTGTTGTGTCTCAGTAAATTCCTTCCTCCCCAAAAAAACATTTCTTAAACTCACGACTGCTTCACTGTGATGTTGACTGCGAGGTCAATGGGAACACAAATCCGACCTTGGTGTTTATGAAACTCAACTGCTCTCTGCTCCTACCCGGATTGAGCTCTATACTCAGTCCTTTTAGCTTCACCTTCTCCCAGTTTCACCTAACTCCCTGTTTTCCACCCAACTCCAAAAGCACTCTCGTCTGGCCAAGGAGCCCTCACCATGCAGCAATAGATTGGAGGAGTCAAATTAGTATCAAGGAGTTCCTGGAGTGCTTAAGGGATGGGTTTTTGGACCAATTCATTCAGGAACCATCGAGAGAACAGGGCTTCCTCGACTGGGTATAGAATCATAGAATTTGCAGTGCAGAAGGAGGCCATTCGGCCCATCAAGTCTGCACCGGCCCTTGGAAAGTGCACTCTACCTCAGCCCACACCTCCGCCCTCTCCCCGTAACCCAACCGAACCCAACATTTCTTGGACACTAAAGGCAATTTAGCATGGCCAATCCACCGAACCTGCACATCTTTGGACTGTGGGAGGAAACCAAAACTGGAGCACCCGGGGGAAACCCCCACAGACACAGGGAGAAAGTGCAAACTCCGCACAGACAGTGACCAAAGCCGGGAATCGAACCTGGGACCCTGGAGCTGTGAAGCAACTATGCTAACCACTGTGCCCCCCTTGTATTGTATAATGAGAAAGGAATCATTGACAATCTGGCTGCGCAAAGCCACTTGGGGATGAGCGACCATAATATGCTAGAATTCTTCAAGAAGATGAAGAGCGGCGTTGTTGATTCTGAGACTAGTCCTGAATCTAAATAAAGGAAATTACGATGGTATGAGGCATGAGTTTGCTATGATGGATTGGGAAACGTTACTTAAAGGGATGCCAGTAGATGGCACGGCAAATATTCAAAGAGCACATGGTGGAACTGCAACAATTGTTCATTTCTGTGTGATGCAAAAGTAAAACGGGAAATGCGGCCAAACCATGGCTTATTGGTAAATTAAAGATGGTGTTAGATTCAAGGAAGCGGCAGACAAATTGGCCAGAAGAAAATGCAGATCTGAGGATTGGGAGCAGCTTAGAATTCAACAAAGGAGGACCAATGGATTGATTCAGAAGGGGAAAATAGAGTACGAGAGAAAGCAATGTGGGGAACATAAAAACTGACTGTAAAAATGTTCATCTGTATGTGAAGAGAAAAGGATTGGTGAAGACAAAGGTCGGTCCCTTACAGTCAGAAACAGGGGAATTTATAATTGGGAACAAAGGAATGGCTGGCCAAAGAAATACATACTTTGGTTCTGTCTTCACAAAGGAGGACACAAATAACAAACCAGCAATGTTGGTAAACACAGGGTTTAGGGAGAGCGAGGAACAGGCAGCACGGTAGCATAGTGGTTAGCACTGTTGCTTCACAGCTCCAGGATCCCAGGTTCGATTCCCCGCTGGGTCACTGTCTGTGCGGAGTCTGCACGTTCTCCCCGTGTGTGCGTGGGTTTCCTCCGGATGCTCCTGTTTCCTCCCACAGTCCAAAGATGTGCAGGTTAGGTGGATTGGCCATGCTAAATTTCCCTTAGTGTCCAAAAAAAAAGGTAAAGTGGGGTTACGGGGATAGGGTGCAAGTGTTGGGCTTGGGCTTGGGTAGGGTGATCTTTTCAGGGGCCGGTGCAGACTCGATGGGCCAAATGACCTCCTTCAGCACTGTAGATTCTATGAACTAAAGGAAATTAGTATTAGTAGAGAAATGGAGTTAGGGAAATTGATGGGATTGAAGGCTGAAAAATCACCAGAGCCTAATAATCTACATCCGAGTATTTAAGGAATTGGCCCTAGAAATAGTGGATCCACTGATAGTCATCTTCCAAGATTCTAAAGACTCTGGAACTGTTCCTACAGATTGCAGAGCAGCTAATGGAACTCCAGTATTTAAAAAGGGATGCGGAGAGAAAACACAGAATTATAGGTGAATCAGACTGACGTCGAAGGTGGGGAAATACTAGAGTCCAATCTCAAAAAATGTAATGGTAGGTGCAGATCGCTATATGGATGCTTACTGTGCTGTAGTTTAACTGGATCACTGCACTTTCAAACTTGTTGCTCCAACTGTGCTATAGTTTAACTGGATCACTGCACTTTCAAACTTGTTGCTCCAACTGTGCTATAGTTTAACTGGATCACTGCACTTTCAAACTTGTTGCTCCAACTGTGCTATAGTTTAACTGGATCACTGCACTTTCAAACTTGTTGCTCCAACTGTGCTATAGTTTAACTGGATCACTGCACTTTCAAACTTGTTACTCCTTGAGCAAGAGGTGAATTTGCCATGCACCTGTTTGTCGACACTCTTCAGTATGTGTAGTTCCAGCTGCTCAGAAATTAAACGCTTCAGAGGTGCAAATACAGGAATACCAATGAACCCATTGTACAGTAAACACATTATTCACCATCTGCGTTTCCCTTAGTCTCAGAAACCTCTCCATTTGGACATGCTCCCTGGCCTGGGTCACCACCGGCAGTTGTTTTTGGTCCCTATTAGGTGGTGGGGTTCATCTCAGCTAAACAGTCTGGTGACCCTGTTGCTGGGCCTCTGATGTCACAATGGGAGATGACACTCACTCAGTTTGAAACTGGGAAATAGCCAATTGGATTTCAATCTGGAGTCCCGCCCATTAAAACGGTAGCACAGTGGTTAGCACTGTTGCTTCACAGTCCCAGGTTCGATTCCCAGCTTGGGACACTGTCTGTGTGGAGTCTGCACGTTCATCCCGGTGTCTGCGTGGGTTTCCTCCGGGCGCTCCGGTTTCCTCCCACAAGTCCCAAAAGACGTGCTTCATAGGTGAATTGAACATTCTGAATTCTCCCTCAGTGTACCCGAACAGGCGCCGGAGTGTGGCGACTAGGGGCTTTCCACAGTACCTTCATTGCAGTGTTAATGTAAGCCTACTTGTGACATGAATAAAGATTTTTTTTAAAAAATATTTTTATTCTCCTTTTTCACATTTTCTCCCAAATTTACACCCACCAACAATAAACAATAATCAGTAACAAATATGTCAATCCCCATATCAATAACAACGATCCCATCCTCCCACCAAACCCCAAACATGTGCACATGAATGACAAGAAGGAATCAGGAATCACCCATAGTCACCATCAACACACACTGCCCCCCTCCCTGCAGCCCTCTCACCCATCCCCCCCAACTAATGTTCGATGTTATCCAGTTCTTGAAAGTGCATAATGAATAATGCCCATGAATTGTAGAACCCCTCCATCCTTCCCCTCAGTTCAAACTTAACCTTCTCAAGGCTCAAGAATTGCAACAGGTCCCCCCGCCACGCCAGGGCACAGGGTGGAGAGGCTGCTCTCCAACCCATCAGGATCCGCCTTCGGGCGATCAACAAGGCGAAGGCTACAACATCTGCCTCCGCACCCGCTATGAATAAAGATTATTATTATAATTACTATTATTAAAAGGGAGGCACAGGAAATCAGTCAGAAATATTCACATAATGAGATCAATAGTGCTCATCAATCAAAATGTTCAGACAAATACACTCAGTCCTGGTCTGAAATCTTGAAGTGACTCTAACTGCTCCTTTTCATTGGGACTGAATGAATTTTGCCTCAGCCTGAAACAGATTAAGCAGAAAATAAACAACTTGAACAACAGTGTAATTAACGGAGACTGAGGTTAATATTTGAATAATACTTACCATAATATTGCCAGAATTCCACTGAGATTTTATTTATATTAAACATTAAGAAAACCACTCACCACATCTCCTCTAGAGTCCTGCAGGTCTTTAAGAGGTGGCACAATGCGGGGACAGATTGGTCTGTAAAAAAGTTTGATCCCAGGTACATAACTTTCAGCGATTGGTTTGTACTGAGAGCAGAGACCAGGTCCTCAATACAGGAATCTGTGAGACCAACACCCCACAGACTAGGGAAGAGAGAGGAATAACAGGAATCAGGGTAAATCCAGTATTTATTAATAACACTATATCAATGGCATTAATAATTTACCACATTTATTGATAACAATATTATACAGGGATTAGTAATAATACTAGCACTGATACTAATAAAAATACGATGCTTATTCATAATATTTCCACTGATATTACTAATTTATTAACACACAAACACAAATAATAATGATTAATAACAATCCCTGACACTGATAATTTATTGTGTTAATTAATAATATTGCCACTGATACTAATAATGTGAACCATTTATTAATAACATTGTTACTGAAACAAATAACAATGTACTGTATTTATTAGTCACACTGTCATTAATATGATTAATAATGTACAATGCTTATTAATAACACTTTATAATCTACAGTATTTATTATGTGGAAATACAGAAAATAGTAGGTCATTCAACCCTTCGAGACTGTTCTACCATTCAATATGATTATGGCGAATCCTTTATCTCAAGGCCACACTCCAGTGCTCTCCCCATTCCTCTCGACACCTTACGGCCGGGATTCTCCGACCCCGCGCCGGGTCAGAGAATCCCCGGGGGGACGCAAGAATCATGCCCCGACGACGGCTTCCTGATACCCCCCTCAGATTCTCGGGCGCCCGCGGGATTCTCGTCGCGCCAGTCGTGGGCCGTTGAAAGTGGCCCCCATGGCCATTCTCTGGGCCCCGACGGGCCGAGTAGCTGGAAAGTTCGTCCGAGTCCCGCCGGCGTGGGTTACTCAGGTCCCACACGGCGGGACCAGGAAGGTGAGTCTGCAGAGGCCGTCTTGGAAGGAGGGGTGGGGGGATCCGACCGCAGGGGCGGCCCACGGTGGCCTGGCCCGCGATCGGAGCCTACCGATCGGCGGGCGGGCTGGTTCCGTGGGGGCCTATGTTCCTCCGCGCCGGGCCCCTGTAGGGCTCCGGCATAGTGCCCGGGGGCCGGCGTGGAGACAGGAGCCCCCGTGCATGCGCAGAATCACGCTGGCCGTAGCGCGCATGCGCGAACTCATGCTGGCCGTTCTGCGCTGGCTGGAGCTGCGGGGACCACCGGTGCTGACCGCGCCCTAGGAAGGGGAGCATTCCCCATTATCGGGGAGCATTGATGCCGGAGTGGTTGGCACCGCTTTTCACGCCGGCGTGGGGACATAGCCCCATTATTGGAGAATCCTGCCCATAGAGTCTAGAATTCTATCTATTTCCTTTTTAAATTTATTCAGTAACTTGGCTTTGACAAACTTTTGTGGACAAAGAATCATAGAGGTTTCCAGCACACAAAAAAAGAGACCGTCGGCCCATCATGACCGCCAGCCATCAAGTATCGATCTATTCTAAGGCCATTTTCATGCACTTGGTCTTTAGCCTTGTAATAACAATCTTTATTGTCACAAGCAGGCTTACATTAACACTGCAATGAAGTTACTGTGAAAAGCCCCTAGTCGCCGCATTCTGGCACCTGTTCGGGTACACAGAGGGAGAATTCAGAATTCTCAGCTGGGACGGGACTTGAACCCGCGCTGCTGGCCTTGTTCTGCATTACAAATCAGCTGTCTAGCCTACTGAGCTAAACCACATGTAAAGTTCTTATTTCCTCATTGCAACTAACTGTTCCAACTATTTTTGTGTTGTCTGCAAATTTGGCTATAGATCTGTCTATCCATGTCATGTTTATAGATTGTAAATAGCTTGGGCCCTAGGATCGACCCCTGTGGCACCCCAAGAGTTACATCTTGCCATCCAGAGAAAGACCTATTCATCCCGACTCTCTGCTTCGGTCCGTCAGCCAGTCTCATAAATTACCCCCACTCTCATGTGATGTAACCTTGCGAATTAAGCTTCTGTGCGGCACCTTATCAAACACCTTCCGCATAGAGATTCCGCTGCCACCAGATGGCGCACCGCCGAGAAATGCAGGACTCTGTGGCTGGAGAATCCCGCCATTAATCATCGATTGTTGTAATATTCCAATTGGTTCGCCAATATCCTTGAGGGAAGATATTCGGCTGTCCTTACCTGGTCTAAATGTAATACTCGACTCTTAACTGTTCCCTGATATAGCCTAGAGAGCCATTCAATTCAAGACTGTGAACAATATTACTGTGCTGGATTCTCCATTCCCCAGCCACATGTTTCGCTGGCGGAGGAATTCTCTCCTCCCACCCCTCGTCAATGGGGCCGGAATTCTCCGGCCATTAGGATTCTCTTTTCCCGCTGGCAGCATAGCCTCCGCCTGCAGGTTTCCCGGCACCATGTGGTGGTTTCAATGGAAAATCCCACTGATAAGCATCGAGAGGAGAGACTCAACAAACAAAGAACAAAGAAAAGTACAGCACAGGAACTGGCCCTTCGGCCCTCCAAGCCCGTGCCGACCATGCTGCCCGACTAAACTACAATCTTCTACACTTCCTGGGTCCATATCCCTCTATTCCCATCCTATTCATGTATTTGTCAAGATGCCCCTTAAATGTCACTATCGTCCCTGCTTCCACCACCACCTCCGGTAGCGAGTCCCAGGCACCCACTACCCTCTGTGTAAAAACCTTGCCTCGTACATCTACTCTAAACCTTGCCCCTCGCACCTTAAACCTATGGCCCCTAGTAATTGACCCCTCTACCCTGGGGAAAAGCCTCTGACTATCCACTCTTCCTATGCCCCTCATAATTTTGTAGACCTCTATCAGGTCGCCCCTCAACCTTAGTCGTTCCAGTGAGAACAAACCGAGTTTATTCAACCGCTCCTCATAGCTAATGCCCTCCATACCAGGCAACATTCTGGTAAATCACTTCTGCACCCTCTCTAAAGCCTCCACATCCTTCTGGTAGTGTGGCGACCAGAATTGAACACTATACTCCAAGTGTGGCCTAACTAAGGTTCTATACAGCTGCAACATGACTTGCCAATTCTTATACTCAATGTCCCGGCCAATGAAGGCAAGCATGCCGTATGCCTTCTTGACTACCTTCTCCACCTGTGTTGCCCCTTTCAGTGACCTGTGGACCTGTACACCTAGATCTCTCTGACTTTCAATACTCTTGAGGGTTCTACCATTCACTGTATATTCCCTACCTGCATTAGACCTTCCAAAATGCATTACCTCACATTTGTATCCTGAGAGTGATTGGCACACCGCCAAGAAATACGCAGCTGGGCAAACGGAGAATACCACTCAGGATTTCCCATTGAAGCCACCCCACCGGGAAACCCATGGGCAGGGGTGAGCTGCCAGCAGGAACAGTAAATGCCGACTGCTGGAGAATTCTAGCCCCAATTAAGTGCATAATTTATTAAATAGACTGTTAATTACACCAGTAGTTATGTAGTGTTTATTAATAACACTCTTGCTGATAATAACATACAGTGCCAGACACCCAGTTATTCTAAACACAATCTCACACACTCTGGTACTTACTCCAATTTCTGTATTTTACAGTTAGGGTTCCTCAGAGCTGTAGACAGGAGTTTCACTCCTTCATCTCCCAGTTCATTATAATCCAGGATTAGAATGATCAGTGATTGGTTTGTAGTGAGAGCGGAGGCGAGATCCTTAATGCACAAATCTGTGAGATTGTTTTCATAGAGTCTGAAGGTCGGAGAGAGAGAAATGTCAAGGATCAGAGAAAATCTTCACTTTATTATTATACGAAGAATAATATTTAGTATAAATATAATCTGTTTGTCTCGTACTTACTCCAGTTTCTGTATTTTACAGTCCGGATTCCTCAGAGCTGCAGACAATAGTTTCACTCCTGAATCTCCCAGATCATTGTTCCCTAGTCTAAACACAGACAGAGTGCAAGAAACAAACTGAATCAAACACCAATGATATCTCTCCAATATGAACAAAAAGAGAGAGAAATCTCAGGAAGCTAATTAACTGATTTACCTAAAACGGACAACAAATTCTATTCTGTCAAACTCTCCATATACCCTGGGCGAGTACACAGTCAATTCTAGCCCCATGCGCCCCATGTGCCCTGGGGTCTTAATACAAGTGAATTAACCAATAATTTTTATAAAAATACCTTAGGCCTTTGGCCCTTGGCTGCCCAATAATTACAGTCACCAGGTTTGTAAATGTAAACACAATTCCTGCTACTTTTTCACAAGGACTATCGTGCAAAATGCAGTAAATACAACTGGTTAACGGCAAGCTAATACCTACAACCCACTTGAACTGTCCCACCCTCTATCCACACACACAAGACAGACAAACACAGGGATGAAAAGGGGTAAAAAAATAATAAGGATGAAGGTCAAAAGATAAGCAGCAGAATTCTCCGTTGGCAGGATTCTTTGGTCCGCTGGCAGCCCACGTGTTTTCCGATGGCGTGGGGTGGCCACAATGGGAAACTCCGTCGGCTGGCTGTGGGCACGGAGAATCCCGCTGCTGGTGGGGCCGTGCCGTGGTGGAAAACGCGGCTGGCTGACCGGAGAATCCCGCTCAAGTGCCTAATAATAATAATAATCGCTTATTGTCACAAGTCGGCTTGAATGAAGTTACTGTGAAAAGCCCCTAGTCGTCACATTCCAGCGCCTGTTCAGGGAGGCCGATACAGGAATTGAACCTGTGCTGCTGCCTTGTTCTGCATTACAAGCCAGCTGTTTAGCCCACTGTCCTAAATCAGCCCCTTTACATAGGCCTTTATACAGCCTTTGTTTTATATTGTGATTCTTCAACACACTTTCTTCACAGCAAGCCTGCTGATTAAAGTCTTTGGTCTGCAGCCTGTAATGGTCTTCTTGGTAGTTTCATTCATTCAGTGTCCCTGTAGTTTAGAAAATGCAGCACTCACAGGCAACAGACCTTCTGATAAAACCCATTGCTTTTCAACTTTGCTTTCAGTTCGAGATTCCCATTCAGGCCTCTATCTTTCTGTAGAGAGAGTTGGTCAGTTCTGCCTCTGCCTTTCAGGAGAGTATGTTGGTTGGTTCTGGAATCTGCCTGTACATAGATTCATCCAGGCTCCCTGCCAGTTTGGAAACACAGCCTTTCTGGAGACAAATGGAGCGGAGAGGACAGCAGATCTTCCTCAGGACTGCCTGGAGTCAAACTGAATCCAAAATGCAACCTCGGGACTCTGAAAACAGCCCAGTGAAACAGGATCCAATCATCACCAGTTACTTGGCAGAACACAGTCTTTTGGGTGGTGGCCATTCGCCATTCGGCAATCAATCAAACCGAGACCCCAATCATCTCTCTGCCACTGGTCAATCTCCAGTTTCAACCAGCACAGCCTTTTGGATTCTTCTGTTTGAATTAAAGGTACAGTCCGCTTACAGGTTGCTTGCTTTAAAGTCACAGGTCCATTAATCATCCGTGGATCAAAATGTTAACGGCAAAAATAAAAGAAAGAGGAAGGAAGGGAATAAAGAGGGAACAATATAGCCAGTTTTTTAAAAAATCAGACAAGAATGTAACAGGTTCACAGGGCGGTGATTGGTGAGAATTAGTCTATCGTTTGTCTCGCTAAGCTGGACTAAGCTAACGGATGTTGAACAATGCTTCCCCTAAGCAGCAGCTCAGCAATGGTGCGCAAGCACAGACTGCTATTTTGCGTTAGCAGGAGACACTGAAAAGATGAAGGATAAATAAATAGTCTTCGCATTTGATGCAAACAGGAACATCGTTGGTGAGTATTACAGAATTTTATTTTGTCTCTCTTGGCTTTGCAACTGATTGAAAGAATATGTGGTAAAATATATCTATTACATTATAAAATTAATTCCTCAATGACAGAAACCAATTTAATTCAACATATTTACAAGTAATAATGTCAAAACTACTTAACTTTATTCAGAAAAGTGAAACAAATAAATAAAAAGGTGCGAGATGGCAGGGTAGCCTCTGCCTGCAGCATCTCGGGTGACTTGGGCTGAATTTCGCTGCTATGTAGCAAGCGTGTTGATGGGAGCAGAAGTACGAGCTGCTTTCACATGGTCAGCGATCAATCTGGTGGCACGATCTTCCTGCACTCACACGTCTGTCCAGTATGCAGGCCCCCCTCCAGCCCTCAAGCAGCCAGAGGACTGCTGCAAAGGTCGTGTCAAGCCATGATACAGCACAGGTCACAGAGCAGCAAGGTCAGAAGTGTAGGAACATAGCAGCAGGAGCAGGTCATTTGGCCCCTTCAGCCCCACCTGAGGGGGAAACGACAAAGCGAGGCTTTGGGTGACGGGCTGGGTGGGCCGGGTGTTCCGCTCGGGTGTTGATAGTCGGGCCCGGGGGAGGTAGGGATACTGGTGGGTAAGAGGGTGAGGTCCCAGATGGAGAAGGTGGGTGGCTGACCATAAGTAACGGGTGCTTTGGAGGCGAGGTTGGTGGGCATACACGCCCCGAATTGGGATGACGTAGGATAGATGTTGGCTACCATACCAAATGTGGCTACGCATCAGTTACTACTGGGGGGGGGGGTCTTGAATACAGTGTTGGATCCGAAGGTGGATAGGTACAAGCCACTTTCGCTGACGTCCTTCGGGGGGGGGGGGGGCGGCGAAGATGTGCTTTTATTTTTTTATTCAACAGTCTGATCAGGGGTTCTCTATCTAATAGTCCTCTCTTAATCCTTCCTGTCTTAGCTTATTTAGTTCGACAATCCATTGTCTTTGTTGATCGAAGCTCTCTAAGGTTGGCCACCATGTTGAGTCGACCAAGATTCCAGGCCTCTCATCCTCCACTGTTCCAACATCGTCCTTGGAGCACAATTATTTTGTTCTTCCTATGTGCCGATCCTTCGGTTCAGGTAATAGTCCGATCTGGGGCTGGATTAGCTCAGTGGGCTAGACAGCTGGTTTGTGATGCAGAAGAAGGCCAGCAGTGCGGGTTCAATTCGCGGACCAGCTTACCCGAACAGGCGCCGGAATGTGGCGACTAGGGGCTTTTCACAGTAACTTCATTGCAGTGTTAAGGTAAGCTTTTATGAGGGAGATGGGAGGGGCAGACAAGTGGAGGTTTCTGCACCTGCAGGATGGGCAGTACTCATTCTTTTTGCCAGTGCACAATATGTATTTAAGGATTGACCATTTTTTTGTTATGGGGAAGGTCCTGTTGGCCGAGGCGAGGAAGGCAAAATCTTCGGCGATTGCTATCTCTGACCATGCTCCACATTGGGTAGATGTGGCCCTGGAGAAGGGGCCAGCTCAGAGGCCTGCATGGAGGTTGGACGTGGGGTCGTTGATGGACCCAGATTTCTGCACCAAACTGGGAAAGGTGACTGAGGATGACGTAGGATTCAGTAGGGACTGGGAGGGTTCACCATCAGTTGTGTGGGAAGCATTGAAGGCAGAGGTGAGGGGCGAGGTCATCTTGTTTAAGGCGAGAGAGGAGCGACAGCGGTTGGTAGAGGAGATTTTGGAGGTGGGTGGAAGGTATGATCCGACTCTATACCGCCTGATGAGGAGGAAGGAGCTAGAGGCAAGGGTTGACCTTGTGTCCACGGGAAAGGCAGTTCGGTAGTTGAAGCAGGCGAGGGGGGGGGGGCCATGTACAAGTAGTGGGGAGAAGGTCAGCCACTTGTTGGCAGGCCAGCTCCGCCAGCAGATGGCTGGAAGATTGTTAGGGTCCGGGATAGGAAATAGTTGCTGGTGGTGGCACCGGAGCAGGTGAACAAGGCATTTGAGGAACTCTATAAATATTTGTATAAGTCAGAGTCTCCGGCGGATGAGTCGGCAATGAGGGAGTTTTTGGTGTTTTGAAGTGTCCCAAAGTAGGAGAGGAAGAGAAGGCAGGATTGGAGGAGCCAGTGGGGGTGGAAGAAGTGCAGGTAGCGATCGGGAAAATGCAGTAGTTAAGGCACCGGGGCCTGGTGGTACCCCGGTAGAGTTTTATAAAAACATTTATGGATAAGTTGGCGCTGTTGTTGGTGGAGATGTTTGAGGGCGCAGAGGGTAAGGGAGCCCTGCCAGAAACAATGGGACAGGCATCCATTTCATTGTCGCTCAAGAAGGACAAGGGGCTGGATTCTCCGGCGGTGGGATCCTCCGCAAGAGGTCGGGGCTGCGGGCGCTGGCAACAGCGCTGCTCCCGTTTGCCTCAGGGATGTTCTCGGGGTGGTGGCCACGCTGAAATTATGGAGGAAATTCCGAAAGCACTTTAGGTTGGGGGCGGGGTCGAAGTTGGTGCCGACCCGAGGGAACCGCTGGTTCGAGCCAAGGAGAAGGGTCTCAGGTACATGCAGATGCGGGACTTTGTGAAAAAGGCGTCCCCACCTTTCCTGTGGCACTGACCTCCTCGTGTAGGGGGGGGGTTGTTGTCGGTGATGGGGTTGGGGGGGAGGGAGTTTCGCCTCGGCGATCTCTGGGAGGATTCTGGATGAGGATAAGGCATCTCCGGAGGGGGTGAAGGCTACGTCGGAGAAGGGGCTGGGGATAGCGCTGGAAGAGGGGTTGTGGTGTGAGGTGCTGCCGAGGGTGAATTCCTCAACCTCATATGCAAGGCTGGGGTTGATGCAGCTGAAGGTAGTACACAGAGCGCAGCTGACTAAGTTGAAGTTGAGCCAAGCATTTGAGGGGGTGCATCCCCGTCCATGAATTTCCTGGCGGTGTGGGCAAATTCTGTGACTGATTAGAACTCTACAGTTATGCCCCTAGCTGCGATTGCAGGATGCCATGTGGAAGGATACCAATTGGATGACCACTGTGCCCACTACCCACTAATTGGCCGTTTTCTCTGAAATCATGTTGCGCACATTACGCTATATGGTGCACGTTTGGGTCCTGGAATTGGTCCCAAAGATGGGGTCCCAACCGCGAAAAGAGTCCAGGCCATAATGTGAGGTACTCACAATTCATGCAGCAATAAAGTTACCTCAATTCCTGGCATTTGTGAAGCGTGGATCTCAGCCGCTGGAGCCCTTCACACTGAATGCAGCAGTTGCTGAGATTGAGTTCTTTTATTGTAGCACAGAGACCAATGGTATGAGACAGGACTGCACAGTCAATCGGGGTCAGTCGCATTTGACTAAATGTAAGTGTTTCCACAGATCCCACTGTCTTCTGAGCCAGTGTTTTATTCTGAGACTCAAATAGGTAGTGGAATGTGTTCAGAAGTTTCCTTTTACCAGATTCACTCTCTGTGTTTCCGATCTGTCCTTCAACCTTCTCCTTCACCCAGTCAATCACTCGACAGGTTGTTTGGTGAAGAAATTGACCCAGAAACTTCTCCAGGGGCCAAGCTGCCTGTGGGGAGGAGAGACCAGCAACAAAACGGAGAAATATCTCAAATCGTCCATCTTCCTCGCTGTGGGCTTCACTGAGGAGTTTCCCGATATCCCCAGGATCTGGTGTTAGGAATTGTCCGAGTGCAGCTACAAACTCTTGGATGGTGAGGTGTGGGAATGTGTAAACCACACTCTGGACAGAGTCATCTCTCTCCAAAAGTTCCATCAGGAACCCAGACAGGAACTGGGAAGGTTGCAGATTGTACTTGATCAGATCTCCATTTCTAAACACAATCTTCTTCTTGGAGACTCCTGTGAAGGCCATCTCACCAAGCTTCAGTAACACATCATGGAGGTTTTCAATCTCCCGGCCATGGTTTTTCAGGATGTTGTAAACATAGTAGGAATATAGTTGGGTGATGGTCTTGGGAACTTGCTGCTGTTTCCTGCCTCTTTGTGTAAAGAAGGGACCCAGTGACAGACCGAGGATCCAGCAGTAGGAAGGGTTGTAGCACATGGTGTACAGGATCTCGTTCTCCTCCACATGTTTGAAAACAGCTTCTGCCACCGTCTGATCTTCAAAAAACTTGTTGAAATATTCCTTCCGTTCATCACCAACAAATCCCAGGATTTCTGCCCAGACACTGATCTCAGCCTTTTCCAATAAATGTAATGCAGTGGGGCGGCTGGTCACTAGCACTGAACATCCTGGGAGCAGCTTGTGCTGTATTAAACTGTACACAATGTCAGACACTTCACACCAGCATTCGGGATCTGTGCACGTGGACTGAGGTTCTATATTTCTCCGATTGTCAGCAAAATCAATCCTGTCATTGAATTCATCCAAACCATCGAATATAAACAGCAGTCCCTCTGGATTCTTCCAGAGCTCTCCCAGAACATTCCCAAAGTAAGGATAGAAAAACAGTATCAGATTCCTCAGGTTTATTCTACAGTTAATACTGTTCAAATCCCGGAATTTGAAACTGAAAACAAATTGAAAGTGTGGGTATATTTTCCCAGTGGCCCAGTCATAAACAATCTTTTGTACCATTGTTGTTTTTCCAATTCCCGGGACTCCACTCACTGCGGCAGAATTCCCAGATTTGGATTTTCTCTGGGAAAAGCTGCTCTGGAACAACTGATCAGGTCGGATTTTTTCCAGTTCTCTCCGCAGATGTTTCTCTCTCCACTCTTCATGGTCTCGGCCTCTTGCCAGCAGTTCATGTTCGACAAGTGTCCGATCTCGAATAGTAGAAATGATCGTTAGCTCAGCGTATCGATCAACCAGCTGGAAAATCTTAACCTTCTCCTTTATCAGGATAGTGTTCACTCTCAATGTTTCAGTTTGTACCCGGAGTGTCTCCTTGTGTTTCCGCTGAACATCTTCAATTAGAACATAAAGTGTTAATGTTACTGACATGAGAAAAAAGCTTCACAATAACATTACATTGTTCACTAAAATGGTGCAAGATTTAGTTCAAAGTTTCAATACATTTCAAAGTTGCAATTACAATTTAGCAATGCAAACCTTGCTCGAACATGAACAGTGATCTAAAAGGTTTCACATCTTCATTTGATTCTAGTATTCACTGAACATGGATAATTCTATGAGTGATATTTTCGCTCTGATGGCTAAAATTAACAGATTGCGAGACCTCTGGTGACGGGGATGTGCTGAGCAGATGCAGGAAAGCTGGCTGTCCTCCTCGAAACTCGAGAGTGTACACTTTTAGCCCCAAATTAGGCAGCAAAACCAGGGAACAAAAACCCCCATCCTCCCCCAATACCACCACAACGAACAGGATATGCCTGTTCAACAATTTTAGGAGCCAAAAGGCCAGCAGAATCAGTAAAAGCCTGGATGAAGAATGAGGCCATGTAGAAGACGGGTGGCGATGAGGAATCGGTCGCACCCAAACAGGATGGGCCACCAGGGCATATCCGGGCTATCCCCCAATAAACTAATGGATGGACCTCCGAACACAGGAGCTCCAATTGCACAGAGATGCCATCAAATTAGAAATGATGACGACGGTGAAGGCAGTGGTCGCCCCTTCTAAGCAGAGCTGGAAAAGGGGGAGCGGCCACTGTTGACACGCGAGGTGACAACCAGGGAGCTGGAGAAGGCTGCAACCAATCAGAGCGACTGGATCGCCTCAATGGAGATGGAGATAGCAAGGTTGGTGGTGACACAAGGGACGTCAAGCGAAAGGTCGAGGACCAGGAGTATCGGTCATGCAGTCAAAACCTCCTCATTGTGACCTTCAGGAGGGTACTGAGGGCAAGAATCGTACGCAGTATGTGGCCCAGACACTGGGAAAGCTGGTTCGGGGCGAAAGCTTCCCTGAGCCCCTGGAAGTTGACAAAGCCCACAGTCGACAGGTCATTCCGGCCAAAGCGGCCGCGGGCCATCATTACGAAACTGCATCGGTGCCAAGAAAGACCAGGAAACGATCATGAATTGGGTAAGGCACACACGGTCCTGTAAGTGGGAGGGACTCTCAATCCATGTGTACCAGGACACTGGGGGAGACCGAGCCAAGCGCCGGGCTGAATTCAAACGTAGCCGAGGTGACCCAAGACAAGGGCAATGTGCGATTTGGGATGCTCTACCCGGCCAAGCTCTGGGTAACCTCCCAAGGTAAGAAGCTCTACTTCACTGCACCAGCACAAACAGACGATGCCGTGAGCAAACACGGGCTGGGAAGGCTGTGACACCAGCAATGAACTTGAACTCTTGTTTCCTCTGTTTAAAAAGAAGGGACTAATTGCTCAGGATTGATCTGCCTTGTCTTCAGTCTGACTATGAGTCTCGGGAAGGAGGGGGTGAGAGTGGTAAGGTACAGAAAGGGGTGAGGAGAGGGAAAGAGGCGGTGAGAAATGTAAAAAGTAGGGGAAGGTAAAGATCACACTGGGCAGGCACCACACTAGCTGGTAGCACAGGACGCAATCTCCGGCAGAATAAGGGGAGAAAACTAGATGAGGGGGGAAAGTAGGGGATAAAACAGGGGCGGGGGGGAGGCAAGGCCTGCAGGGGCGAGGAGGCAGACAGGCCCAGGGAGAAGTCGAAGGGTGTGGGGAGGGAGGGTTGGGTAGAACGTTGGTCATGACAGGTCACACATGGTGATAACGGAAACAATGGCACCACAAACAGCCATCTTGGAGAGCCCCCAAACAAAGAGATCCTGCCAGGTGTGTACGGGGTTTCACAATGCCTTAGGATCCTGCCAGGTGTGTACATGGTTTCACAGTGTATCAGGATCCTGCCAGGTGTGTAGGGGTTTCACAGTGTATCAGGATCCTGCCAGGTGTGTACGGGGGTTCACAGTGTATCAGGATCCTGCCAGGTGTGTACAGGGTTTCACAGTGTATCAGGATACTGCCAGGTGTGTACGGGGTTTCACAGTGCATCAGGATCCTGCCAGGTGAGTACAGGGTTTACAGTGTATCAGGATCCTGCCAGGTGTGTACAGGGTTTCACAGTGTATCAGGATCCTGCCAGATGTGTACGGGGTTTCACAGTGTATCAGGATCCTGCCAGATGTGTACGGGGTTTCACAGTGTATCAGGATCCTGCCAGGTGTGTACGGGTTTCCACAGTGTATCAGGATCCTGCCAGATGTGTACAGGGTTTCTGTGTATCAGGATCCTGCCAGGTGTGTACGGGGTTCCACAGTGTATCAGGATCCTGCCAGGTGTGTACAGGGTTTCAGTGTATCAGGATCCTGCCAGGTGTGTACAGGGTTTCACAGTGTATCAGGATCCTGCCAGGTGTGTACAGGGTTTCACAGTGTATCCGGATTTTGCCAGGTGTGTACGGGGTTTCACAGTGTATCAGGATCCTGCCAGGTGTGTACGGGGTTTGACAGTGTATCAGGATCCTGCCAGGTGTGTACAGGGTTTACTGTGGATCAGGATCCTGCCAGGTGTGTACAGGGTTTCACAGTGTATCAGGATCCTGCCAGATGTGTGCGGGGTTTCACAGTGTATCAGGATCCTGCCAGGTGTGTACGGGGTTTCACAGTGTATCAGGATCCTGCCAGGTGTGTACAGGGTTTCACAGTGTATCAGGATCCTGCCAGGTGTGTACAGGGTTTCATTGTATCAGGATCCTGCCAGGTGTGTACAGGGTTCCACAGTGTATCAGGATCCTGCCAGGTGTGTACAGGGATTCAGTGTATCAGGAACCTGCAGGTGTGTACAGGGTTTCACAGTGTATCAGGATCCTGCCAGGTGTGTACGGGGTTTCACAGTGTATCAGGATCCTGCCAGGAGTGTACGGGATTTCACAGTGTATCAGGATCTTGCCAGGTGAGTACAGGGTTTCACAGTGTATCAGGATCCTGCCAGGTGTGTACAGGGTTTCATTGTATCAGGATCCTGCCAGGTGTGTACAGGGTTCCACAGTGTATCAGGATCCTGCCAGGTGTGTACGGGGTTTCACAGTGTATCAGGATCCTGCCAGGAGTGTACGGGGTTTCACAGTGTATCAGGATCCTGCCAGGTGTGTACAGGGTTTCACAGTGTATCAGGATCCTGCCAGGTGTGTACAGGGTTTCATTGTATCAGGATCCTGCCAGGTGTGTACAGGGTTCCACAGTGTATCAGGATCCTGCCAGGTGTGTACAGGGATTCAGTATATCAGGAACCTGCCAGGTGTGTACAGGGTTTCACAGTGTATCAGGATCCTGCCAGGTGTGTACGGGGTTTCACAGTGTATCAGGATCCTGCCAGGTGTGTACGGGATTTCACAGTGTATCAGGATCCTGCCAGGTGTGTACAGGGTTTCACAGTGTATCAGGATCCTGCCAGGTGTGTTCAGGGTTCCACAGTGTATCAGGATCCTGCCAGGTGTGTACAGGGTTTCAGTGTATCAGGATCTTGCCAGGTGTGTACCGGGTTCCACAGTGTATCAGGATCCTGCCAGGTGTGTAAAGGGATTCAGTGTATCAGGATCCTGCCAGATGTGTGCAGGGTTTCACAGTGTATCAGGATCCTGCCAGGTGTGTACGGGGTTTCACAGTGTATCAGGATCCTGCCAGGTGTGTACGGGGTTTCACAGTGTATCAGGATCCTGCCAGGTGTGTACGGTGTTTCACAGTGTATCAGGATCCTGCCAGGTGTGTACGTGGTTTCACACTGTATCAGGATCCTGCCAGGTGTGTACGAGGTTTCACAGTGTATCAGGATCCTGCCAGGTGTGTACGGGGTTTCACAGAGTATCAGGATCCTGCCAGGTGTGTACGGGGTTCCACAGTGTATCAGGATCCTGCCAGGTGTGTACAGGGTTTCAGTTTATCAGGATCCTGCCAGGTGTGTATGGGGTTCCACAGTGTATCTGGATCTTGCCAGGTGTGTACGGGGTTTCACAGTGTATCAGGATCCTGCCAGATGTGTACGGGGTTTCATAGTGCATTAGGATCCTGCCAGGTCTGTACAGGGTTTCACAGTGTATCAGGATCCTGCCAGGTGTGTACGGGGTTTCACAGTGTATCAGGATCCTGCCAGGTGTGTACGGGGTTTCACAGTGCATCAGGATCCTGCCAGGTGTGTGCAGGGTTTACAGTGTATCAGGATCCTGCCAGGTGTGTACAGGGTTTCACAGTGTATCAGGTTCCTGCCAGATGTGTACGGGGTTTCACAGTGTATCAGGATCCTGCCAGGTGTGTACGGGGTTCCACAGTGTATCAGGATCCTGCCAGGTGTGTACAGCGATTCAGTGTATCAGGATCCTGCCAGGTGTGTACAGGGTTTCACAGTGTATCAGGATCCTGCCAGGTGTGTACGGGGTTTCACAGTGTATCAGCATCCTGCCAGGTGTGTACAGGGGTTTCACAGTGTATCAGGATCCTGCCAGGTGTGTACAGGGTTTCACAGTGTATCAGCATCCTGCCAGGCGTGTACAGGGTTTACAGAGTATCAGGATTCTGCCAGGTGTGTCCGTGGTTTCACAGTGTATCAGGATCCTGCCAGGTGTGTACGGGGTTTCACAGTGTATCAGCATCCTGCCAGGTGTGTACGGGGTTTCAGTGTATCAGCATCCTGCCAGGTGTGTACGGGGTTTCACAGTGTATCAGGATCCTGCCAGGTGTGTACGGGGTTTCACAGTGTATCAGGATCCTGCCAGGTGTGTACGGGGTTTCACAGTGTATCAGGATCCTGCCAGGTGTGTACAGGGGTTTCACAGTATATCAGGATCCTGCCAGGTGTGTACAGGGTTTCACAGTGCATCAGCATCCTGCCAGGCGTGTACAGGGTTTACAGAGTATCAGGATTCTGCCAGGTGTGTCCATGGTTTCACAGTGTATCAGGATCCTGCCAGGTGTGTACGTGGTTTCACAGTGTATCAGGATCCTGCCAGGTGTGTACGTGGTTTCACAGTGTATCAGGGTCCTGCCAGGTGTGTACAGGGTTTCAGTGTATCAGGATCCTGCCACGTGTGTACAGGGTTTCACAGTGTATCAGGATCCTGCCAGGTGTGTACAGGGTTCCACAGTGTATCAGGATCCTGCCAGGTGTGTACAGACTTTCAGTGTATCAGGATACTGCCAGGTGTGTACGGGGTTCCACAGTGTATCAGGATTCTGCCAGGTGTGGACATGGTTTCACAGTGTATCAGGATCCTGCCCGGTGTGTATGGGGTTTCAGTGTATCAGCATTCTGCCAGGTGTGTACAGGGTTTACAGTGTATAAGGATCCTGCCAGGTGTGTACGGGGTTTCACAGTGTATCAGGATCCTGCCAGGTGTGTACGGGGTTTCACAGTGCATCAGGATCCTGCCAGGTGTGTACGGGGTTTCACAGTGTATCAGGATCCTGCCAGGTGTGTACGGGGTTTCACAGTGTATCAGGATCCTGCCGGGTGTGTACAGGGTTTCACAGTGTACCAGGATCCTGCAAGGTGTGTACAGTGTTTCACAGTGTATGAGGATCCTGCCAGGTGTGTACGGGGTTTCACAGTGTATCAGGATCCTGCCAGGTGTGTACGGGGTTTCACAGTGCATCAGGATCCTGCCAGGTGTGTGCAGGGTTTACAGTGTATCAGGATCCTGCCAGGTGTGTACGGGGTTTCACAGTGTACCAGGATCCTGCAAGGTGTGTACAGGGTTTCACAGTGTATGAGGATCCTGCCAGGTGTGTACAGGGTTTCACAGTGTATCAGGTTCCTGCCAGATGTGTATGGGGTTTCACAGTGTATCAGGATCCTGCCAGGTGTGTACGGGGTTTCACAGTGTATCAGGATCCTGCCACGTGTGTACAGGGTTTCAGTGTATCAGGAGCCTGCCAGGTGTGTACGGGGTTCCACAGTGTATCAGGATCCTGCCAGGTGTGTACAGCGATTCAGTGTATCAGGATCCTGCCAGGTGTGTACAGGGTTTCACAGTGTATCAGCATCCTGCCAGGTGTGTACAGCGATTCAGTGTATCAGGATCCTGCCAGGTGTGTACAGGGTTTCACAGTGTATCAGGATCCTGCCAGGTGTGTACGGGGTTTCACAGTGTATCAGGATCCTGCCGGGTGTGTACGGGGTTTCACAGTGTATCAGCATCCTGCCAGGCGTCTACAGGGTTTACAGAGTATCAGGATTCTGCCAGGTGTGTACGTGGTTTCACAGTGTATCAGGATCCTGCCAGGTGTGTGCGTGGTTTCACAGTGTATCAGGATCCTGCCAGGTGTGAAAGTGGTTTCACAGTGTATCAGGATCCTGCCAGGTGTGTACAGGGTTTCAGTGTATCAGGATCCTGCCAGGTGTGTACAGGGTTTCACAGTGTATCAGGATCCTGCCAGGTGTGTACAGGGTTCCACAGTGTATCAGGATCCTGCCAGGTGTGTACAGGGTTTCAGTGTATCAGGATACTGCCAGGTGTGTACGGGGTTCCACAGTGTATCAGGATTCTGCCAGGTGTGGACATGGTTTCACAGTGTATCAGGATCCTGCCCGGTGTGTATGGGGTTTCAATGTATCAGCATTCTGCCTGGTGTGTACAGGGTTTACAGTGTATCAGGATCCTGCCAGGTGTGTACGGGGTTTCACAGTGTATCAGGATCCTGCCAGGTGTGTACGGGGTTTCACAGTGCATCAGGATCCTGCCAGGTGTGTACGGGGGTTCACAGTGTATCAGGATCCTGCCAGGTGTGTACGGGGTTTCACAGTGTATCAGGATCCTGCCAGGTGTGTACGGGGTTTCACAGTGTACCAGGATCCTGCCAGGTGTGTACAGGGTTTCACAGTGTATCAGGATCCTGCCAGGTGTGGACATGGTTTCACAGTGTATCAGGATCCTGCCAGGTGTGTACAGGGTTTCACTGTGTATCAGGATCCTGCCAGGTGTGTACGGGGTTTCACAGTGTATCAGGGTCCTGCCAGGTGTGGACATGGTTTCACACTGTATCAGGATCCTGCCAGGTGTGTACGGGGTTTCACAGTGTATCAGGATTCTGCCAGGTGTGTACAGGGTTTCACAGTGTATCAGGATCCTGCCAGGTGTGTACGGGGTTTCACAGTGTATCAGGATCCTGCCAGGTGTGTACAGGGTTTCACAGTGTATCAGGTTCCTGCCAGATGTGTATGGGGTTTCACAGTGTATCAGGATCCTGCCAGGTGTGTACGGGGTTTCACAGTGTATCAGGATCCTGCCACGTGTGTACAGGGTTTCAGTGTATCAGGAGCCTGCCAGGTGTGTACGGGGTTCCACAGTGTATCAGGATCCTGCCAGGTGTGTACAGCGATTCAGTGTATCAGGATCCTGCCAGGTGTGTACAGGGTTTCACAGTGTATCAGGATCCTGCCAGGTGTGTACGGGGTTTCACAGTGTATCAGCATCCTGCCAGGTGTGTACAGCGATTCAGTGTATCAGGATCCTGCCAGGTGTGTACAGGGTTTCACAGTGTATCAGGATCCTGCCAGGTGTGTACGGGGTTTCACAGTGTATCAGGATCCTGCCGGGTGTGTACGGGGTTTCACAGTGTATCAGCATCCTGCCAGGCGTCTACAGGGTTTACAGAGTATCAGGATCCTGCCAGGTGTGTACAGGGTTTCACAGTTTATCAGGTTCCTGCCAGATGTGTACGGGGTTTCACAGTGTATCAGGATCCTGCCAGGTGTGTACGGGGTTCCACAGTGTATCAGGATCCTGCCAGGTGTGTACGGGGTTTCACAGTGTATCAGGATCCTGCCAGGTGTGTACGGGGTTTCACAGTGCATCAGGATCCTGCCAGGTGTGTGCAGGGTTTACAGTGTATCAGGATCCTGCCAGGTGTGTACAGGGTTTCACAGTGTATCAGGTTCCTGCCAGATGTGTACGGGGTTTCACAGTGTATCAGGATCCTGCCAGGTGTGTACGGGGTTCCACAGTGTATCAGGATCCTGCCAGGTGTGTACAGCGATTCAGTGTATCAGGATCCTGCCAGGTGTGTACAGGGTTTCACAGTGTATCAGGATCCTGCCAGGTGTGTACGGGGTTTCACAGTGTATCAGCATCCTGCCAGGTGTGTACAGGGTTTCACAGTGTATCAGGATCCTGCCAGGTGTGTACAGGGTTTCACAGTGTATCAGCATCCTGCCAGGCGTGTACAGGGTTTACAGAGTATCAGGATTCTGCCAGGTGTGTCCGTGGTTTCACAGTGTATCAGGATCCTGCCAGGTGTGTACGGGGTTTCACAGTGTGTCAGCATCCTGCCAGGTGTGTACGGGGTTTCAGTGTATCAGCATCCTGCCAGGTGTGTACGGGGTTTCACAGTGTATCAGGATCCTGCCAGGTGTGTACAGGGTTTCACAGTGTATCAGGATCCTGCCAGGTGTGTACGGGGTTTCACAGTGTATCAGGATCCTGCCAGGTGTGTACGGGGTTTCACAGTGTATCAGGATCCTGCCAGGTGTGTACAGGGGTTTCACAGTGTATCAGGATCCTGCCAGGTGTGTACAGGGTTTCACAGTGTATCAGCATCCTGCCAGGCGTGTACAGGGTTTACAGAGTATCAGGATTCTGCCAGGTGTGTCCATGGTTTCACAGTGTATCAGGATCCTGCCAGGTGTGTACGTGGTTTCACAGTGTATCAGGATCCTGCCAGGTGTGTACGTGGTTTCACAGTGTATCAGGGTCCTGCCAGGTGTGTACAGGGTTTCAGTGTATCAGGATCCTGCCAGGTGTGTACAGGGTTTCACAGTGTATCAGGATCCTGCCAGGTGTGTACAGGGTTCCACAGTGTATCAGGATCCTGCCAGGTGTGTACAGACTTTCAGTGTATCAGGATACTGCCAGGTGTGTACGGGGTTCCTCAGTGTATCAGGATTCTGCCAGGTGTGGACATGGTTTCACAGTGTATCAGGATCCTGCCAGGTGTGTACAGGGTTTCACAGTGTATCAGCATCCTGCCAGGCGTGTACAGGGTTTACAGAGTATCAGGATTCTGCCAGGTGTGTCCGTGGTTTCACAGTGTATCAGGATCCTGCCAGGTGTGTACGGGGTTTCACAGTGTGTCAGCATCCTGCCAGGTGTGTACGGGGTTTCAGTGTATCAGCATCCTGCCAGGTGTGTACGGGGTTTCACAGTGTATCAGGATCCTGCCAGGTGTGTACAGGGTTTCACAGTGTATCAGGATCCTGCCAGGTGTGTACGGGGTTTCACAGTGTATCAGGATCCTGCCAGGTGTGTACGGGGTTTCACAGTGTATCAGGATCCTGCCAGGTGTGTACAGGGGTTTCACAGTGTATCAGGATCCTGCCAGGTGTGTACAGGGTTTCACAGTGTATCAGCATCCTGCCAGGCGTGTACAGGGTTTACAGAGTATCAGGATTCTGCCAGGTGTGTCCATGGTTTCACAGTGTATCAGGATCCTGCCAGGTGTGTACGTGGTTTCACAGTGTATCAGGATCCTGCCAGGTGTGTACGTGGTTTCACAGTGTATCAGGGTCCTGCCAGGTGTGTACAGGGTTTCAGTGTATCAGGATCCTGCCAGGTGTGTACAGGGTTTCACAGTGTATCAGGATCCTGCCAGGTGTGTACAGGGTTCCACAGTGTATCAGGATCCTGCCAGGTGTGTACAGACTTTCAGTGTATCAGGATACTGCCAGGTGTGTACGGGGTTCCTCAGTGTATCAGGATTCTGCCAGGTGTGGACATGGTTTCACAGTGTATCAGGATCCTGCCCGGTGTGTATGGGGTTTCAGTGTATCAGCATTCTGCCAGGTGTGTACAGGGTTTACAGTGTATCAGGATCCTGCCAGGTGTGTACGGGGTTTCACAGTGTATCAGGATCCTGCCAGGTGTGTACGGGGTTTCACAGTGCATCAGGATCCTGCCAGGTGTGTACGGGGTTTCACAGTGTATCAGGATCCTGCCAGGTGTGTACGGGGTTTCACAGTGTATCAGGATCCTGCCAGGTGTGTACGGGGTTTCACAGTGTACCAGGATCCTGCAAGGTGTGTACAGGGTTTCACAGTGTATGAGGATCCTGCCAGGTGTGTACGGGGTTTCACAGTGTATCAGGATCCTGCCAGGTGTGTACGGGGTTTCACAGTGCATCAGGATCCTGCCAGGTGTGTGCAGGGTTTACAGTGTATCAGGATCCTGCCAGGTGTGTACGGGGTTTCACAGTGTACCAGGATCCTGCAAGGTGTGTACAGGGTTTCACAGTGTATGAGGATCCTGCCAGGTGTGTACAGGGTTTCACAGTGTATCAGGTTCCTGCCAGATGTGTATGGGGTTTCACAGTGTATCAGGATCCTGCCAGGTGTGTACGGGGTTTCACAGTGTATCAGGATCCTGCCACGTGTGTACAGGGTTTCAGTGTATCAGGAGCCTGCCAGGTGTGTACGGGGTTCCACAGTGTATCAGGATCCTGCCAGGTGTGTACAGCGATTCAGTGTATCAGGATCCTGCCAGGTGTGTACAGGGTTTCACAGTGTATCAGGATCCTGCCAGGTGTGTACGGGGTTTCACAGTGTATCAGCATCCTGCCAGGTGTGTACAGCGATTCAGTGTATCAGGATCCTGCCAGGTGTGTACAGGGTTTCACAGTGTATCAGGATCCTGCCAGGTGTGTACGGGGTTTCACAGTGTATCAGGATCCTGCCGGGTGTGTACGGGGTTTCACAGTGTATCAGCATCCTGCCAGGCGTCTACAGGGTTTACAGAGTATCATGATTCTGCCAGGTGTGTACGTGGTTTCACAGTGTATCAGGATCCTGCCAGGTGTGTGCGTGGTTTCACAGTGTATCAGGATCCTGCCAGGTGTGTAAGTGGTTTCACAGTGTATCAGGATCCTGCCAGGTGTGTACAGGGTTTCAGTGTATCAGGATCCTGCCAGGTGTGTACAGGGTTTCACAGTGTATCAGGATCCTGCCAGGTGTGTACAGGGTTCCACAGTGTATCAGGATCCTGCCAGGTGTGTACAGGGTTTCAGTGTATCAGGATACTGCCAGGCGTGTACGGGGTTCCACAGTGTATCAGGATTCTGCCAGGTGTGGACATGGTTTCACAGTGTATCAGGATCCTGCCCGGTGTGTATGGGGTTTCAGTGTATCAGCATTCTGCCTGGTGTGTACAGGGTTTACAGTGTATCAGGATCCTGCCAGGTGTGTACGGGGTTTCACAGTGTATCAGGATCCTGCCAGGTGTGTACGGGGTTTCACAGTGCATCAGGATCCTGCCAGGTGTGTACGGGTGTTCACAGTGTATCAGGATCCTGCCAGGTGTGTACGGGGTTTCACAGTGTATCAGGATCCTGCCAGGTGTGTACGGGGTTTCACAGTGTACCAGGATCCTGCCAGGTGTGTACAGGGTTTCACAGTGTATCAGGATCCTGCCAGGTGTGGACATGGTTTCACAGTGTATCAGGATCCTGCCAGGTGTGTACAGGGTTTCACTGTGTATCAGGATCCTGCCAGGTGTGTACGGGGTTTCACAGTGTATCAGGGTCCTGCCAGGTGTGGACATGGTTTCACACTGTATCAGGATCCTGCCAGGTGTGTACGGGGTTTCACAGTGTATCAGGATTCTGCCAGGTGTGTACAGGGTTTCACAGTGTATCAGGATCCTGCCAGGTGTGTACGGGGTTTCACAGTGTATCAGGATCCTGCCAGGTGTGTACAGGGTTTCACAGTGTATCAGGTTCCTGCCAGATGTGTATGGGGTTTCACAGTGTATCAGGATCCTGCCAGGTGTGTACGGGGTTTCACAGTGTATCAGGATCCTGCCACGTGTGTACAGGGTTTCAGTGTATCAGGAGCCTGCCAGGTGTGTACGGGGTTCCACAGTGTATCAGGATCCTGCCAGGTGTGTACAGCGATTCAGTGTATCAGGATCCTGCCAGGTGTGTACAGGGTTTCACAGTGTATCAGGATCCAGCCAGGTGTGTACGGGGTTTCACAGTGTATCAGCATCCTGCCAGGTGTGTACAGCGATTCAGTGTATCAGGATCCTGCCAGGTGTGTACAGGGTTTCACAGTGTATCAGGATCCTGCCAGGTGTGTACGGGGTTTCACAGTGTATCAGGATCCTGCCGGGTGTGTACGGGGTTTCACAGTGTATCAGCATCCTGCCAGGCGTCTACAGGGTTTACAGAGTATCAGGATTCTGCCAGGTGTGTACGTGGTTTCACAGTGTATCAGGATCCTGCCAGGTGTGTGCGTGGTTTCACAGTGTATCAGGATCCTGCCAGGTGTGTAAGTGGTTTCACAGTGTATCAGGATCCTGCCAGGTGTGTACAGGGTTTCAGTGTATCAGGATCCTGCCAGGTGTGTACAGGGTTTCACAGTGTATCAGGATCCTGCCAGGTGTGTACAGGGTTCCACAGTGTATCAGGATCCTGCCAGGTGTGTACAGGGTTTCAGTGTATCAGGATACTGCCAGGTGTGTACGGGGTTCCACAGTGTATCAGGATTCTGCCAGGTGTGTGCGTGGTTTCACAGTGTATCAGGATCCTGCCCGGTGTGTATGGGGTTTCAGTGTATCAGCATTCTGCCTGGTGTGTACAGGGTTTACAGTGTATCAGGATCCTGCCAGGTGTGTACGGGGTTTCACAGTGTATCAGGATCCTGCCAGGTGTGTACGGGGTTTCACAGTGCATCAGGATCCTGCCAGGTGTGTACGGGGGTTCACAGTGTATCAGGATCCTGCCAGGTGTGTACGGGGTTTCACAGTGTATCAGGATCCTGCCAGGTGTGTACGGGGTTTCACAGTGTACCAGGATCCTGCCAGGTGTGTACAGGGTTTCACAGTGTATCAGGATCCTGCCAGGTGTGGACATGGTTTCACAGTGTATCAGGATCCTGCCAGGTGTGTACAGGGTTTCACTGTGTATCAGGATCCTGCCAGGTGTGTACGGGGTTTCACAGTATATCAGGGTCCTGCCAGGTGTGGACATGGTTTCACACTGTATCAGGATCCTGCCAGGTGTGTACGGGGTTTCACAGTGTATCAGGATTCTGCCAGGTGTGTACAGGGTTTCACAGTGTATCAGGATCCTGCCAGGTGTGTACGGGGTTTCACAGTGTATCAGGATCCTGCCAGGTGTGGACATGGTTTCACAGTGTATTAGGATCCTGCCAGGTGTGTGCAGGGTTTCACAGTGTATCAGGGTCCTGCCAGGTGTGTACGGGGTTTCACAGTGTATCAGGATCTTGCAAGGTGTGGACATGGTTTCACAGTGTATCAGGATCCTGCCAGGTGTGTACAGGGTTTCACAGTGTATCAGGATCCTGCCAGGTGTGTACGGGGTTTCACAGTGTATCAGCATCCTGCCAGGTGTGTACGGGGTTTCAGTATATCAGGAGCCTGCCAGGTGTGTACAGGGTTTCAGTGTATGAGGATCCTGCCAGGTGTGTACAGGGTTTTAGTGTATCTGGATCCTGCCAGTTGTGTACGGGGTTTCACAATGTATCAGGATCCTGCCAGGTGTGTACAGGTTTTCAGTGTATCAGGATCCTGCCAGGTGTGTACAGGGTTTCACAGTGTATCAGGATCCTGCCAGGTGTGTACGGGGTTTCACAGTGTATCAGGACCCTGCCAGGCGTGTACAGTGTTTCCCAGTGTTTCAGGATCCTGCCAGGTGTGTACGGGGTTTCACAGTGTATCAGGATCCTGCCAGGTGTGTACGGGGTTTCACAGTGTATCAGGACCCTGCCAGGCATGTACAGTGTTTCCCAGTGTTTCAGGATCCTGCCAGGTGTGTACGGGGTTTCACAGTGTATCAGGATCCTGCCAGGTGTGTACAGGGTTTCACAGTGTATCAGGATCCTGCCAGGTGTGTACAGGGTTTACAGTGTATCAGGATCCTGCCAGGTGTGTACAGGGTTTCAAAGTGAATCAGGATCCTGCCAGGTGTGTACAGGGTTTCAGTGTATCAGGATCCTGCCAGGTGTGTACGGGGTTTAACAGTGTATCAGGAATCATTAAAAAAACATTTTTTTTCCAATCAACGGGCAATTTAGCCTGATCAATCCACCTACTCTGCACGTCTTTTAGTTGTGGGGGGGTGAGACCCATGCAGACACGAGGAGAATGTACAAATTCCACACTGACCGTGGCTCACGGCCGGGTACGAACCCAGGTCCTCAGTGCCGTGAGGGAACAGTGCTAACCACTGAGCCATCCTGTGTTTCTGGATCCTGCAAGGTGTGAATTGAATTTTAAAGCTGAATAATAACTGATCAAATATTTACTGCATTTTCTGCAGATTAGTTGAAAAAATAAATAATTCCTTTCAACGGTCATAATGTTTTGTTCAACATTTGAACTTCTAAATCATGATTCTGGGAACCTTTCAACAGACTGTTACAGCCAAACAGAATCTTCGAAGTGAAGGACACAGTTTGAAATTCCGCTTCATCACTTACCACTGAGTTGACTGGGCATTGTAAATAAACCTTTTTTTGAAGTCAGGTCATCACATGAATTGGCACCTGTTTAAATCAATTTGATTTCACAAAATCAGATGTTTGTAACATTATATTCATATCTGCAATGTTTGAATTTTAAATTTAATTCACAATGTGATTTCACCATACCACGCTCCTGTATTTCTTTCAGTATTTTGTCCAACTTTGGGACCCCATGGCGCATTTTCTCAAACGATTCCCACATCACCCTTCGGGCCCGAGATCCTTTCTCCATCACCAGATTTAGGAGAAGTTTAGAACTGTCCACCCGGTTTCCCTTTTCCATAAGATCCAGGATCTTCTGCAAGGAACAATAATTAACATGGTGACGACCAAACAAGGGCGGCACGGTAGCACAGTGGTTAGCACTGTTGCTTCACAAGTCGATTCCCGGCTTGTGTGTGTCACTGTCTGTGCGGAGTCTGCACGTTCTCCCTGTGAGGGTGTGGGTTTCCCCCGGATGCTCTGGCTTCCTCCCATAAGTCCCGAAAGACGTATGATGTACCTTCAATCCACAGAGAGGCAGCGAGAGCGAGTGAACATAAGGCTTTGTTAGTCATGAACTTGCCTAGCCAGAAGTACAGATGAATGCCGCCCACAAGAGGCCGGCCTATATGAAATGAAAATCGCTTATTGTTACGAGTAGGCTTCAATGAAGTTACTGTGAAAAGCCCCTAGTCGCCACATTCCGGCACCTGTTCGGGGAGGCTGGTATGGGAATTGAACCGTGCTGCTGGCCTGGCTTGGTCTGCTTTAAAAGCCAGCGATTTAGCCCAGTGAGCTAAACCAGCCCCTAGTATATATGCCCCGGAAACAGTTCATATCACCACTTCCAGGTCATAGGTCACAGGTTATGGTATCACGCATGCATTATAGTGAATACATTCACCACAACGTACTTGTTAGGTGAAGTGGACATTCTGAATTCTGCCTCAGTGTACCCGAACAGGCGCCGGAATGTGGCGACTAGGGGCTTTTCACAGCAACTTCATTGCGGTGTTAATGTAAGCCTACTTGTGACAGTAAAGAATATTATTATTAAACATTTAGTCATGGTTGGCAAGGTGGGGTGCACAGTGTACTGTATTCAAAGAAACAGATATGGTGAGTCCTACAGAATATTTCCACGGCTGGGCCAGGTTTCAAAGATAAGGAAGTGGAAGTGTACAAAAAGCTTTTTATTAACGGATGGTAATTTTGTAGTGAAGGCATTTGTGAATGAGTGTAACACCAGGAGCTGATACTAAACAGGACCTGGCATGGGATTAGACTAAATGCAATTTTAACCTGGTAAGCAGGAGATTGGACTTTATTCAAGCTAGATATTAATGGTAATGAATTGTACAGAATATACAGCTAAGGGGTGGCACGTGCCACAGTGGTTAGCACTGCTGCCTACGGCGCTCAGGGCCCAGGTTCAAATCCCAGCTCTGGGTCACCCTGTCCGTGTGGAGTTTGCACATTCTCCCCATGTCTGCATGGGTTTCACCCCCACAACCGAAAGATGTGGAGGTTAGGTGGATTGGCCACGCTAAATTGCCCCTTAATTGGGAAAAAATAAATAATTGGGTACTCTAAATTTAAAAAAAAAAGAATATACAGCTAAGAAACATCCAATCGGACCTGCCTGCAAGTTGGATAGTCATTTAAAAGTGCCACTCTTCTATGAAACTCCTGTATATAAACTTGTGCCTCTGCTATCTCCTTCCTGGTTTCCTTGAGTAGGTGTTAGCGCATATCATCTGGTCCTATGCTTTTGTTACCTTCAAGGCTTTTCTAGTTTGTCAATGCTTTTCTCTCCCCAACTGCATTAATATTCTTTTAAACTTCATGCTCGAATGAAATGTCTATTTTGTTACCTCCTTCAGCAAAACCTGAGGCTACATATTTAATCAACACTTCCGCATTTTTCTGTTATTGTCTGTGAGTTATTTTTCTCTTTAATGTTCCTATCTAAGTTAAATTCACGCTCGTCATTGTCAACAGAACACATTGGCCAGAATTTTCCGCTCTCGCTCACGGCCGTTGGGATGACGACGGGAGTGGAAAATATAATGAGAACGGTGCGGCTGTCTGTCATAACATGTGCTAAACCCAGGCTCCACACAACACTGCAGCTAAGGTCCCAGCAAACGTGCGTCTCATCTGCTACCTACAATGTTGCAGACCAAGAGCTAGATTGCAAAATCAGCCAGAGCAACGCCTCCCGAGAACACATGACCTAGGAGCGGGAGTTTCCAATTTAGCCTCTCGAGCCTAACACCCTCAATGTGATCATGGCTGATCCCATCCTGGCCTCAAATCCACCGTCCTGCCCGTTCTCCATAACCCTTCAACCCATTACCAATTTAAAATCTGTCTAACTCCTCCTTTGAATTTACTCACTGTCCCAGCATCCACCGCACTCTGGGAAAGCAAATTCCACAGATTCACAACACTTTGGGAGAAATAGTTTCCCCTCAAATTTGTTTTAAATTTGCTACCTCTTATTCTAAGATTATGACCTTTTGTTTTAGAATGGCCCACAAGAGGAAGCATCATCTCCACGTCTACTTTATCCAGACCTTTTCGCGTCTTGCATACCTCAATTAGATCTCCCTCATTCCTCTAGAGTATAGGCCTAAACTGTTCAATCTCTCCTCATACGACAAACCCCTCACCTCTGGAATCAATCTAGTGAACCTCCTCTGAACTGCCTCTGATGCCACTACATGTTTCCTCAAATAAGGAGACCAAAACTGTACACAATATTCCAGGTGCGGTCTTACCAATGCCTTGTATAGTTGCAACAACACTTCCTTACCTTTATACTCAATTCCTTTGCTATAAATGCCGACATTCCATTTGCTTTCCTTATTATCTGCTGCACCTACATCCTCGTTTTTTGCTACTCATGCAAGAGGACACCCAGATCCCTCTGCATCGCAGCATCCCGAAGTCTCTCCCCATTTAGATAATAAATTGCCTTTCCATTTTTTCGACCAAAATGCATGACCTCACACTTTTCTTGTTACAAATTTAGAGTACCCAATTCATTTTTTCCAATTAAGGGGCAATTTAGTGCGGCCAATCCACCTAGCCTGCACATCTTTGGACTGTGGGGGCGAAACCCACGCAAACACAGGGAGAATGTGCAAATTCCACACAGATAGTGACCCAGAGCCGGGATCGAACCTGGGACCTCGGCGCCATGAGGCAGCAGGGCTAACCCACTGCGCCACCATTCTGCCCGCATGACCTCACACCAAACTCCATCTACCACATTTTGGTCCACTCTCCTAACCTATCTAAGATTCTTATTTCCTCATTGCAACTTACTGTCCCACCTATTTTTGTGTCACCTGCAAATTTGGCGATAGAACCTTCTATCCCTGTATCCAAGTCATTAATATAGATTGTAAATAGCTGGGGTCCAAGGACCAAACCGTGTGGCATCCCACTGGTTACATCTTGCCATCCAGAAAAAGACTCATTTATCCCCACTCTGTCTTCTGACCATCAGCCAGTCTTCTATCCAAGCTAATAAATTATCTCTAATGCCATGTGATCTCACCTTGTGAATTAACCTTCTGTGCAGCACTTTATCAAATGCCTTCCAGGAGTCCAGATATACTACATCTACAGGGTCCCCATTATCCACTTTGCTTGTTACACCTTCGAAGAACTCAAGTAAATTAGTCAAACATGATTTACCCTTCATAAAACCATGTTGAATCTGATGGATTGAGTTTTGACTTTCCAAATGTCCCGATATTACATCCTTGATAATTGATTCTGACAATTTTCCATTGTTAATGGATGTTAATCTTACTGGTCTGTAATTCCCCACATTCTGCCTCCCTCCCTTTTGAATAAAGGCATTACGTTAGAATAAAGGCGTTGAACCTTTCAGGTGTCCATGGAATTTTGGAAGACGACCCAGGAACTTGAAATGGCGTTGACGGACCAGAGCGACATGATGTGGGCTCTGGAGGCCGAAATATAAAGGTTGGTGGCAACCCAGCGAGCCGGAAGTAAAAGTCGAGGATCAGGAGAACCGGTCTCAGTGCCAAAACATCCACATTGTGGGCTTGCCAGAGGGGATGGAGGGCAGGGACCCGACAGACTATGTGGCCCAGATGCTGGGCAACAAAGTCGGGAGGGACAGCTTCCCAAAACCTCCAGAGATGGACAGGGCCGACAAGTCACTCCGTCCAAAGCCCAAGGCCAGGGAGCAGCCAAAGGCGATAATCACCAAATTACACAGGTACCAGGATCCGGAGAGGATCCTGCGGTGGGCATGGCAGACAAAAGCGAGCAGTTGAGAAGGACATCGAATACGGGTGTACCAAGACATTGGAGTAGACCTGGCAAAGTGTACCGCTGAGTTCAAGCAAGCAAAATCGGCCCTGTACAAAAACGGAATAAAATTCGGATGCTATTCCCAGCCAGGCTCTAGGTGACATTCCAAAACAAGGAACATTATTTTAACACCTCGGCAGAAGGCAGATGAGAATGGCCTCATCAAAGGCAGTGTTCAGGAAGATGCAGAGAGAGAAAGGAGAAAGAAAAGTAATGGACATGAACAATGTTTGCACAGGACAGTACTGCCCCGCTTTGAGCAAGAGCGCCAGCTCACAGGGATGGGAGAGGGGCAGCGGAGCGCAGGAAAAGGTGAACAGCTATTATTGGGCAGGGAAGGGAGAAGATCAGCCCCGGGAGGGGTGCCACCCCACGAACGGGGAAAGCTAGCGCTAAGACGTATGAAAGCAAGGGGGGGCCCCAGTTCACCTCCTAACAGGGAGGGAGCGGCTGCCATCGGGGGTGGGGGGTGTAGGGGGAGAGACATGAGGGGGAGGGTAGAAAGGGGGAGCGGAGGAGGGAAGGGGAACCACGAGGGGAACACAAAGAGAAGGAATGGACGGGCTTTAGGTTGACTTCAGCACGTCAGCTTTCTGTTGATTGAACAAGGTGGCACCGTAAGCAGCCACTTTGGAGGGCCCCTAAAGAAAGGGTGACCCCGGAGTGCAGGGGCACACCCACATGGCGTACATACAGTTGGCAGCCATGTAGCGTGCGTCCAGGACAAGGGGAAACCCGGAGCGTAGGGGCCCGGCTCATGGTGAGAACGATGACCGTGGTCATTTTTTATGGCCCCCTAACAAAGAGGAACCCTGGATACAGGGGCGGGTGCACCAGGTAAGTATGGTTGATCCCGCAGGAGGGGGGACAAACCCCCCCCCCCCCACCAGAATTATCAACTGGAACATTAGGGACTAACGGCCCAGTGAAAAGATCCAGAGTCTTCGCCCAACTGAGAAGTTTGAAAGCCGACATCGTCTTCCTCCAAGAGACACACCTGAGGGAGAAGGACAGACTGCGTAAGGAAGGGCTGGGTGGGACAGACCTACCATTCCTGCTTGAGGGGGTGTGGCGATTTTGATGAGCAAGAGGACGGTGTTTACAGCGACAAAGACGGCTGCGGACCAACGGAGATGGTACGTCATCGCCAGCAGTATCCTAGACGGGGCACCGGTAGTCCTGGTAAACATGTATACGCCCAACAGGGACCATGGCGGAAATCCCCGACATTGACACACACTGACTGATCATGGCGGGGTGTCTTTAACTACATACAGGGCTCATTGACGGACCGATCAAACCCCAGAACAGGGAAAAAGACAGGCATGGCTAGGGAACTGGGAACGTTCATGGAGCAGATGAAGAACGTGAACCCATGGTGGTCCCTGTATCCAGGTGAGAAGGATTTCTCGTTCTTTTCACCGGTACACAAGGCGTACACCCGCATCGACTTCTTTGCACTGGTGAAATCGGTGCTTCCAGAAATAGTAAGAGCGAAATACTCCGCAATAATCATCTCCGACCATGCTCCACATTCCATGGATGTGAGGCTGGAGACGGGCCATGCCCAATGCCCCACATGGAGGCTGGACACGGACCTGGCTGACAAGGTCATCTGCCAGAAAACATCACAAGCCATAGACGAGTACATTACAAACAACCAGAACAGGGGAGTCTCATCTTCCACCTTCTGGGAGGCACTGAAGGTGTTTATTAGGGGAAAGATTATAGCCTACAAGGTTCGCAGAGACAGGAAAAAGAAGGCGGCTAGGCAGCAACTGAGCATTTGAGGTCTTCTACCAGGGACTGTACACCTCTGAGCAACCGCCCCCCCCCCACAACCGACGGGGACTCGGGATGAAATGGTTCCTCGATGGACTGGACATGCCAGTCATGGGGGATGATAGACGGAGGGAGCTGGAAGCATCACTAGGACCGGGAGAGGTCATGGCGTGTATCAGCTCCATGCAGGCGGGGAAGGCACCAGGAACGGACGAGTTCCCAAAGAACTTCAAGAAAAAATTTGCATTGGCTCACGCCCTGCACCTATGGGAGATGTTTGCAGACTCGCTACCCAGGGGCAGCCTGCCCCCTCTGCTAACCCTGGCCACTATGTCGCTTATACACAAAAAAGACAAAGACCCGACGGAATGTGGATCATACAGACCCATTGCCCAACTGAACGGAGACGTGAAAATACTTGCAAAATTACTGGCCAAGACACTGGAGAACTGATTACCAGCGGTGGTTACAGAGGACCAGACGGGCTTTGTCCAGGGTAGACAGCTAACTGCGAACATCAGACGGCTGCTGAATGTGATACTTACCTCATCCAGGGAGAGGACACTTGAATTTATCTTCTCCCTGGACGCAGAAAAGGCCTTCGACAGAGTCGAATGGAAGTACCTCATAGAGGTACTGGAGCGGTTTCGGCTAGGGACGGGGTTCATTCAACTGATTGGTGAATTCCTGTACAACGCTATTAAGATGAGCATTCAAACCAACACCACCAGCTCTAAATACTTCCAGTCGCACAGAGGCACAAGGCAGGGACGCCCGCTGTGCCTGCTCCTGTCCGCACTGTCAATTGAACCCCTGGCGACGGCCCTGCGAGACGCGAGAGGCTGGAAGGGTATCTTGAGGGGGCAGAGAGCACAGAGCCTCACTCGATGCAGATGATCTGCTTCTACATCTCGGACCCGCAGAACGGCATGAAAGAAATCGTGAAGCTCCTGGAAGTGTTCGGGGCCTTCTCGAGCTCCAAACTCAACCTGGGCAAACGTGAGGTTTTCCCAGTGAACTGGAGGGCCTACTATTCAAAATAGCCCGAAACACATTCTGCTACCTGGGGATCTAGATAGTCCACGATTGGACACAGATCAAAAAGTGGAATCTGATCGGTCTGGCGGAGGAAGTTAAAAAGAACCTACAGAGATGGGATGCACTCACACTCTCCCTGGCGGGAAGAGTGCAGATGATCAAGATGAACGTACTGCAAAGGTTCCTCTCCTCTGTTTAGATCCATACCGATCTTTATCCCCAAGGCCTTTTCCAAAGAATTGATAAAATGATTATGTCATTTGTATTGGGGGGGGGGGGGGGTGAAGAATCCAAGAATCCCTAAGACAACACTGCAGAGGAGAAGAAGCACGGGAGGCATGGCCCTCCTGAACTTGCAATACTACCACTGGGCAGCCACAGCCGAGAGAGTGAGGGGGTGGGTGGTGGAACCAAACATGGAATGGGTGAGGATGGAGGGGTCCTCTTACACGCAAACTACCCTCCGACCCCTTGCTCCCATCCCACTGGTAAAACACACATCCAGCCCAGTGGTAATGGCAACACCCAGAACCTGGAACCAGATGAGACAACACTTCGGTTTAAGCAAGGCGTCCAACATGGCCCCCACATGCGGCAACTGCAACTACCCACCAGCTGTCATAATATCCACTCATGTACATAATGAGATGCAGACAGGCAGTGATTGACACACAGGATAACCAATGAACACACACGACACATAACAACCAATCACTAGACAGGACACCGCCACTATAAAGCCCACAGGGCATTAAAACTCTTCCTCTCTCACAGGACACAGCTACTGAGATAGTAAGAGTGCACAAGCCAGTGAGCACCATCTCCATGAGGTAGAGAGCTAGTCTGGCCAAGCCAGTAGGAAGTTATCAGTTAGATTAATAGAGTGTCAACCCACAGCAGATGATGTACAGCAATCAGCAAGTTCAATAAAACAGTGTTGGACCATCTCCAGTGTCGGAAGCCTGTTTCTTGTTTCACTGCATCCAGTTGCAGTCAACATTGAACCAACTCTCATAACACATCATGGTACCAGGGAGCTATTCATTCTAACGAACCTACTCGAGTGCATCTCCAATGGCCAGTAAGCAGCCATCCAGCGGCATGGAAAAGATCCAGCCCCCTCCGCAACTCCGGATCTCCGGCAACCTCGGCACCAACTGGAAAGTCTTCAAACAGAAGTTCCTCCTGTTTATCGAGGCCTTCGACCTCGAGGCAGCATCAGATGCCAGAAAGATCGCGCTGTTCCTGTCGATTGCGGGGGATCAAGCCATCCACATCTATAACTCGCTCATGTTTGCCGATGGCGAAGATAAGACGAAGTTCAAGACAGTTCTGCTGAAATTCGACAGCCACTGTGAAATTGAGGTGAATGAGAGCTTTGAACGGTACATCTTCCAACAGACGCTTCAGGGTAAGGATGAACCTTTTCAGTCCTTCTTGACCCATCTTCGCATCCTAGCGCAGTCATGTAATTATGACTCGACGGTTGATTCCATGATCCGGGATCTGATCGTTTTCGGGGTCCAGTCCGACTCTCTGCGGGAGCAGCTCCTCAAAATCAAACAGTTGACCCTCTCCACCGCCATCGTAACATGCGTTGTCCATGAACATGCCAGAAATCACTACTCCCGTATCAGGGCGGCAGAAACTGCAAAACTGGCCTCCCCTAAGGCAGAAAGGGTGCAGGCCATTGCACAAATGCAAGGCCTGAGCATCGAGGAGAGTGGCCGTTTTGCCCACTTTTCCCGGGTCCCTACGCATCCGCGCAACGACCGGGTGAACGATGAGGCCGAAGATCCTAATGCGTATGTGCGAACGTCGGCCGACCGGTCTGCGCATGCGCGATGGCGCACAGAACGCGCTGACGTCAGCGTCATGACGTGTCCAAATTGTGGCTCCGCCCATTTAAAGCGGCAATGTCCAGCCAAAGGAAGGCGATGTCTGCAATGTGGAAAGCCTGGCCACCACGCGGCCTTCTGCAGGTCCACTCCACCGAGCAACAGCCAGCGATCCCAGCTGGGCGCAGACGTGTCCGCTGCGTACAACAAGGCATGCAGGATTCTGATCCCGACAGCCCAACGGACCCCGATGCTGACTGCCTCGAGTCTCCATATTGGGTGGGCATCATCACCACACGCGAGCAGGTCTCCACTGCGCCTGCAAACCGCCTTTCAATCCTGAGTGTGGATCCTAACGCCGAGTGGTGTCATCACGGTCAACCAGTGTCGCATCCGATTTAAATTGGACACTAGCACGTCTGCAAACCTCATATCACAGTCGGACCTCGGCAGCATCCGAGATCAACCTAGCATTCTTCCACCGGCCTGCCAGCTCCTTGACTACAATGCCAATGCCATAGCTGCCAGTGGATCGGGTCAGCTAGGTATCTCTCACAAGGCAATCAAGGCGACATTAAGATTTAAGATCGTCCGGCCTGACAAGGCATCCCTGCTCAGTGCTCGCACATGCAAACTCCTAAATCTGGTCCAGCGAGTCCATGCCATGTCCTCGACACCGGCAACTGCCTCGCCCAATGCGAATCTCCAGGCTGAGATAGATGACATTCTCACACAACACCACAATGTGTTTGATGGGATGGGCACGCTCCCATATCGCGACAAGATATTGCTCAAGCCGAATGCCACCCCAGTCACCCATGCACCACGCCGGGTGCCGGCTCCCCTCAAGGATCATCTGAAAATGCAGCTACGAGAGCTCCAAGGCCAGGGCATCATCTCAAAGGTCACGGAACCAACAGACTGGGTCAGCTCCATGGTCTGCGTCAAGAAACCCTCTGGCGAACTCCGCATTTGCATTGATCCCAAAGACCTGAATTGCAACATAATGCGAGAGCACTACGCGAGCCCGAAGAATTAACCTGTGAGATGGCTCATGCCAAATTCTTCACCAAGCTGGACGCCTCCCGTGGTTTCTGGCAGATACAGCTGGACGAGTCCAGTCGGAAGCTGTGCACGTTTAACACTCCGTTCGACAGGTACTGCTACAACCACATGACTTTTAGTATCATCTCAGCTTCTGAAATATTTCATCGTATAATGGAGCAAATGATGGAGGGCATCGAGGGGGTGCGAGTCTATGTGGACGACGTGATCATCTGGTCCTCGACGCCCGAGGATCACATAGCTCACCTCAGACAGGTTTTTCAGAGGGTCCATGAGAATGGCCTCCAGCTCAACAGGACCAAATGCTTATTTGGTCGGTCCGCGATCAAGTTTCTGGGTGACCACATTTCCCAGCAGGGTGTGCAACCTGATGCCGACAAGGTGCTGGCAATAAATGCCATGAAGACCCCAGAGGACAAGAAGGCGGTCCTCCGTTTCCTGGGGATGGTGAATTTTCTCGGAAAATTCATTCCCAAATGGCATCCCACACCACAGCCCTCCAGCACCTCGTTAAAAAGTCGACAGTGTTCCAGTGGCTACCCGCACATCAAGCAGAGTGGATTGAGCTGAAGGTGAAGCTCAGCACAGCCCCAGTAGTGGCGTTCTTTGATCCAACCAAGAATACCAAGATATCCACAGACGCAAGCCAGGACGGCATTGGGGCGGTGCTCCTCCAGAGAGCCGACTCCTCGTCCTGGGCTCTAGTGGCATATGCATCCAGGGCTAAGACTCCGACCGAACAACGGTATGCCCAGATCGAAAAGGAGTGCTTGGGTCTCCTGACAGGAATAGTCAAGTTTCATGACTACGTATACGGTCTGCCAAAGTTCACGGTGGAAACAAAGCTCAGGCCTTTAGTCCACATAATCCAGAAGGATTTAAATGTTATGACACCTCGGCTGCAGTGAATTCTTCTTCGTCTCCGACGATATGACTTCGAACTCGTCTACACACCGGGTAAGGAGCTGATCATCGCGGATGCCCTATCCCGATCCATCACCACGCCATGTGAACAGGGCGACTTCATTCGCCACATTGAGGCACAGGTGCAGTTGTGTGCCAGCAACCTCCCAGCCACTGATGAACGAGTTGTCCACGCGAAGAAACTGCCAAAGATCCTCTACAACAGCACGTGATGCAACACCTCACCCATGGCTGGCAAAAGGGGCAGTGCCCCCAGTTCTTCAACGTTAAGGACGAGTTAACGGTCGTTGAGGGGGATCCTTCTTAAACTAGATAGAATCGTCATTCCCCAAAGCATGCAAGCCATGGTGCTCAGACAGATCCATGAGGGTCACCTTGGGGTCGAGAAATGTTGACGCAGAGCTTGGCAGGCAGTTTACTGGCCTGGCGTCAGCCAGGACATTGCCAACACTGTCCTCAACTGCACAACATGCCAGAAGTTTCAACCAGCTCAGCCCAAGGACCAGCAACAGCACGAGATTGTGACTTCTCCGTTGCCCAAGGTGTGGATAGACCACGCAAATGGGCGTGATTACGTGCTCTTGGTCGACTACTTCTCCAGCTACCCGGAAGTGGTGAAACTGTCGGACCTCACGTCCAAGTTATTCATCAAAGCCTGCAAAGAGACATTTGCCAGGCACGGGATACCACTCACAGTAATGAGTGACAACGGTCCATGTTTCTACAGCCAAGAGTGGTCCAACTTTGCACTATCCTACCACTTCAGGCATATCACATCCAGACCCCATTACCCGCAATCAAAGGGGAAGGCCGGAAAAGGGGCCCATATTGTCAAGCGGTTGCTGTGCAAGGCTGCAGACTCAGCCTTGGATTACAACCTGGCACTGTTGGCATACAGGGCAACCCCTCTGTCGACTGGTTTGTCTCCGGCGCAGCTGCTCATGAACCGCAACCTGAGGACGACTGTTCCAGCCATCCATGTTCCAGACCTTGACCACCTCATGGTGCTGCAGTAAGTGCAGGGATCCAGGGACCAGCAGAAGATCACGTATGATGCTCATGCCATGGATCTGCCTGCGCTGGCTCCAGGAGATGTGTTCACGTCCACTTGCCTGAGGGAGGCTGGTCAGCCCCAGCTGTTGTCATCAGACAGGCTGCCCCCAGGTCTTTCATTGTTCAACTGGCTGATGGCTCCATTCTACGGCGCAACAGGAGGGCGCTGCGCAAAGTTCCCTGCCCACCACCTGACCGCACTTCTCCACATGTCATCATGCCGCCTCAGGACATCTCGCCCCACGTGGTCCCGATCTGGCAGTGATCCCGCCTGTCCACGGGGCCACCGAAATGGCAGCAATCCCGCCTGTCCAGGTGCCGGCGTCCCCCCCTCCACCTCTGAGGCGATCAACAAGAATTTGTCGCCCGCCACAAAGACTGAATCTATAGACATAAATCTTGTAAATTTTGTTCAGTTTGCTCTGTATCTGCAGAATAGACACCTTCCCATGTACATATGTTCATTCATTCACCACTTGTACATAGTCATGCATGTATGTATCGCCACGTTACAAAATTTATTTTTAAAAGGGGAGATGTCATAATATCCACTCATGTATATAATGAGATGCAGACAGGCAGTGATTGACACACAGGATAACAAATGAACATACACGACATAGAACAGCCAATTACCAGACAGGACACCACCACTATAAAGCATTAAGACTCTCCCTCTCTCACAGGACACAGCTACTGAGATAGTAAGAGTGCACAAGCCAGTGAGCACCATCTCCATGAGGTAGAGAGCTAGTCTGGTCAAGCCAGTAGGGAGTTATCAGTTAGATTAATAGAGTGTCAACCCACAGCAGATTATGTACAGCAATCAGCAAGTTCAATAAAACAGTGTTGGACCATCTCCAGTGTCGGAAGCCTGTTTCTAGTTTCACTGCATCCAGTTGCAGTCAACGTTGAACCAACTCACATAACACATCACCAGCCACACTAGACACTACAGTTAAGAGGTGGAGACAGGACGGGGGGACTCTAGCGATCAAGGACTTTTACATGGGGATGACTCGTGACCTTGGAAGAGCTGACCGAGAGACTGGAACTACCGAATGGACAGGAAGTCCGACAGTTAAAAGTCAAAATCTTTCTCCACAAGAGAAAGCTCTAGATAAATGTTGGAGGAGCTTCTGGACGCGGTTAGTATGGAAAAAGGGAACTGCGGGGACATATATGGATGACTTTTAGAAAGAGTGGAGAGCACCACCAGGCAGAAATGGGAGGAAAAACTATGGAGCAAAGTGCTAAGCAGGGCCAACTCCACCTCCTCCTGCGCAAGGCTCAATGCAGCTTAAAGTGGTGCACAGAGCACACTTGACCAGAACCCGAATGAGCAGGTTCTTCCCGGAGGTGGAGGACAAATGTGAGCGGTGCCAGAGGGGCCCGGCCAACCACATGTTCTGGGCTTGTCCCAAACTTGTCGGGTTCTGGACAGCCTTCCTCGAGGCGATGTACAAGGTTGTGGGAATGAGGGTTGAGCTGTGCCTGAGAGTAGCAGTCTTCGGAGTATCGGACCAGCCACAACTACATATGGGGAAGAGGCTGACGCTCTTGCCTTTGCTTCCCCCATCGCACGCCGGAGAATCCTGCTCGGCTGGCGATCAGCAGCCCCACCCACAATTGCAGACGGATATGGTGCAACATCCGAGGGTCGGACGAGGGCTTCCACAAAGCGTGGGGACCGTTTATCAGCCTGTTCCAGGGCTAATTTGAAGCCAACAACAGATAGAAAGGGAGGAAGGGGGCGGGGGGACGCATGGGAACCACCAGGGCCACCGAGAGCAGACAGGGGCGGGGGTGGGTGGGCGGGGGTTGAGGCAATGGGGAGACCCCCAAGGAAATGCCAGGAGGGAACCCAGTGAGAGACCAATGCTGGGGCCGGGGGCTAGCCCCCCCCCCCCCCCCCCCCCCCCCCCCCCCCACACACACAAACACAAAGCTATAAGAGCAAAATGAGCGACAAATAAATCATCTACAGCGGAGGAAAGGGCCTAAAATAGGGCCTGAAAATAGTAGAAAAGGGGGGGAGGAGCGGGTGCAGCGGTGGTGGGAAGAGGTGGTGTGAAAAGGAAATAGCATGCAAATTGTAGGCAAGAACCATTTTAATCATCTCCTGTAACAGTGGAAAAATGTAGGGCGGGATTCTCCGTCCTCATTCGCCCGGCGAACGCCGATTCCCGCCCGAGGTCAATGGATTTTTCCATTGTTGCCGTCTCGCCCGTGCCGTTCTTGCGGTGGGCGGGAGGATCCAGCCCATAAACTTCAATAAAAAAATAAAAAAATTTAAAATTTCACTTTCTTCCATGGGTTTCTATCTTACTGTTTGGAACCTTGCTGAAAAGATTTTCTAAGGTTTATATATACATCTTTTCCACAATCTTGATCAATGTTATCTATTACGTTATAAAATAATTCAACCAGGTTAGTCATCCAGGCAAAAGTTACTTAAACAAGTGCACGCTTACTCTCCTTGACTAACCCACACCATTCCATATGAAACTGTGTCACTGATAATGCGCTTTTAACGTCATACATATGGCATGTGTTAGGCTGACAGGCCTGTACTTTCCTGGTTTAGCACTCTGTTTAATTCCCTTTAGAACATGGAACATACAGTGCAGAAGGAGGCCATTTGGCCCATCGAGTCTGCACCGACCCACTTTAGGGGCGGCCCGGTGGCACAGTGGTTAGCACTGTTGTCTCACAGCACCAGGGACCCGGGTTCGATCCTGGCCTTGGTTGACTGTGTGGAGTTGCACGTTCTCTCCGTGTCTGCATGGGTTTCCTTCGGGTGCTCCGGTTTCCTCCCACAGATGTGCAGGTTAGGTGGATTGGCAATGATAAGTTGCCCCTTAATGTCCAGGGATATGCAGGTTACGAGGATTGGGTGGTGTGGACTGGGGAGTGTAAATGGGTAGAGTGCTCATTTGAATGGTTGGTGCAGACCTGATGGGCCGAATGACCTCCTTCTGCACTGTAGAGATTCCATGATTCTATGAAGTAGCTTTCAGATCAACAAATTCATAATCTTGCCTAACACCCTGTCTGTTGCCTCTCGTCCCTCATTTTCCCAGCCTGACCAAACTTTCCCATTATTTCTAGTCTGTACAAGATTTGTACCTGAACCGTTCCCTGTCCCTTTTTTAAATACTGACTGATCTGCAGGGTATGTTCATGACATTGTTTTCAATTCACAATATTGCTAGCTTTATCCATTTATTTCCTGAATGGTCTATTTCTCAGTTGCAACATTCTTTGTCCGACTCTGGTCTGGTTATTGTCAATTTTGTGATGATTAAATAGTCCAAACTCATTCTGTGTTCCTCACACTTACCCCATGTTCTTGTCCACTGAAAATCGTCTCGTATGTTAACAACAAGCTGACTCCGTTCACCACTTCTTCAATGGCCTGTTCTAGTCTCTCCCAATATAATTTCGTCAACTGGATCAGGTGGCAACCATCACTATTTGTCGAGAACTCAGTGATTATAGAAATCGAATCTGTGAATAAAAGAGGGGAAAAGTAAACACCATTAATTCTACTTCGGGTTACATGTCTACTTAACAGCAAGCAGCTGAAACATCTTGTGAGTTACCTTAACCAATACATTCTGATAACCAAATACATTCCATTGAACTATATTGTCACATTTCATCAAAGTATTATTGTATTTGCTAATATGTGTCGAGTAGAAGTAAATCATCCAACCTCCCATCCTCATCTTCTGTATCTCTAAATGTTCCATAATCTGGCATGGAATGAGAAATTTGCAAAGATTTTTCTCCCCCACAATTTGGTCTCAAGTTATCCAGTTGATTCTCTCATCCAAATTTAGCAAAGAAATCATGCCATCTCCTTCAGTCCGTTGGAATATTTCTCAGATTGAATGAGGTTGAGACATCTCTGATCCGAATTCCTCCTATTTCCGCTCGGACTTCCTTTAATTGCCCAGAGTAAGTTAACTCGGGCCCGGTAACATAACGATTCAGAGGAGATGGACGGCAAATTAAATATGGATTTATTAACAAGTATTTACAAGGGTCTACGTAACACAGTATCTCGCTCCCAGTACAATCCAAACTGGGAGGATTTATCTCACCAGGAGGCCTGCTCTTAGCCTTTGCTCATAATGAGCCTCAGGCTTGCGGCCTCTACCCCCTATCTCGGAAGTTCATACTCCACTAGTCCAACAGAGAGATCAATGATGGTGTCTCAGTGGTCCTCATGGGGCAGCTCAATGGCCCGCTTCAAATCCAATGGAGTTTCCGCTAACAGCTTCATCTGCATAGCCGTATTGTTAATGCCACACACCAGCCAGTCCCTCAACATCTTCAACAAAGGTGGCCCAATCACAGTGTTCAGAAAGGCACCGCAGCCAGGTCAAGATGTCCATGACTGATTCACCAGGAGAGCGCAACGCCATGGGTGGCACGGTAGTGGTTAGCGTTAGCACTGTTGCTTAACAGCACCTGGGTCCCAAGTTCGATTCCGGGCTTGGGTCACTGTCTGTGCGGAGTCTGCACGTTCTCCCCATGTCTGCGTGGGTTTCCTCCGGGTGCTCCGGTTTCCTCCCACAAGTCCCGAAAGACGTGCTGTTAGGTGAATTGGACATTCTGAATTCTCCTTCTGTGACCCGAACAGGTGCCGGAATGTGGCGACTAGGGGATTTTCACAGTAACGTCATTAGAGTGTTAATGTAAGCCTATTTGTGACAATAATAAAGATTATGTTAAACTGATACCTTTGCGAAATTAAAGGCCGCTTGGGATCATAGTAGCTGGGAGGGCATGGCCGGGATTCTCCGAGCCTCCGCACTGCAATCGCGCTCGGCGCGAGGGTGGAGAATGGGTGTCAGACCCGTGATCAGATCCGATGCCGCTCCCTCGATTCTCCGGGGACCGGAGAATCGCCGCCAATTGCACTCGGTCGACGCGGCGCCAGTCGAAGGCCATTGAAAGAGGCCCCCGCTGCGATTCTCCACCGACAACTGGATGAGTTCCTGCCGGCGTGGTTCACTCATGGTTCCACCCGACGGGAGCTCGGAGTGGTGGCTGTGGACACAATCCGCGGCTGCCCTGGTGTGGGGGAGGCGAGGGGGGGGCGAATCCGTCACCGGGGGGTGCCTCCCAGGGCAGCCAGGCTCACATTCGGGGGCCACCGATCGGCGGGCGGGCGTGATCTTGGAGGGCCTATATTGTCGGGGCTGGTCGGCAGTGTGGGTCCGCCATGTTGCGTGGGGCCGGCACCGCAGGCCGCCGCAGCGCGCATGCGCGGACCCGCGGCTGGAAGTGCAGGGCCCCGTATCGGCAGCCAGAGCTGCGAGGACAACTCCGGGGCTTTGCTAGCCCCCTGGAAATCGCAGAATCACTCTGGGTTTTCTCCAGGGAAGTCCAGAGTGATTCGCGCCTGAATTCTTGTGGGCGTGGGGACATAGCCCCATTATCAGCCCGGGCAGCACAGTTGCACAGTGGTTAGCACAATGGCTTCACAGCGCCAGGATCCCAGGTTCGATTACCAGCTTGGGTCACTGTCTGTGCGGAGTCTGCACGTTCTCCCCGTGTCTGCGTGGGTTTCCTCCGGTTTCCTCCCACAGTCCAAAGATGTGCAGGGGTAGGTGGATTGGCAATGCTAAATTGCCCTTAGTGTCCAAAAAAGATAAGGTAAGGTGAGGTTACGGGGATAGGGTGGAAGTGTGGGGAGAGGGTAGAGGTGTGGACTTAGGTAGGGTGTTCTTTCCAAGGCCCGGTGCAGACTCAATGGGCCAAATGGCCTCCTTCTGCACTGTAAAGTCTGTGATCAGAGAATTCCACCCCAAAGCTAGCAATACCTGGGGCTGGATTTTCCGTTCCTGATACTAAGTCTTGACGCTGGGGCAGGACTCGTGGACTTTCACGAAAGCCAAACTGGCACTAAACCTGGTCCGATTCAGCGACTATGGAGGGGCTATGAACAGCGCCACGTGGAACACAATCGATTTCAATGAAAAATGGAGCCAGATTCACCGGGTCTGTGATTGACACTCGGGAGGCTGACAAGCTCCAGCCGCAGATACGCATTACAATCCCACACACACTCATCCCAGCCAACAAGATGGCACTGGTTGTGCTAGGGTGTGTTCATACGGCTGATGGGTCGGCTGGAGCCAGAGGGTACCTTGCGGGGTGGCCTGGGGCGTCACTAAGTTCACAGTGCACTGTCATGCCATGTGCAGCTGCATGTCTACCATTCCGGCTGCGGCAATGGCGTTCCGTGTGATGCACGATCAATCACTACTGAAGCGAGATTGTAGTCCAATTGAAGGCTTTAACGAACAACTAGTTACCCCAGCAACTCCGGTACAGAATGACTGCTGTGGGTGAAACACAGACTCTTATGCTCCGCCTGCTGGGCGGAACCAGCAGGCAGCTTCTACCACTCATACTACAGTATAAGGTACATCCCACCTAGATACCGCGATACCCCTAATATAGCCTACCACATTCACCCCCTGTTTAAAAAAAAGAGTCTGGCGGGGGTGGTGGCCTTGCTGGTAGAGGTCTGCGGTGCCGGCCCCTCGCAACATGGCGGACCCACACTGCAGACCAGCCCCGACAATATAGGCCCTCCAAGATCACGCCCGGCCGCCGATCGGTGGCCCCCGATTGTGAGCCTGGCTGCCCTGGGAGGCACCCCCGGTGACGGATCCCTTTGGTGCCTTTACTTGCAATACACATATTTGCAGACAATTATTCACAAGTTCATTTTACAATGAAACTATCAGCCGGTCGGGGGCCCTGGTCGTCCTCTGCGATCGTCGCAGTCCCGGCGGTGATGCTGGCATTGGCTCGGGCATCCGTGGCTCTGGGAGCGTGTCGTCTTCAGCTTCATCGCATCCGGATGGGGCCAGTGGGAGGAGGAATGGCGAATTTCTGAGGCGTGGCGGGTGCGTGAAAAGAAGGCCACGGGTCTGCCCGTGGCAGCCAGCGCTACGTTTGATGCGTCGCTCTCGACCTGGAAGGGGAGGTACTCATCGATTGCGTGTATTGTCGCCCTGGCGGTGTCTGCTTTGATGCGACTGAAAGCCTGGCGGGCCTCTGCCCATAGGGGAAAAAACGTGGACTGGATTAGTGGGCGGGCCTTGTCCGCATAATTGGGGACCCACTGGGCGTAATAAGAAAAGAAGCCCAGGCAACGTTTCAGGGCCTTGGGGGAGGGGAAACTCCATGAGGGGGCGCATGCGTTCGGGATCTGGGCCTATGACTCCATCATGCATTACGTAGCCAAGGATGGCTAGGCGATCGGTGCTAAACACGCATTTGTCCTTGTTATAGGTTATGTTAAGGATTTTTGCGGTATGGAGGAATTTGCGGAGGTTGGTGTCATGGTCCTGCTGGTCGTGGCCGCAGATGGTGACATTGTCGAGGTACAGGAACATGCCCGCAGACCGTACCGGTCAACCATTCGGTCCATCTCCCATTGGAAGACCGAGACCCCATTTGTGACACCAAAGGGAACCCTTAGAAAGTGGTAGAGCCGCCCATCTGCTTCAAATGCAGTGTACCTACGGTCGTCCGGGCGAATGGAGAGCTGGTGATAGGCTGATTTAGTGTCTACTGTGGAGAAAACCTTGTATTGCGCTATCTGGTTGACCATTTCAGACATGCCGGGGAGAGGGTACGCGTGGAGCTGCATATACCTGTTGATGGTCTGACTGTAGTCTATGACCATCCTATGTTTGTCCCAGGTCTTTACAACCACCACTTGAGCTCTCCAGGGGCTGTTGCTGGCCTCGATAATGCCTTCCTTTAGTAACCGTTGGACTTCCGACCTAATGAAGGTCCGGTCCTGGGCACTGTACTGTCTGCTCCTGGTGGCGACGTGTTTGCAATCGGGGAAGGCGGTTTAAGGTACATCCCACCTAGGTACCGCGATACCCCTAATATAGCCTACTACACCGTGCCCATCGATCCCGACCCTACAGCCCACCTCTTGGTCATCCCTGGTAACCCCTCCTGCCCTGGCAGATGCCCCCTGGCCAGCAGCACAACTGCCAACAAACTATGGCAATGTTGGACACTTTCTGTACCCACTCTCCCTCCCTCAGCAGCCACGACGCCGGAGAACCATGGGGGCCCCGGAGAACACTGGGTCAGACCTGCTAATGGTATGCCAATGGCATTTAATGTTTGGGCGTTCTGGAACACATTGACCCTGCTGTTGAGACAATGGAGAATTGCGATTTGATGTGAAATCAGCGCCCGTGGTGATTTCGGCGTCGGAACCGATTCTCCGCCAAATTGTGTTTTGCAATTCCCGCGGAGAATCCGCCCCTGGAATCCGGTGCTGCAGGTACATCAAACCCTTTATGATCCTAAATGTCTGGGCTCCACAGGAGAACTTTGTTTGTCTTTCCTCAACATCCCATTTGCCTGGAAGCAGTGTTGCATGTGTTCCACATATTGATTCCAATTCTCTAGTTTCCCAATAATGCCATTCTTATTGATACAACGTGGTGTTCCCCACAGTAAACATCCAGTGGCTAGGCGAATCAATGGGCAAGTCAGGAGATTCTGTTAATCCTCGTCGCCAGTACAATGACGCAGCAGAGGCAGACGGTAAACCTGATGAAGATTTATTTACAAAAGTGTTTATAAGGGTCTGCATAATGCAGCACCCCACTCCCAGTGCAATCCTAGCTCGGAGGACTCCTCTCACCAGGCCTTGATCTGGGCCTGCTATTAACTTTTGCTCATAACGAGTGCCAGGTGGTAGGTCTCTGCTCCCTGCCTGGGGAGCTTGTACTCCACGAGTCCCATGGGGAGATCAATGAAAGCTTCTCCGTGGTCCTTGTGGAGATATGACACATAACAACCACTGATTGGGTTCTTCAATCAAAATTACTTTTAGTGGTTCTCGAACTGTGCAGCTATGTACACTTCAAGTAACACAACATGTTCACTTCAACCGGGCTATTTTTAATAGATTGAAGAGAAAATTATGAATTGTCCAAAGCATCATTCACAATCACATTTCCCTAGTTCAATTTTCTCTCCTTCACTGCTTCTAACCTGTCAAGCCCAAAGATAATTATGTTGTTTCCCTCCAATTGCTGAATTGTGTCCACATGGATATTGTCCTAACGTAGCTCCTTGGAACATCATTAACTTGTTTGTTTTTCGGGTGGCACAGTGGTTAGCACTGCTGCCTCACGCCGCCGAGGACCCGGGTTCGATCCCGGCCCCCGGTCACTGTCTGTGTGGAGTTTGCACATTCTCTCAGTGTCTGCATTGGGTCTCACCCCCACAACCCAAAGATACGCAGGCTAGGCGGATTGGCCCCGCTAAATTATTCCTTAATCGGGAACAAATAAGAATACATTTTTAAAAACTTGTTTGTCTTTCGTACTTTAACATGGTCATTAAAATTTAGCTCTGACTAAGCTTTGGTCGTCAATCCAATCTCTCCTTCTGGCGTTTGGTGACAAGTTTTGTTTGGTAACGCTTCTGTGAAGCACACTGGGAGGTTTTGACAAACTAAACTTGCAACATAAATGCATGTTGGCTTGTTTTTATTGTTCTAGCTTTGGACATACCCATCTCATTGCGGGCCCCATTTGCAGGCCCCATTTCTTGAGTTCCTTCTTTCCAAAGTGAAGGGATTGAAACTGGAGGTTCCGTTTAGCGGCTGTGATGGTTTCTGCAGTCGAACTTCTGCTTTTTTCAGGTGGACTCAGCAAGCCAGCAAGATTTTGGGAGGGAGAGAAAGCTTCCTGCCCCTCACTAATTCTGTGATTCCGCCACTTGTAAATTGCCCGTACTCTTTTGAAATTGTTAATACTAGTGCCTGCAGCTACATTTATGTCCAAACAAAATTTTATGCAGGTCTTGCGCTGTAGTGGATATCGTCCCAGCCTCTGAGCCAGAAGCTCTGGGGCAGCACGGTAGCACAGTGGTTACCACTGTTGCTTCACAGCTCCAGGGTCCCAGGTTCCAATTCCCGGCTTGGGTCACTGTCTGTGCGGAGTCTGCACGTTCTCCCCGTGTCTGCGTGAATTTACTCCGGGAGCTCCGGTTTCCTCCCACAGTCCAAAGATGTGCAGGTGAGGTGGATTGGCTATGCTAAATTGCCCTTCGTGTCCAAAAAATTGGTTAGACGTGGTCACGGTGATAGGGTGGAGGTATGAGGGTAGGGTGGAGGTGTGGGCTTGGGTGGGGTGCTCTTTCCAAGGGCTGGTGCAGACTCGATGGGCCGAATGGCCTCCTTCTGCACTGTAAAGTCTGTGATTCTGTGAAGTCTCACCCCAGGACTTAATGGCCAAGCAAGGTGCATTCAAATGTTGCCACAGGTTGAATCCTTCCAACATGCCACTGGCAGACAGTAAGATTAGGAGAGACTCCTGGTCAGCCATGTTTGGTGTGGAGCGGCTTCCCACATTTACCATTCCCATTCCCCCCTTCCCTTTATATATACTGTGCTAGCTCACATCCTCATTGCATTTGCTTTCTGCAAATGCCCATGTTACGGGCTCTAACCGCAGCTATTCCTGTTTGCGGTTCCTCTTTCCTTGCCAGAATGGTTACACCATTTCAAGATGATATTTCCTCTGCACCGGGAAGTAAAATTACCATTCAAGACACTTTCAGGCCTTCAAGAGGAGGCTGTGGTTTCCCCTGTGTTGCAAATGTGTAATTAAGATATTGCAAAGTTTCAGAGAAACGGTTTTAAAGGCACATTTCCGTTTTCAAATCTTTATATTAGCTTTAAAAGCCTTTAAAAAAAAATGTAGGTATGGCCAGACAGCATGACACATTCCGGTGTTATTCAAACGGTGGTGATGTTCATATCTCTAATCTGACGACAAAGAGTCATTCCAAATGGAAAGACCCTTCCAGGGATGTCCACGGAGTGCTAAACATGTGAAAATACCTTTTTACATCTGAGGAACAGGAAGTAGGAAGGGACTTCAGAGGACCACACAAAGTCACTTCACCAGCTGGAACAATGCGGAGTCAAAATTGACATTGCAGCTATTTTGTGATAAATACAGGGAGGGATTTTGTGGCCTGTTTTCTGACAGCGGAGGCATCTTGCCATTCACGTCTGGCGGGATCTTCCGGTCTGGCGATGTCTATGGCATTTTGCATGGCTCGCTGGCTCATAGACCCCACTGCCGGAAGGGTCAGAAAATCCCACCCACGGTTTGCGAACAGCCATTCTTGTGTGCAGAACCCCAAGAAGAACTCTGAGAAATTGCTACAGAGAGGATCCATAGAATCCTTACAGTGCACAAGGAGGACATTCGGCCCATTGAGTCTGCACCGACCCTCCTAAAGAGCACCCGATCTCGGCCCACTCCCCTGCCTTATACCCATAACCCCTTCTCACTTGCACATCTTTGGACACTAAGGGGCAATTTAGCATGGCCAATCCACCTAACCTGCACATTTTTGGACTGTGGGAGGAACCTGGAGGAAACCTAAGCAGATACGGGGAGAATGTACAAACTCCACACAGTCACTCGAGGCTGGAATTGAACCTGGGACCCTGGCGCTGTGAGGGAACAGTGCCAACCACTGTGCCAGGCTAAGGGAGGGGAAGATATTAAGAAATCTATTGCTCTTCTGTCAAAATAGTCCAGGCAATCTACAAGTATTGTAATCACAGAATTAGTGAGGTACAGGAAACCTTCTCCATCTTGCTGAAGTGCTGGGTCTACCTAAAAACAGGCAAACACCGACTGTTGAACTCCAGCTGTTAAACCAAACGTCAGGTTTCAACCCCTTCAATATGGAAAGAAAAATCTCAAGCAACAGACTGCAAGGATATTTCACACAGGGTGATTTTTGAAATCCCGGCCGTGATTCTCCGAGCCTCTGCGCTGAAATCGCGTTTGGCGCGGGGGCGGAGACTGGGCGTCAAACCCGAGATCGGGTCCGACAGCGCTCCCGCGGTTCTCCGGTCCCCGGAGAATCGCCGCCAATTGGGTGCATGCGGTCGACGCGGCGCCGGTCGGGGGCCATCGAAAGAAGCCCCCGCGACAATTCAAGTGCAGCTGGCCGAGTTCCCACCAGCGTGGTTCTCTCATGGTTCCACCCGGCGGGCACTCAGCGTGGCGGCATGAGTCTACCTACGCCCTGGTGGGGGCAGGGGATCATTCATTGGGGGGGGGGGCCTCCAGGACGGCCAGACTATTGATCGGGGGCCACCGATCCGCAGGCGTGAACGATCTGGGGGGTGGGGGGGCCTATCTTCTTGGTGCCGGTCTGCAGTGTACGTCGGCCATGCATGCGCAGACCCCAGACCGGACGTGCAGGATCCTGTATCAGCAGCCGGAGCTGCGAGGAGCCCTCCGGGGCCCTGATAGCCCCCTCCAGGTAGGATAATTACTCTGGACTTTCTCCAGGTAAGTCCAGAGTGATTCGCGCATGTTTTTTCACGGGCATGGGACAAAGCCCCATTCTTGGAGAATCCTGCCCCTGAACATTAAGTTTCTTTCCTTTTGTCTGCATTTTAATCTTTGTCTGTATTTAGTTCATTATTTTTATCACTTCTGTTTAAATAACTTCCCGCAGTAGTTTTGTACAAACTAGCCTTTATCTTGTTTAAGGCTAAAGTTAGTCTGCTTTTTATTTGGATTGAACCACTTATAAATTAAAAAAGGAGCTACATATTACAGACCCACAAACTTCTTAGCTCACTGACCACTTCAAGGAATTGCCTTTTATGCCTCGTCTACAGAATGCCCCAAAATCAAGGCATTCCTATTCCTATGGTTTAACCTTTCTCAACCTTCAGGCCCCTCAATACACAGATGGCCTTTTGCACCATGGCGTCACACTTTTGTTCAGAAACCGCATCCGCTGAGTCAACAGGCTGCATCTTTCAGCACTTTGGAGGTGAGGAGACCAGAGAATAGTGGAATCTGTGTCAAGGTGGCGAATGTGATATAAAATAACTGTTTTAGAGATATTAGTTACTGTAATGTAGAGATAGGCCAGTCTCATTCTGGTGAGTTCATCGCGACTTTTATTGAGGCCAGACTGACGGGTAAAGAAATTTATATTTGTCATTTGGTGCCGAAACCCGGGATTTCTCAAGATGGTCATTGGCCAACTCAGAATTAGACTGATTATGGACGGAGGGAGAGTGGAAAAAAGGGCCCACAATGTAAAGCTGGAAAATGACCGCGCATTGCTTTTTCCCCTCTTCTTATCGTCTAATTAGTCTGGTCACTCACGGTTGGTACGGAAAGATCGTCTCGACGAAATCAAAGGTCAGTCTGGGGATTAGAAAATTAAACTGATGGGATATCATAATTGATAGTTCAGTTTTGGGTTAATTGTGTTGTTGATGAACTGATGGGACATCGGAAGATGGTTCATTTCTACGAGTGTTTTGAATAACTGATGTGACCTCAGGATGAGGGTTCAGTTCAATGAGTGTTTTTAAATCTAAAGATGGTTTAATTCCATATGTGAGTGTTTTGAATAACTGATGTGACCTCAGGATGAGGGTTCAGTTCAATGAGTGTTTTAAATCTATAGTTGATTAAGCTAAAATTGTATCCTTGGACTGAAGTGGCGAGAAACGATAAATTTTAAAACAAACTGGGTGCTGCATATTAGTTAAAGCAGAAGTCTCTCAAAGGGTTAACAGCAGCTTGAGTTAACAGGCAGCCTATGGTGTAATCGGATACCTTTCTTTCGAGTCAGTGAACTCCAGCAAAGTTACGTTTTGAATTAATTAAAGAAAACCAGTGGGTTTCTCTACCTCTTTGATAAAAGTTTATTATTTTCGAAAGCAATTGATTGAAATTGCCAGAATCTTAAGTTTTACTTACTTGAAATAATGTCAATCTCATTTTATTTGTGAATTAATAGAAACTTAAAGAAACTCACTGACACCATTTTAAAAAGTGTAAATCTGGAGATGACAGTTGACTTTGCTCTGGTATACATCACCGCAGCTAACTGTTCCCTCTTTGATAGCAGCCAACATTTTGTGAATGTAAGAAAAACTTGTTGAAAGAAAATTGATAAGATAAAGAATTAATTAAGTTGTAAAAGTTATACAAGTTTGTGTTAATCAAATTGTAAATTTAGTTCTGAGTTGAGATCAGAGCTCAGCTTGCAGGTTGCAGTAATTCAATTTGAATTTTCAAACATTTTAAGTTTTAAAAGAACACTGTTAGAACCTTTTCAATAATTTTGCCAAGAAGCAAAAATTGCCATTGGTCATAAATAAGCAAATAAAAAATAAAAATATATAATAATAAAAAAGAAAGAGCCAAAGTATGAAAGCTAAAGAGTTAATCAGATTATGCAGACAATATTGTCAACATGAGAGGGATAAGATCATGTTATCAAGTTGGCAAGAAAATGCCCTTAAAATGGGAATTCCAATTAGTGAAGGGGGTAACAAAAAAAACCATTACAGGTCTTGAAAAAGGAATGTGCATTCAAAAAAATGCGCAAGTAAAGACAGGGGAGGCTCGGGTCAAACAAAAAATGGGCTACGTAGTTCAATGGCTGGCCTTGAATTGACAGAATATGACGAATTGGACAATTTGACCACATTGGCTAGGATTCCGACTGCACCTGTAGCACAGTCTGCACTAATTCCAGAACCACCAGAGTATAATAATTTATATCCAGTCACTGCTCCCCAGATTCAAATCATGCCAGCTCCTCCAGCCCCTTTGGTACCATCTTCACTGTCTGAGAGAGAAGGGGGGCTCTGTTCCACAAGCCCAATTAGCTCTAGGACCCGATCTCGGACAGCGAGAGAAGGGCCTGATCCTATCCAGAAACAATCAAGCATACCACCTAAATCCCTTCAGACCGATAAGGGGGAACAGAAAACTCAGAGAACAAAGGGGGAAGAAAGGGATGGTTCTGAGGAGAAGGAGCTCCCTCTAGTGACAGGGAGGGACGTCGAAGTCTTGGAAGAGCCAGAGGAAATAGCTAGAGTGCCCCCTGGTGAGACTCGGAGACAGTTGCCGATTAGGAAAATACCAAACCCTGACGCTGTGACGGCCGGGGCCCAGCCCACGATAGACGTTTATTTCCCATGGAGACCCAGTGAGATGATGGCTATTATGGCTACAATCCCAGACAGAAAAAAATCTCCTGCTGCTTTCGTGGATTACTTGAGAACTACCATCTCAATTTATCAAGCTGATTCTCGGGACCACTGGGCCCTAGTCCAGCAGGTTATAACCCCAGCAGAGTACCGCAATCATCTTAATCACTTGAATTATGCTAGCCACGCCGCACTTCAGCAAGCCCATGCATTGGACGACGATAGACGGACACAAATCCTGAATGCGTTGAATAGCACATTTCAAAAGCCCATAAATATTTCTGCTATCTTAGACCTCAAACCTAAAAAGACTGAAGAGCCAGAGGGATTTCTGGAACATTTTAATGAAATCTACCGTGGGCAGACAGGCGACTTGTCATATCAAAATGGTCAGAATTCCCCTCAATATTGTGCTATGTTAATGCATTGCCTACCACCTTCCGTGGCTACTGCTGTGAAATGTAATAACATGAATTGGACAGAGAACGACCCTTCCCAGATGGCCAGGGCAGTCAGATTTTATTGAAAGGAGGGTGTAGGCCAGGAAGGAGGCTCAGTTACAAAGGTTAAGACTGAGTATGTAATGAAAAAGGATGATCTGAGACCCCAACCAGCGGCAGAAACGGTGGCTTACCAGCTGGAACTCCAATATTGTGACTTTGGGTGGGTGGATCAGCAAGGGGGAGGATATCAAACACACCCAAAGGGACCCTCAGCTCCTCTTTATGGCCCACCGTATGCATCAACAGCTTTACAACCGCAGCCCCCTCTGAGGGGCCATTGGTCTACTGGGAGAAAAGGACGGGGCAAATATAGAGGGAGCAATGCATGTTTTAATTGCGGCCGTGCAGATCACTGGCAACAGGAATGTCCCTTTAAAAGAGAGGCAGCAGAAGGAGACCCAAAGGAAGGGGTACCCACCAAGGGGAGGACAGACGAGATACACTGACTTCTCCCAGGCAAACCCTTTCCCAACACAGGATTGACGAGCTAATTTAGTCATAAGGACTCTCCAATCGGACAGGGAACCTAGTATCTCTCTGCAGATAGGAGATCAACATCACCCATTTGTAATCGACACTGGAGCAGCCATGTCTTCGGTACAATCAGAACTTCGACTACCACTATCCGACCACACGCAGCATTTGTCGGGGTCCCAAGGACAGGTGTGTGAGTATCCTATCTCTGAACCTGTGACAGTCTCTTACGAGAATAAGTCTGCAGATCATCAGTTTGTAGTGACTACTGGATTGGACTGTAACTTGTTGGCCCGAGATTTACTGTGTATCTTCCAGCTACAGCTAGAGTGCAGAGACGAAGGGGTAACGGTTCAATCATGGAGGATGAGACAACAGTGCTATATTTCTATCACCCCCCAGTGGTGGACGTTGGACATTGAACATTCACTGCATAACGTTACCCTGGCCTATGACAGAACCGGGCAAAACAGGGAGTTGGAGGACAAATACCGGCCATTAATTGGGACCGAATGGCAAGTCAAAGTTACAGCCACAGTCACGGGAAAACAAGGTACAGCCGATTTTGTTACAATACCACCACATTTATGGCCACAGTCAGCTTCGGTAAGCCCTCATATTACACGTCAGGTCCACGACCAGTACCATGCCAGGGATCTGGGACCCCTGGTAAGGAGGGCAGTGGATCATTCAGATCCAACAGAGTACGCACTTCAAGTCACGCCAGACGGCACTGCCATAAAATATTTTGAGGTCCCTGAAATGATTAACACTCGACTGCAGCCCCGTCTATGGACAAATTAATCTGAGAGCTGTTGTAACAGGGTATTTTGGTCCCTTGCCAATCAGAATGTAACACCCCCATACTTGCTGTGCCTAAACCAGCCAAGCCAGACCAGTACTGATTAGTACAGGATTTACATTCAATCAATGCCATCGCATAGCCATTACATGCTCTCACTCTCCGACAGGATATTACGGTGTATAGCTCCCACTCGGTTATCGCACTACTGAGGCAACTGCAGACTCAGCATCTTACCGCAGCTCGTCAGAATAGGTATGAGATATACCTTTTGAACAATCCACGTCTGACATTTAAACACTGTACCACTATCAATCCAGCCTGTTTTCTTAGTGGTCCCCCTGTCCATGAAGACGCACCTGGCCACGACTGTTTAGCCTTGATTCAGGAAACTACCACAATAAGGGACGATTTGAGTGATATTTCGTCAGAACAACCTGACATGATTATGTGTGATCAAATATCCCACCGGGGTTTAGTTAATGACTTACTGCAGGCCCTTCTTATGCCCGCGCAGATTTCCGTTATTAAATGCGCTGCCCACACAAATGGTAAGACCCCAGTTGACGTTGGTAATGAACAAGCAGATTGTGCAGCGCGGACAGCCGCGCAAATTCAGCAAGTGATGGTGCCTAAAATGTTAAGTCAGACTAAACGATCTACTATGAATATGTCTGCTTCTGACAAGTCAATGCCAACCATCCAAGACGTCATAAGATTACAGGAGGATGCTCCTGAGAGTGATAAACAAATGTGGAAACGGTTAGGTTGTACATATGATTCTGTTTCCTCTTTATGGACCACGCCTGCACATCAGACTTGTATGTCTGATGTACTGGCTTTATGGGTCACTGAATGTGTACACTTTGCAACTCATTGTGGGGCTCGAGGGACTAGTGATTTGTTGCTGGACACTTAGTGGCACCCTAAAATGCAGGGGTTGGCCCAGAGTATCAGAAATCGCTGTTTGATTTGTCAGCAATATAACACCGGAAAAGGTATCCCTTGTGGGATGGGGCAAACCCCATTGCCCAGTGGTCCCTTTGAGACGCTGCAAATGGATTACATTGAGTTGGAAAGGTGTCAATGTTATAAATATGTTTTGGTCATTGTGGATGTGTTCAGCAGATGGGTTGAGGCGTATCCGACTACCGATAATAAAGCTGCTACTGTGGTTAAAGTTCTGATGCGGGAAATCATTCCCCGGTACAGTATACCAGCTCAGTTGAGTTCTGATAACGGGCCTCATTTTCTTGGACAGATTAACCTGCCTCCCTTCTCCAGTGCTATTTTACAGGTGTGGAGCATGATGGGGTGGCTACGCACCGTCTGTGTGATCTACGGCCTCACCTCGCTTGGAGTGTTATTGGCGACGGACATGGAAAAGGGGAATATTATCTACATTTGTAACCCCAACCAAACTACAAGGATATTTCACTTATGCAAAGGTGATGTTCTTCGCTGCCCCCATATACGACGACATGGTATCGACTCATGGAAGGTCGTCAAAGTTAAGGAGAATGCAGGACTCATGAAGCAATTGCACCGGTCCCGGCGATGGGAAGGGAACATTATATGGACATTGCCTTGTTTTTGGAATACATGTAAATTTGATTTTGGATGTGTTAAGATTGGTGCGATAAAGGTAACATCAGACCGTCGGGAGAGCGTAGGAAGAGGCTGTGAGAGAGTGAGGGGGACTAGAGAGAGGACGGGGCGTGTGAGAAGGGAAGTACAGCTAGAACGTAGGTTACCGGGAGATACACTTAATTTAGTTAAAGGCCAAACTGAGGAAAACCTGGGTAGTATGAATCTCTTCTACCAGATTTACCACCGCTTGTATGGCCACGGACTGGTTGTCTGCTACCCGAACCCCGCAGCGGTGTCTAGGTTATTTTCTGTTTCACCACTTTGGGGCACTCCCCAAACGGTGGTTTAGTGTCAGCGTTCCGAGCCACCGCCCGAGCAAGTCACTCTTCCTTACGATCCGGGTTCAGCACCACCGGCTATTTGCCTTCCCCTTCCTCGGGATAATTCCCATTCACAGTACGATAGGCTGCGACGGTGGAGGGAGTATATACCTAGCCACTTCACTCCCAATAGGGATTCCCGGTCGTACGAGAATTGTTTCAGCAGTGAAGGATACGGCTGTTTGCTGGTAGAGGTGGAAACGAATATAACAAGTCTGTTCCCCACCTGTACGGACAGGAGGTGTCATATCACCCAGGCGTCTGGCCAATGCGTTTGTTACAACACCACTTGCGTTCCATTGAACGCCGGCCTCCAGCTCCTTTGTGGCTGGGCGAATGTCTCTCATATCACTGTTGGGACTAGGGCTTTCCGCATTGCTGGGCGGCCTGAATGGGCGTTTCGAAGTTGGATAAACTGGGCTACTGGGAGGTCCTTACGCAACCGATATGCTGATTGTGATGCTAGCCTGCACACGGAGCAAGGATACTACTTTTTATTTAATGGCACAGCGACCAAAGTTTTGTCACCCCCATTTCCCCGCCAAATTGCTATTGGGACTCTAGTCCCTACCACAGTCCCCTGCCCTTCGGCGTGGATGCTGCATAATCAGTTAGCACACCGGGCAGTCTCGGCTGAATTTTGCGAGAACTGGAAAAAACTTCAGGTTCTCGCACCCAACCGGGGCCACTCAGCCGGATGGGGGATTCTGAGCGTCTTGACACTGGGAGGTGTGGGGGGTTCCTTGGCTGTCAGCAATAGGAATTATTTTATTTGTGGCCTTACCATCTTGGGAAATGAAACCTTGGGAGCCCTCGGGGCAATAACCAAGGAATTGTCTCAGCTACGGTTGTTTGCAATGCAGAACCGGTATGCTCTTGACTATCTTCTGGCCCGTGAGGGTGGGGTATGTGCCATAGTACAGGGCAAGTGTATCATGGGAGTTCAGTACTTGACCGCTAACATCACTAAATTTATGGATCACATACGGGATCACCTAGACGGAATGCAGGATCCTGGCTCTTGGGGTAACTGGGGATTTGGAGGTTGGAAGGACTGGTTGATAAATATGGCCATGTATTTAGTGGTGGCTATCGGCTGCATCTTTGTGGGCCTAGCCATCCTTAAATGTGTAATGGGTAGAATGCGGGGTGCACTGGAACAGATCAACGCCCCTAAAATCTTAGCTGTCAAAATCCATGAGGGTGCAGCAGATGAAGGGGGGCTACGCCAGGAATTGGAAATGCAGCGACGGATCTTTTTAGATGAGGGACTGTAGCTATGGATTGGATAGTTCGGTTATCATGGAATGATAAAAGGAGGGAATGACGAATGTGATATAAAATAGTTACTTTAGAGATGTTAGTTAATGTAATGTAGAGATAGGCCAGTCTAATCCTGGTGAGTTCACAGACAAAGGATTTCAGACCGCATGGCAAACCAAAGGAGGAGAAAAGGATGCTGGGTAATAGGGGCCAGAGGAAGGGATTGGAAGTGAGCCAATTAGAGTGTATGGATAGGTCAGGAGGGGTATCGGATGACCTATGGGAATCGTGTATGTGAAACTTGATGCCAGTTGTGTGAGTAGTAGAGATCCCTTTGTTCTACAGACTCACTTGATTATAGAGGTGTACGAAGCAAGATGTGTTTTGTACTTGCTGTGAACTGAGTCAGGCTTGCAAGCCAAATAAAATAACTAATGCTGCACCTGCAAATCCATCTCGACTTTTATTGAGGCCAGACTGACGGGTAAAGAAATTTGGGATTTGTCAAGGGGCTCCTTCCAGCTGTGCCGCCCATTTAGAACATCACTGAACTTCCTGTTTCTAGTCAACCCCTTTAATGCTCTCTCTTTCTGTGTGAACAGTAGGTTCTTGACTGAGATCTGACCCCCTTCTTCAGGACAAAACATATTACAAACAATTCAGAATATTTTTGCGAATTGAATTGATGGTTATTCGACAAACCTGCATTTCGGTCGACTTTTCTCTCCAGTAACGAATGTCTGGAAGATGGAATCATTTCAATAGGAGCAGCTGCTGTAACATTGGTAGGTGGGCCTTGAATCTGACTGTGTTCACTGGTACCGGTTCCTGTGGTCTGATCATCTTCCCCAGGGGCAGGAGCTTGAATCTGACTGTGTTCACTGGTACCAGTTCCTGTGGTCTGATCATCTTCCCCAGGAGCAGGAGCTTGAATCTGACTGTGTTCACTGGTACCAGTTCCTGTGGTCTGACCATCTTCCCCAGGAGCAGGAGCTTGAATCTGACTGTGTTCACTGGTACCAGTTCCTGTGGTCTGACCATCTTCCCCAGGAGCAGGAGCTTGAATCTGACTGTGTTCACTGGTACCAGTTCCTGTAGTCTGATCCCGTTCCCCAGGGACAGGGTATTGAATCTCACTGTGTTCACTGGTACCAGTTCCTGTGGTCTGATCATCTTCCCCAGGAGCAGGAGCTTGAATCTGACTGTGTTCACTGGTACCAGTTCCTGTAGTCTGATCCCGTTCCCCAGGGACAGGGTATTGAATCTCACTGTGTTCACTGGTACCAGTTCCTGTGGTCTGATCACCTTCCCCAGGAGCAGGAGCTGGAATCTGACTGCGTTCACTGGTACCAGTTCCTGTGGTCTGATCCCCTTCCCCAGGAGCAGGGTATTGAGTCTGACTGTGTTCACTGGTATCAGTTTCTGTGGTCTGATCACCTTTTCCAGGGGCAGGGTATTGAGTCTGACTGTGTTCACTGGTATCAGTTTCTGTGGTCTGATCATCTTCCCCAGGGGCAGGAGCTTGAATCTGACTGTGTTCACTGGTGCCAGTTCCTGTGGTCTGATCATCTTCCCAAGGAGCAGGAGATTGAATCTGACTGTGTTCATTGGTACCGGTTCCTGTGGTCTGATCACCTTCCCCAGGGGCAGGGTATTGAGTCTGACTGTGTTCACTGGTACCAGTTCCTGTGGTCTGATCACCTTCCCCAGGGGCAGGAGCTTGAATCTGACTGTGTTCACTGGTACCAGTTCCTGTGGTCTGATCATCTTCCCAAGGAGCAGGAGATTGAATCTGACTGTGTTCATTGGTACCAGTTCCTGTGGTCTGATCATCTTCCCCAGGAGCAGGAGATTGAATCTGACTGTGTTCATTGGTACCAGTTCCTGTGGTCTGATCATCTTCCCAAGGAGCAGGAGATTGAATCTGACTGTGTTCATTGGTACCAGTTCCTGTGGTCTGATCATCTTCCCCAGGAGCAGGAGATTGAATCTGACTGTGTTCATTGGTACCGGTTCCTGTGGTCTGATCACCTTCCCCAGGGGCAGGGTATTGAGTCTGACTGTGTTCACTGGTACCAGTTCTTGTGGTCTGATCATCTTCCCCAGGAGCAGGAGTTTGAATCTGACTGTGTTCACTGGTACCAGTTCCTGTGGTCTGATCATCTTCCCAAGGAGCAGGAGATTGAATCTGACTGTGTTCATTGGTACCAGTTCCTGTGGTCTGATCACCTTCCCCAGGGGCAGGAGCTTGAATCTGACTGTGTTCACTGGTACCAGTTCCTGTGGTCTGATCCCCTTCCCCTGCTGGAAGGTCTTGGGTCTGACATTGTTCACTTGCAGTACAAGCTTTACTTGATGAGAATGGAGTCTGTTTTGATTTCATACCTGGAAAACATTTAACTCCAGGTTATAGCAAAGTATATTAGAATAGAACAGGAACTTGCAGATCCAAACTGACACACTACAAAGTGGGAGACAAGAATACAAAACTGAGACGCCGCTACAAATGCCGGCCTACCCACCAATAGGCAATGGATGTAGCTCCTAACACAAGAAGGGTGAGGGGATATAGCAGGATCTGCACTTAACAATAAAGCCAAAAGACCACGATAATGGGAAATGGTGCAAGTGGAAAAATAAGTCGCTCTCACAAAAAAGGAGAATCATGAAATGAAATGAAAACCGCTTATTGTCACAAGTAGTCTTCAATGAAGTTACTGTGAAAAGCCCCTCGTCGCCACATTCCGGCGCCTGCTCGTGGAGGCCGATACGGGAATTGAACCCATGCTGCTGGCATTGTTCTGCATTACAAGTCAGCTGTTTAGCCCATGTGCACAGACTTGGAAACAAACACAATATTGGCTGGTGATGGGCTGAGAAGTAGGCAACAGGAGCTGGGGTATAAACAACCTTCTCAGCTTGGTGAGCAGTGAAAAATATTCATCCGTATTGGGGCTGCAGACTTTCAGACTATTTCTATCAATTGCTCAGATAAAGGATAAGAAAGAGGCGTGTCAAAGTTTGTGCATTGCCCGAGTTTAGAAAGGTCGTATAGATCAGGGCAGCAGATTATCGTGGGTCATAAAGAATCTAAAAGTGAGTGAGCAAAATGTTGGCAGATGGAGTGCAATGTGGGAAAATGAGAGGGTACCTACTTTGAGAAATTGGAACATTTTCAGAATGATGGTGGATTAGGAGTATTTTAAACTTGTGACACAAATTACTAAAGGATAGGTACAGGTACAAAACGTAATCAAAAGGCAATACAGTACAATAAGAGGATGTGACAGTCAGCCCAATTTTATGTTTAGTTTTGGTCACCAAATAACCTGGGGCTGGATTCTCTGATTTTGAGGCTATGTCCGGAGAATGTGTCTAGTCTTACGACCAAGAGGTCAGCGCCGCCCCCGTACCAATGCTCTGCCCAGCAGGGAGCGAGCAGCCGCCCCGTGTAAAGCTTCCAGCTTTACCTGCAGATATAGATGGAGGATTGATGAGTCTGTGACCGCGCATGCGCACGGTGGCGACTGGCGGCAGCTGCACCACACAACATGGCGCCGGCCGCCGGCAGATAGTGCCCGCCCCGTAACCCCCCTCGCCAACGCCCCACCAATCTCCCCAGGCCCCGCCGAAGCCCCCCCCCTCGGCCAGCGGAACGGTCCCTCCCCCCCCGCCCCCAACATGCGAGGTCCCCGAAAACTTTGAGCACACGCGCCCCACACCGTAAGGATGTCAGCCCATCGGGGGCGGGCCTCAGGTGACGTCCCGAGGCCGTCCCAAAAGGTATGCGGCGTACTCAGCGAGGGGGCAGAGCATCCGAAAAATGGCACCACCCCCGATTTCGCCGTTATAACGGATTCTCCGGTCAATCGCCGAACGCGATTTCGGCATCGGCAATCGGAGAATCCAGCTTCTGATGTGTGTAATCTAATGATGATCAATTCTGAACACTGAACCGAAAGCTAACATGCAGGGAAAGCAAGCAATTTGTAAGGCAAATGGTATGTTGGCCTTTATGTCTGAAATCATTTGAATAATGCTTTGAATTTCCATCAGGTGTCAGCTGCAGCTCAGTGGAAGCATTAATCGGAGTCATTGCGAGAGGACTTGAATCCAGGGGTAAAAAGATCTTGCTGCAATTGTGTGGACTGAGGTGAGATTGCACCTGGAGTATTGTGCATGGGTTTGATCTCCTAACTTTAAAAAAAAAGAATTTAGGGTGCCCAATTCATTTTTTCTAATTAAGGGCAACTTAGCGTGGCCAATCCACCTACCCTGCACATCTTTTGGGTTGTGGGGGTGAAACCCACGCAAACATGGGGAGAATGTGCAAACTCCACACGGACAGTGACCTAGAGCCGAGATTGAACCTGGGACCTCAGCGCCATGAGGCAGCAGTGCTAACCCACCGTGCTGCTCTGGATCGCCTAACTTAAGGATATACTTGCCGTGGAGTCAGTGCAACAAAGGTTCACCAGATTAATCCCTGGGATGGCGGGATTGTCTACTGAGGAGAGATTGAGGACGTGGGTCTGTGCTCACTAGAGTTTTGAAGAATAACAGATGATCTCTTTGAAACATTCAAAATCCCTGCAAGGCGTGATGGAATAAGATACATGAAAGATGTGTCTCCTAGTGTGGAGGTCTAGAACGAGGGGACATAACCTCAGAATAAAGGGTTGTACATTTGAACTGTGAACTAGACGTAGTATGCCATTCAGCTCGGTGTGTCTGCTCCATCATTCAATAAGATACAGGCTGATTTAATTGTGGCCTCAACTCCACATCTCGACCTATTCCCCATCAAAATTGACTCCCTTGTTAATCAAGAATCTATCTAACTGCCTTAAAAATACGCAATGAATCTGCCACCTCTGCTCTCTGGGAAAGAGTATTCCAAAGGCACAAAACACTCGGAGAGAAAAATAAGTTCCTCATCCCCAACTTAAATGGGAGACTGCTTATTTTTAAACAGTGCCCCCCCCCCAGTTCTAGCCTCTCCCACAAGCGGAAACATCCTTTAAGCATCTACCATGTCAAGTCCAAAGTAGGACTGGGATGAGAAGGATTTCTTCACTTGGAGGGTATTCAATTTTTGGAATTCTCCATTCAGGAGGGCTCATTGGGTATGTTAAAGGCAGAGATCAATAGATATCCAGATAATAAAGACATCAAGTAATAAGGGGATAGTGCGTGGAAGGGTCTTTGAAGTGGAAGATCAGTCATGATCTAGCTGAACTGTGGAGCAGACTCGAGGGGCCAAATGACCTACTCCTGTTTCTATCTCCCATATTCCTAGGTCATGCGAGTCTTCTGGCAACCCCTCATCAACTCTACTAGTTACAGGGCAGCACGGTGGCACATTGGGTTAGCACAGCTGCCTCACGGCGCCGAGGTCCCAGGTTCGGTCCCGGCTCTGGGTCACTGTCCATGTGGAGTTTGCACATTCTCCCCGTGTTTGCGTGGGTTCCGCCCCAGAACCCAAAGATGTGCAGGCTAGGTGGAGTGGCCACGTTAAATTGCCCTTTAATTGGAAAAAATGAATTGGGTACTCTAAATTTAAAAAAAAACTCTACTGGTTACATCCTCAAAGAATTCCAGTAAATTCGTCAAGCATGATTTCCCTTTCGTAAATCCATTCTGACTGTGTCCAATTCTCCCACTGTTTTTCAAGTGCTCTGCTATTATATCTTTTATAATGGACTCTAGAATTTTCCCCACTTCCAACATTTGGCTGACTGGTGCATAATTCCCTGTTTTCTCTCCAGCTCTCTTTTTAAATAATGGGGTTACATTAGCTAATTTCCAATCTTTCGGAACTGTTCCAGAGTCTATAGCATCTTGGAAGATGACCATCAATGCATCCACTATTTCTAGTGTCCTCAAGTCCTCTGGGATATAGATTATCAGGCCCTGGAGATTTATCAGCCTTTAGTCCCATCGATTTCTCCAACACAATTCCCCTACTAATACCAATTTATTTCAGTTCCCCCCTCTCACTAAACCCTGCATTCCCCAACATTTATGTTTTTTTTTTGTGCCCTTCTTTGTGAAGACAGAACCAAACTTCAGTTGTCCAGCCGTTCCTTTGTTCCCCATTATAAATTCCCGTTTCTGACTGTAAGGGACCTAACATTTGTCTCCACCAATTTTTTTCTCTTCACATACCTAAAGAAACTTTTACAGTCAGGTTTTATGTTCCCCGCAAGCTTACTCTCATACTTTATTTTTCCCCTTCTTTATCAATCCCTTGGTCCTCCTTTGCTGAATTCTGAACTGTTCCCAGTCCTCAGGACTGTTGTTTTTTCTGGCTCACTTACTCCAAGCCTCTTACTTGGATCTAATATTATCTCTACTATCCCTTGTAAGTCCTGATTAGGCCACCCTGTCCATTTTATTTTTGCGCCAGATTGGGATAAGCAAATGGTTCAGTTCACCCATGCGCTCCTTGAATGTTGCCATTGTCTATCCACCGTCAAAAATACGCAATTCCCTTTAGGTAAGGTATCCCAATCCATCAACTCGCATCTCATACCATTGCAGTTTCCTTTAAGATTCAGGACCGTAGTCTCAGAATCAACTAGTCATTCTCCACCTTGATGAAGAATTCTATCATATTATCGTCGCTCATCCTCAAATGGTCTCACACAACTCGATTGCCAGTTATGCCTTTCTCATTACTGGGGCAGCATGGTGGTCCAGTGGTTAGCACTGCTGCCTCACAGCTCCAGGGACCCGGGTTCAATTCAGCCCTCGGGTGACTGTGTGAAGGTTGCGCTTTCGTCCCGTGTCTGCGTGGGTTTCCTCCGGGTGCTCCAGTTTTCTCCCACAGTCCAAAGATGTGCAGGTTAGGTGGATTGGCCCTGTTAAATTTCCCCTTAGTGTACAATCATGTGCAGGTTAGGTGGGGTTGTGGGATTACGGGGATAGAGTGGAGAGCATGGGCTTAAGTAGGGTAGTCTTTCCAAGGGCTAGTGCAGATTCGATGGACCGAATGGCTTCCTTCTGCACTGTAAATTCTATAATTACACAATATCCAGTCTAGGGTATTCCAGTTGGTTCCTCTACGTATTGGTCCAGAAAACCATCCCGTATACATTCCAGGAATTCCTCCTCTACAGTATTGTGACTAATTTGATTTGCCCAATCCAAATGCAGTTTAAATTCACCCATAATTAAAGACATTTATTTTATTGCATGCATCTCTAATTTCCTGTTTAAAGCCATTTTCAACATTACCATAACAGGTTGGGGGTCTATATACAACCCCCTTCTGATGGCTTTCCCTTGTTCCTGAATTTCAGTGCCCGGAATTCTCCACAATATTCTAAAGATGTTGAAACAATGATTTGAACTTTCAGCATGTTCTTTTGACTCACACGTCCTATTTTTCTCCTTTGTGAAAGAAAGTTACACTTGATTTTTAATCATATTTTCAATTTGTCTTGCCACCATTTATGTTTATGGATGCCATGGTCTTTCTATTCATCTACATCTTCTCAAACTCGTGCCGTTGACAGAATATCACCTTTCCACATTAGTCCCCCCAGCAGCACGGTGGCATAGTGGTTTGCACTGCTGCCTCACAGCTTCAGGGACTCGGGTTCAATTCCGGCCTCGGGTGACAGTCTGTGTGGAGTCTGTACGTTCTCCTTGTGTCAGCGTGGGTTTCCTCCGGGTGCTCTGGTTTCCTCCCACATTCCAAAGATGTGCACGTTAGGTGGATTGGCCATGCCAAATTGGCCCTTAGTGTCGAAAGGTTAGGTGGGGTTACTGGGTTACGGGGATAGGGTGGAGGCGTGGGCTTAAGTAGGGTGCTCTTTCAAAGGGCCGGTGCAGACTCGATGGGCCGAATGGCCTCCTTCTGCACTGTAAATTCTATGATTCATCACTTCACACTTCTTCTTCACACTGACCTGCATTTATCACATTTTTGCCATTTCACTGTCCTGTCCAGGTAATTCTTCAGTCTAGGCATACCTGCACTGAGGTAGAAATCTCACTGATTAATCACTGAACAGTAATTTCACTGATTATTGTGCAGTAATTTCACTGATGGGCCAAAATGGCCTCTTTCTCTGCTGTAAATGACTATGAGCACAATATTAATTCTGGAAGGTTTTGTATGGCATGAAACTGAACTTTCCTCTCTCTAACGACCGTATCAGTTCACTTGAACATTTCTAAAAATGCACACACTGTGGAATCAGTTCTGCTAGCTTCGCCTTTTCCAAGTATTTTAACTGCACCAGGCACTTCATGTGCTGTCAGCTAGTTTCAATTCCTGCTACAATACTAAGGATCTAAAATAACCTGAACTAGCCAAGAATTTAAATGATTAATTTATAAGGAACAATATAAAAGTTTGCAACACCTACACAAATTTGAAAACATTAGTGAATGGAATGTGAGATGGTCCCAGGACAATGGGGATGTTTACCATAGAATCATAGTTTTACAGCACAAAAAGAGGCCCTTCCTGATCTTGTGCTCGAAGGTAACAGTAACATGATGTTCCAAGCAGTTCAGGCTTTATTTGTTGCACCGATAACAGATTTTACAACAGGGTTCCTTATTCAATTTATATGCTTTTGGTGTGTAGTGAAGACGGATAATAATTGCACAGATATATTTTCAGCAAATTTGCTAACAACGTAGTTTATGTGAAACTGACAATCTGACTGGAATCTGGCAAAACCCACAATGGCTCATAATTTCTCTGTCTTTCCACTAAACATTTGTCTGAATTCATGGCATCTCCAATAACTGAACCAATAATTTCTACAGAATAGGAGAATACCAGTCCTCTCCCTCAGTCTCATTCCCCCAGCCTCCCCAAAGCAAGCTCAACTCTATGCTTAGTTCCTTTTCCACCTCTCAGTGTTATGACACTGAAAGGACTTTGCCCTCTGTGTCATTTACCGGTATCTCTCGTGTCCTCTTTCTGAATGAACTCACCTGTTTCACGATCCTGCAGAGATAACTTGGAAACGATGCTTCATGTACGGAGACCGGTCAGGCAGTCACGTTGGCAAAAGAGGAACTCACTCACGAGAAAAACTGAAAACAGAAGTAAGAAAATCAATACCACATGGTCAAAGTGAAGAGTAACTGAATATTCATAGAATTTAGAACATAGAATTTATAGTGCAGAAGGAGGCCACTCTGCCCATCGAGTCTGCACCGGCACTTGGAAAGAGAATCCCACTTAAGCTCCACACCTCCACCCTATCCCCGTAACCCCACTTAAGCTTATTGTACACTAAGGGCAATTTATCATGGCCGATCCACCCAACCTGCACATCTTTGGACTGTGGGAGGAAACCGCAGCACCTGGAGGAAACCCACACAGACACGGGGAAAACGTGCAGACTCCACACAGACAGCGACCCAAGCCGGGAATCGAACCTGGCGCTGTGAAGCAACCGTGCTAACCACTGTGCTACCGTGCTGCCCACATATGTTTGTTAAATACATTAAAAGCTTTTGAACAATGCTTTTTGAAAAATGGTAGAAGAGAAACAATTTGTGAATCAAAATCATTGATGCAGACATTGATAAAACAGATCAGACAAACCAGAGGTAAAGTGTGACTCCACTAACATTCTGGTATAAATAAACTGAACAGTTTTAGTGGTTAAAGATGGCCTGCAACTGCATACATACCCAATCACAGATCACAACCAGATCAGAATTAACAACAGTCTCACCATATCAGATATTAAGCAGGCTACTATTTTAACTATGAAAAATGACTTTCGATATCAGCATCGGCTCAGAGGTTTTTTCTGCGCGGTAGTGATTTTATGAGTTTCTTGTCCTTCAATTCTATTACTGAGTGCTCAGATGAATGTGACATTCTCAGATATACTTCTACGGAATTTATTTTATTCGTTCATGGGACGTAGGCGTCGGTAGGCTGTGTCAGCATTTATTAATTTCCCTTGAGGGGGTAGTTCAGGGCCAACCACATTGCTGTGGGTCTGGAGTCACGTGTAGGCCAGACCAGGTAATGATGGCAGATTTCATAGAAACATAAGGAAATTAGTGAACCAAATGGGTTTTCCCGATACACAACAATGATTTCATGGTCATAGTTCGATTTTTTAAATTCCAGATTTTTATTAAATTCAATTATTTCAGCATCTGCAGTGGCAGGATTTGAACCTGGGCCCCCAAAGCCTTACTCTGGGTCTCTGGTTTACTAGTCCAGTGACAACACCACTACACCACCACCTCCCCTCATACAAACTTGTACAAACCCAGCCCAGTTTCATGGTGTTATTTAATCAAGTGAGGAATTTAGTTCAGTACAAGCTGGTGAAAGATAGAAAGACTCAAGTCAAACTGGTAGGTTTTCCACCATCGTCTCGTTATAACCCCCAGGACGACGATCCGATTGATCTCCCCGTGGGGCTCATGGGAGTACGAGCTCCCCGGAGAAGGGGAGATAAAAGCCGGCCCAGGAAGGCGCCGGCATCGCAGGATGATCCCGGCTGGGACTTGTCCGGATATTTAGTTGCTGTATTTCCCAACCGTGAGGAGGAAATAAACTACTTTCGACTCACCTTTTAAGGACTCCTCATTGACTACAATACACATCATGAAATTATTATAAAGAGAACATGCTGGAATGCTTAGCAGGCCGATCAGCATTATAAGGATAAGAACAAAATACTGCAGATGCTGAAAATCTGAAATAAAAACAAAGTGCTGGGAAAACTCTGCAGGTTTGGCAGCATACGTATGGAAAGAACACAGAGTTTCTAGTTCGATATGGCTATTTTAGGTTTTAATTTCAGCAAGATTGTTTCACTATCGCAGATGGAGTTACCTGTGAGTTGGGCTGTTTGCGCTCCTCCTTTTTGCCCGGTGACTCGCTCCTCGCTCTGTGGAACTCAGGCATGGTACAAACAATGCTGCCAGATGGGCTAAACCCAATGGATCGATTAGTGCACGGCCAGGATCAGACAAAAGACTGATATGTGTTGTTAACACCAGTGTAAGCGCATTCTTAAATGAGGAAGTGTTCTCACTTGATCGGAAAAACCAGACACAATGCTATTGGTGCAATAATTAACCAATTCTGACAGCGATGTCCCTTGGTATTGCTGAGGGTGAGTTGTGCTGTTTTACATGCTTTTACCATATATTATTCTGTCATCTAGCAGCTGGGTGTCCTTCTCCTGTGCTCACTTAGGACTGCAGGTTGCAATTGCCCTGCTTGACTGACATCAGTAGTAGAATAATTGGCCTTTGTTTAATTGGAGAGACTGCGGCTGCTTTACATGATCCACTCCTCTTAACCCAAAGTTTATTAGTTGGAGTTACAGGATGACTCGAGCTTGTCAGCTAGTTGCCAGGTGTAGATGCTACTTATTTTCATACATATATTAATGCAAAGTCATTGGGGGTCATAAACACCCCAGAGGAGGCGGTAGAACAGAATGGAACAGCACAGGGAGCCATTTAATCAATGATGCACGTGCTGACTATTTGAAAGAGCTATTCAATTAGTCCTAGTCCCCAGCCCTGCAAAGTTTTTATTTGCAAGCATATATGCAACCCCCCTTTTCAGAGTTATTACTGTATCTGTTTCCTTGCCCTTTCAGGCACTGCATTTGAGGTCATTTATTTCAACTTGCTGCATAAAAATAATTCTCAATGACCCCTGGTTCATTTGCAAACATCTTTATTTTTTTTAAAGTGTGGAGAACGTGCAGACTCCACACAGACAGTGACCCAAGCCAGGAATCGAACCTAGGATCCTGGTGCTGTGAAGCAACATTGCTAACCACTGTGCTACCGTGCTGCCCTCACCCAGATCCTCGGCCAGCTGAACTGTTCAGGCGCCACAATGCACTTGGCAAAGAGATATCCGACTGCACCAATTATTATCAAGGATTCTATTTAATGTCTCTTTCATGGAGACTGCAAAAACAAATACGTACTGGACTGTAATGGACACCACATTCAGCGACACACACCAGACCCCAATCATCCCTTTAGTTAGGGCTCTTACTGTATTAGTGAGAGGGGCACACATGACATGGATTTCAGAAGGTCACAGGGCGAAGGCAGCACGGTGGCGCAGTGGGTTAGCACTGCGGCCTCACAGCGCAAAGGTCCCAGGTTCAATCCTGCCTCTGGGTCACTGTCCATGTGGAGTTTACACATTCTCCCCGTGTTTGCGTGGGTTTCGCCCCCACAACCCAAAAATGTGCAAGTTAGGTGGATTGGCCACGCTAAATTGGCCCTTAATTGGAAAACAAAATGAACTGGGTACTCTTAAAATAAAAAGAAGGATGCAGGGAGCTTCCAGTGTTCCTGGGGCTGTAATAACACAAATGTTATTACAGTAATAGAGCAACTTAAGTATCAGGGTTAGTTTGATTGCTGTGCATAATTAAAATGAATCAAAAATGCTAATTTATTAACAAGTGGAGTATTTTTATTATAAGGCTGTTTACTTCTCTCCCTTTCTTTGCAAGCTGCTGATCCTGAAAAGGTGCTACTCTGATATTTGAGAAGAACTTAAACGCTGATATTGGTGGAACTGCATGATGCCCAGATGACCCAAGTATTAGATTAAAGTCGCACATCATCAATGATGTTTAACAGTGTTGTGTTCAACTATTCCAATGCTCCCCTGTCTGCTCTTCTAATTTCCACCCATCATTACAGTTTGTTGTAATGCCAATTTCAGCCAGAAGGTGGTGAGGTTGAGCTGTCCCAACAGGTTTGTCAAACATGATTTCCCTTTAAAAAATCACGTTGACTGTGCCCAATTTTACCATTATTTTCCAAGTCCAGTTATAATATCCTTTTATAATGTATTCTAACATTTTCCTGCTACTGATGCCAAACTGAGTCTGTAGTTCTTCATTCTCCATTTGCTCCCTTCTTAAGTAGCGGGGTAACATTTGCTACTTGCCAGTCTGCAGGAACTTTTCCAGAATCTATAAAATGTTGAGAGAAAGGCACCAATATGTCCATTATCTCTACAGTCACCTCCTTCAGTGCTCTGGGATGTAGCTCATCTGGTCCAGGAGCTTTCTACTTGCAATAAATAGTCCATAAAATGAAGCTATGACATAGCAGCACCACCAATGGAATGTAGCATGTGGGAAGTCATGGACGCACCTTATGTATTAAACATATCTGCAGGAAGTGTCACCAGCTGTACAAGCTTGAACTCTGGGATTTGGAACGTGAGCGGCGGCTGCAGTCACTGTTGTGCATTCATGGCACTGAGGACTACATGGATAAAATGTTTAGGGAGGTGGCCACACTGCAGGTTAGGAATATGCAGGTATATACATAGATAAACTGCAGAGCTGGGCTGAGAGGTGGCAAATGGAGTTTAATGTAGAGAAGTGTGAGGTGATTCACTTTGGAAGGAATAACAGGAATGCGGAATATTTGGCTAATGGTAAAGTTCTTGGAAGTGTGGATGAGCAGAGGGATCTAGGTGTCCATGTACATAGATCCCTGAAAGTTGCCACCCAGGTTGATAGGGTTGTGAAGAAGGCCTATGGAGTGTTGGCCTTTATTGGTAGAGGGATTGAGTTCCGGAGTCAGGAGGTCATGTTGCAGCTGTACAAAACTCTGGTACGGCCGCATTTGGAGTATTGCGTACAGTTCTGGTCACCGCATTATAGGAAGGACGTGGAGGCTTTGGAGTGGGTGCAGAGGAGATTTACCAGGATGTTGCCTGGTATGGAGGGAAAATCTTATGAGGAAAGGCTGATGGACTTGAGGTTGTTTTCGTTGGAGAGAAGAAGGTTAAGAGGAGACTTAATAGAGGCATACAAAATGATCAGGGGGTTAGATAGGGTGGACAGTGAGAGCCTTCTCCCGCGGATGGAAATGGCTGGCACGAGGGGACATAGCTTTAAACTGAGGGGACAGAGGTAGGTTCTTTACGCAAAGAGTGGTGAGGCCGTGGAATGCCCTACCTGCAACAGTAGTGAACTCGCCAACATTGAGGGCATTTTAAAGGTTTATTGGATAAGCATATGGATGATAATGGCATAGTGTAGGTTAGATGGCTTTTGTTTCGGTGCAACATCGTGGGCCGAAGGGCCTGTACTGCGCTGTATCGTTCTAAGTCTAAGTCTAAGACATAATGTCTGTGTGGAGTTTGTGCTTTCTCCACGTGTCTGTGTGGGTTTCCTCCGGATGCTCCGGTTTCCTTCCATAGTTCAAAGGTGTGCAGGTTTAGGTGGATTGGCCATGTTAAATTGACCCTTAGGGTCCAAAGGATTAGGTGGGGTTACTGGGATAGGGTGGGGCATGGGCCGAGGTCGGTTGCTCTTTCCAAGGGCCAGTGCAGACTCGATGGGCTGAATGGCCTCCTTCTGACTGTGAATTCTATGATTCTTAGGACATTTTCTCTCTGCACAAGTCCAAATTGAATGCACTCTAGTGCATCACCATCAGCTGGTCACCTATCTCCCCTCCCTGAAAATAACAATGAGGCTCACTGCTGAAAGCCATAGCAGCAGAAGTATCGAAGTATCCATCATCATGAAGGGTGAGCCTTCGGTCGCATCGGGATGGTCATGTTGTCTGTTACTCATGTGGTATTAACACTAACTACCATTAATTTATGGAAAGCAGAGTGTGGTGATATGCCTGTGCACTGTTCTGTATATAGTTTAAAAAAAATGTATATTCAAGTTTTTCAATAAATTTTTACAAAACACTTCACAAAGGAAAGAAAATATACATAAGAAAAGTAAAAAGGGGGGCCTTACGCCATCCCCTCCTGCAACTTAAGCCACTAAACACTAAACTATCTAACAAACTGAGAGAAAAAATGGGGCAAACGCCCCTTACAATAATAAAAACAAGTCAAACCCCCCCCCCCCCACTTCTCGCCCCTGGGTTGCTGCTACTCTTGACCTCCACCTAACGTTCCACGAGAAAGTCTAGGAAAGGTTGCCACCGCCTGGAGAATCCCTGCACAGACCCTCGCAAGGCAAACTTTATCCTCTCCAACATGATGAACCCTGCCATGTCATTAATCCAAGCCTCCACGCTTGGGGGTTTCTCATCCCTCCACATTAGTAGGATCCTCCTCCGGGCTACCAAGGACGCAAAGGCCAGAACTCCGGCCTCTTTCGGCTTCTGTACTCCCAGCTCATCTGATACCCCGAATATTGCTATCCCCCAGCTCAGTTTTACCCGAGTATCCAAGACTTTGGACATAGCCTTTGCGAGGGCCTTCCAGAACCCCGCTAGCGCTGGGCACGCCCAGAACATATGGGCGTGATTCGCTGGGGTCCCCGAGCACCTCATGCATCTGTCCTCCACCCCAAAAAACTTGCACATCCGCGCCCCTGTCATATGTGCCCTGTGAACCACTTTGAACTGGATCAGGCTATGTCAGGCTCAAGACGAGGGGGAGTTAACCGTACCCAGGGCCTCCGCCCACAAGCCCTCATCCAGTTCCTCACCCAGCTCCTGCTCCCACTTGCCCTTCAGCTCCTCCACCGAGGCTTCTTCCGCTTCGTGCAACTCCTGATAGATCGTCAAGACCTTGCCCTCTCCCACCCATACACCCGAGTCACCCTGTCCTGAATCCTCCGTGCGGGAAGCAGCGGAAATTCCCTTACCTGCCTTGTCACAAACACCCACACCTGCATGTACCTAAAAGCGTTTCCGGGGGGGTAACCCAAATTTCTCCTCCAGCGCCCCAGGCTAGTAAAAGCCCCGTCGATAAATAGGTCCCCCATCCTTTTAATCCGCCCGATGCCAGCTTAGGAATCCGCCATCTATCCTGCCCGGTGCAAACCTATGATTATTCCGTATTGGGGACCAAATTGAGACCCCCAACTCACCCCTGTGCCGTCTCCACTGCCCCCAGATCCTCAGAGTCGCCGCCACCACCCGGCTCGTGGTGTACCGCATCGGCGGTCGCAGCAAAGATGCTGTCACCAGCGCTCCCAAGCTAGTGCCCACACATGACGCCACCTCTAATCTTTTCCATGCCACCCCCGCTCCCTCCATTACCCATTTCCGAATCATTGCCGCATTGGCTGCCCAGGAATAACTGCACAGGTTCAGTAGCAACAGCTCACCCCTGTCCCGACGATGCTCCAGAAACAGCCTCTTGACCCTCGGGGTCTTACTTGCCCATACAAACCCCATAATGCCCCTGCTTACTCGCCTTGGGGATGAGGATGGGCAGGCACTGGAACACAAACAGGAACCTAGGGAGGACTGTCACCTTAACGGACTGCACCCTGCCTGCCAGGGAGAGTGGCAACACGTCCCATCTCCTAAAGTCTTTCTCCATCTGGTCTACCAACTGCGCCAAATTAAGCTTATGCAGGGCCCCCCAACTCCAGGCCACCTGGATACCCAAATACCGGAAACTCCTCTCTTCCCTCTTAAGTGGCAGCTCCTCCAGCTCCCTTTCCTGGCCCCTTGCATGCACCACAAAGAGCTCACTCTTCCCCACGTTAAGCTTGTAGCCTGAGAAGTCCCCAAACTCTCAAAGGATCCGCATGACCTCTACCATCCCCTCCACTGGATCTGCGATGTACAAAAGCAGGTCATCAGCATACAACGAGACCCGGTGTTCCTCCCCTCCCCGGACCAACCCCCTCCAGTTTCTAGATTCCCTCAACGCCATGCAGTTCAATTGCCAAAGCAAACAGCAGAGGGGACACCGTTATCTCATTCCACGGTACAACCTAAAATATTCTGATCTCCGCCGGTTTGTAGATACGCTTGCCAGCGGGGCCTGGTATAACAATTTGACCCACCCTATGAACCCCTCCCCGAACCCAAACCTACCATGCACTTCCCATAGGTACTCCCACTCCACCCGATCAAAGGCCTTCTCCGCAAACATTGCCGCCACCACCTCTGCCTTCCCACCCTCCGAGGGCATCATAATCACATTCAGGAGCCTCCGCACATTTGCATTTAACTGCCTGCCCTTCACAAACCCCGTGTATCACTCCCGGGATACAATCCTTGTGGCTAGGGCCTTTGCCAGCAACTTGGCATCTACATTAAGGAGCGAGATCGGCCTATACGAGCCACACTGCAGCGGGTCCTTGTCCCGCTTGAGGATCATCGAGATCAGCGCCCAAGACATTGTCAGGGGGAGAATCCCTATCTCCCTCGCCTCGTTGAAGGTTCTCATCAGCAGCAGACCCAGCAGATCCACAAACTTCCTGTAGAATTCGACCGGGATCCCATCAGGCCCCGGGGCCTTGCTCGCCTGCATACTCCCCAACCCCGTATCCAGCCCCCCTATCCCAATCGGGGCCCCCAGGCCTTCCACTTGCCCCTCCTCCACTCCCAGAACCTCAACTGGTCCAGGAACCACCGCATCCCCTCCCCCACCCCCCTCCGGGGGTTCTGACTTATACAGGCTCCCATAAAAATTCCTGAATACCTCGTTTATTTTAGCCGAACATCGCACCGTATTCCCCCCTCCATCCCTGATTCCTCCAATTTCCCTCGCCGCCTCCCTCTTGCGTAGATGATGCACCAGCATCCAGCTCGCCTTCTCCCCATATTCGTATACTGCCCCCTGCACCTTCCTCCACTGGGTGTCAGCTTTCCCCGTGGTCAACAAGTCAAATTCCGTTTGGAGGCTCCGTCGCTCCTTCAGCAGCCCCTCTTCAGGGGAATCCGCATATCTCCTATCCACCCTTAATATCTCCCCCACCAACCTCTCCCTCTCCGTCCTCTCTCTCTTCTCCCTGTGAGCCCTAATTGAGATTAACTCTCCCCTAACCACCGCTTTCAGAGCCTCCCAAACCACACCAACCGGTACTTCCCCATTATCATTGGCCTCTATGTATCTCTGAATGCACCCCTGGACCCGCCCACAAACCTCCTCATCTGCCAACAGTCCCACGTCCAAGCGCCACAACGGGCGCTGGTCCCTTTCCTCTCCCAACTCCAACTCCATCCAGTGCAGGGAATGGTCCGAAATCGCTATGGCCGAATATTCCGTTCCCTCCACTTTGGAATCAGTGCCCTGATCACCACAAAGAAGTCTATCTGTGAATAGGCCTTATGCACGTGGGAGAAAAAAGAGAACTCTCTGGCCTTCGGCCTAGCAAACCTCCACGGATCCACTCCCCCCCATCTGATCCATAAACCCCGAGTACCTTGGCCACAGCTGGTCTCTTGCCCGACCTCGACCTGGATCGGTCCAGCGCCGGATCCAGTACCGTATTAAAGTCCCCCTCCATTATCAGGCTCCCCGCTTCCAGATCCGGGATCCGGCTCAGCGTGCGCTTCACGAACCCTACATCGTCCCAATTTGGGGCATACACATTCACCAGCACCACCTGGGTCCCCTGCAGCCTACCACTCACCATCACATATCGACCCCCATTATCAGCCACAATGTTCAGCGCCTCCACGACACCCGCTTACTCACCAGGATTGCAACCCCTCTATTCTTCGCATCTAGCCCCGAATGAAAGACCTGCCCCACCCATCCCTTTCTCAGCCTGACCTGATCCACCACCTTCAAGTGCGTCTCCTGCAACATAGCAACGTCTGCCCTCAGTCCCTTTAAGTGAGTGAACACCCGGGCCCTCTTGACCGGCCCGTTCAGGCCCCTCACGTTCCATGTGATCGGGGGACTGCCCGTGCCACCCCACTGCCGACTAGCCATCTCCTTTCTTAGGCCAGCCACATGCCCACGCCTCCGCACTCTCTAGTCCCCCAGGTGGAGGACCCCCGCCCCACTCTCCCTCTTACCTCCAGCTCCCCTTCGGTCAATGCAGCAGCAACCCAGTCCCCCCCCCCCCCCCCCCCCCCGCCCCCCGGCTAGAAAACTGTCCAGCCCCCTTGCTCCCCCATTGCACTAACGTAAGTCAGCTGACTCCTGCTGACCCCAGCCGCTCCCGCCTCTGCCAACGATCCCCCGTTTAGATTCCCTGACAGTCCCCCCCTCCCCCTTCAAGTCGATACGGACACCCCTCCGGCACCGCCCCTCCCGCCAGCCCCCCCCCCTTCTTTAGCGCGGGAAAAAAGCCCGCGATTTTCTACCTGGGCCGGCCCCGCTCCCTGTTGCGCAGCTCCTTCCTCCTGCAGCCTCTCCCCAATTCCCAACGACCCAGGGCCTCCTGCCCCCCCTCCCCTCTTTGAACGCGACGAGCGACCCCTCCAAAACAGTACCTATGCCCCTGAAAACACACATATCACATCCAATCCCCCCTTCCCACTCCCCAGCTTTCCCAAAACCCACAGCAAACCATTAGTTCGAGTCCAATTTTTCGTTCTGAATAAAGGTCCACGCCTCCTCTGGCGTATCGAAATGATGGTGGCGGTCCTGAAAAGTGACCCACAATCGCGCTGGCTGCAACAGCCCGGACTTCACCACCTTTCGGTGGAGAACTGCCTTGGCCCGGTTGAATCCTGCCCTCTTCTTGGCCAGCTCTGCACTCCAGTCTTGGTAGATGCGGATCTCCGTATTCTCCCACCTGCTGCTCCGTTCTTTCTTCACCCATCTCAGTATGCACTCTCTGTCCATGAAGTGGTGAAACCTCACCACTATGGCCCTTGGCAGCTCATTTGCCTTAGGCCTCCTTGCCAGGACTCTGGGAGCCCCATCCAGCTCCAGGGGCTTCGGGAAGGCTCCCGCGCCCATTCGCGTACTCAGCATCGTGGCTACATATGCCCCGATGTCGGATCCCTCCACACCTTCAGGGAGACCCAGAATCCGGAGATTCTTCCTCCTCGACCTGTTCTCCAGGTCCTCAAACTTTTCCTGCCACTTTTTGCACAGCGCCTCGTGCACCTCCACTTTCACCGCCAGGCCCAGGATCTCGTCCTCGTTTTCAGAGGCTTTCTGCTGCACCTCTCTAATTGCTGCCCCCTGAGCCTTCTGGGTCTCCACCAGCCTCTCAATCGACGCTCTCATTGGGGCCAGCATCTCTGCTTTCAGCTCCGCAAAGCAGCTTTCCAGGAACTCCTGCTGCTCCCGCGACCACTGCGTCCACGCTGCCTGGTCTCCGCCCGCCGCCATCTTACGTTTTCGCGCCAGTTCTCCTCTCGTCTCCAAGATCCCTTTTTTGACCGCTCCACTTCTGGCCCACTCCATGCAATGTTGGGGGAACCTTACTACTGCCTTCCCACACCGGGAATCGCCGTCCAAGTGCCGCTGGGGCTCTTCAAAAGGGCCCAAAAGTCCGTTCACGGCGGGAGCTGCTGAACGTGCGACCTACTCTGGCATAGCTGCAACCGGAGGTCAGTTCTGTATATCGTTAACAATGCGACCTCCAACCAGCTGGTGACTTGAGATACCCGCCAGTTGGTAGTAAGGCGTACGAGAGGTTAGTTGCACTTAGAGTAGTTCCAAGAGAATTCACTGAATTCATTTAGTAGCCATTGTCTGTATAGTAATCTGTTAGTTACCTTTCCACGTGCTTCTGAATAAATCATCTTTCCTAGTTAAACAACTAAATGTTCTGTGTGCATCATTACAACGGTTGTATCGCAGAATACAACACAGAGAATGTGACTTTTTTCCTTTTTCCCCTACCTTGCGTTTTCTCTTTCTTTCTCACCCATTCAAAAGTTTACCTTTCAGATCCTGTGGAAAGTCTCCACACAGCGCAGGAATTTGCGGACCACAGCACGGGAACCATTGCAATCATGGAACACTCGCTTTGAGAATAACTGAAAACAGCAGGAAGAAAACAAAGTATCACATGCTCTGATCTTAGTTATGTAGCCAGACTGAACTGCATGCTGGTAAAAGTGGCCAACTCTGACAAGTGGAGTGGCACTAACCAAATATGGGCATAACAAGCTCGGGCTCAACAGAAAATGGGATTGCAGGTGATTGCAGCTCCATCAAAAGATAACCTAATAACTGAAGGCATTAGATCTTGTCTGATGAGACAAACACCAGGAGAAAACCTGATTATCTGGATCAATGAAAGTCATGTCTGCTGAAATTATAGGAGTCACACTTCCAGTGACGGAGGGCGGGAGGCGGCCGCACAATGGAGGGCTCCCGTTCGGGAACTGCATTTTCGGGACTTTAAGCCCGGTCCCAGGGTCCACGGAGGTGGCACAAGCAGGGAGAAGGCACGGAGGAGCCTCGGAAGGCACCGCGGGGTCACCAAGGAAAATGGAGGCTGGAGCACCAGGGAAGGCCGCACTGCTTACGGCTGAAGAAATAACTAAGGTGATGGCTGCGGAATTTGAAAAGCAGTTGGCGCAGATTGCAAAATGCATGGAGACGGTGAGGAAGGAGATGAGGGAGGTTTTGAGTGTGCTGGTGGAGGAGGCGCTTTCCCCGGTGAGGACGGAGGTGGCGAGCGCAGTGGCGGAGGTGCGGGAGCAAGGGGAGGCGCTGAAGGAAGTGGAGGAGACGTTATTGCAGCACGGTGATCAACTTGCCTCGATGGGGAAAGAGATGCGGAAGGTGATGGACACTAACAAGGATCTGCGAGGAAAAATGGAAGACCTGGAAAACAGATCCAGGCGACAGAATTTGAGGATTGTGGGGCTGCCCAAAGGAGTTGAAGGACCAAAGCCGACTGAGTATTTTGCCGCGATGCTGGCGAAACTATTGGGGGAGGGGGAGGATCCCTCCCGATATGAACTGGATCGGGCTCATCGGTTGTGGAGGCCTGTACCAAAGGCGAGTGAGCCGCCAAGGGCAGTGACTCTGTGCTTCCGTAGGTACAGTGTGAAGGAGAAGGCCCTGAGCTGGGCCAAGCAGAAGCGGGTGGTGCAGTGGGCTGGAGCTGGTATACGTGTATACCAGGACTTTACGGTGGAGCTGGCAAGGAGGCGGGCTGCCTTCAACCGGGTGAAGAGGGCACTGTACATTAGCAAGGTGCGGTGCGGCATTGTATATCCAGCGAAGCTGAGGGTGACTTACAAGCTCAGGGACTTTTATTTTGGAACGGCGGAAGCAGCGGAGGAGTTTGCGAAAGCAGAAGGACTGTGGCAGAACTGACAAATTGAGGAATGGCCATGTGCCGATGTAACCTCATGACTGTATTTTCTTCTTTTTTGTATCACTGCGCGCGGGTGTAGAAACTAAAGGAGCCAATGTGGTATATATTTGGACAAGGGAAGGGACGGGACTTTCACTCGAAATGAGGGTTCTTTGGGGTGTAGGTGGATATGCGGGGTTTCTGCGCTAAAAGGGGATCTTTGGGCTTTCCTAGGGCCGGGCAAGTGGGAAAGGGACCCGGGCGGGGGCCTCCACGCTGGCCGGTTTAAGCCGGCCAGTGAACGGGAGTGAGGTGGGGGGAGGGGCTGCGGCCATCGGAGCCTGGCAGAACAGGGTCCGAGTGGTCTAGCCGGGGTGGAAAGTTGGGGGGGAAGGAACCGAGGTTGGGGGGAGGAGTTTTACAAGAGGCAGTGGACGGGAGGAGCTGGAGACCTGGGGTGGGGGGGGGGGGGGGGGGGGGGTGCTGTGTAAGGTTAAGGGTGACTACGGGTAATCCCTGATTCCTTTTTGTCATTTGTTTATGTAAACATGCGGGTTGAGGTTTGGGGGTTGGTGGGTAGATGGGATCGTTGTTATTATGGGGACTGACATATCTTACTGATTATTGTTTATTGTTGATGGATGTAAATGTGGGAGAAAATGTGAAAAAGGAGGAGAATTTAAAAAAAAAATTTTTTTAAAGAAGAAATTATAGGAGTCAGTGGCTTGCAACATGCAGGAATACAGGTACCGAGTCATACACTTTCTTGAGATTTACGGTATTGGCGAACAAAACATTGGCAGCGACAACCCGGGAGCAACCATCGCAAGAAGAGGAAAAAAATAACTGAGCTTAAAGCCCTGGAGACCGTGAGCTAAAACCCAGCATTGGTAGTCCACCCTTGTTAATACCTCACCAGCATGACTACAAATTGACTCTCACCTTTTTGGGACGATAAGTACCCCTTTTTGGGGAAATTGATCTTATGGTGCTTTAAAATCAGGTAATGGTTATTTGAGCTTGTTTAATAAAGATTGATTGAACGAATTACAGAAACCTTGTGAGTTTCTGTTCACCAAATAGTTTGAGCAGCAGAACATCTGTCAACAGTTACAAGGAAGATAAACCCTGAGCGTTCAGCTAAGCTTTTTTCAAACATGAACTGCGATTCCTATAATGGATCTTCTATAATGCTGGACCTGAATTGCTGAATGCACCATCACTTCCAGAACTACAGGACATTATTCAGCTCCAGCTCTACTGCAGCAGGTCAATAAAATATTCACATTGTGGTTAATGAGAATACCACTGCCAGCAAACAGTCGGAGAATTCCGGCCAGGAAATAACACAGTAAAATCGAGTTTACAATTTATCTTTTTCATGTACTTCAGAGGAATTGAAAATGATCTGGAGCACGGTTGCTGAGTGATTGCACACACAAGTGTCGCCTGCACACTGAAATAGAATGTCTATATGTGAACGATAATCATTCAATGATCATTGTGAAATCAGGACTAGATTATTGATCGTAAGAAGCTGCGATTCTCTGTTGTGAGTCCGCTGCTAGCTAGGATGGACAATTTGGGTGAGCCATTCTCTTGTGGCGGGATTCTCTACTCTCGCCGCTTGTCAAGGGGATTTCCATTGGAGACACACCATGCCGCCGGGTAACCAGCAGGCGGGGAGCACTGCCAATGGGACCAGAGAATCCCGCCACCAGCAAACAGTCGGAAAATTCCGACCAGGAAATAACACAGTAAAATAAAGCATCGTCTTTACAATTTACAAAATGTTCATAAGTCCCGAAAAGCTGAGACAAATGAACGTTTATTTGGTAGACGCGAGTAAAGGCCGCAATGGGGCATACAACACATAGGTCCCAGCTGGGACTACCAATCATGCGGGTCTCAATCCGAGCCGGCTTTTAAGGACTAGACTCTTGAGCCCCAGCTGCTAGGCCTCGGCCTCTCGGGGGGAGCTCATATTCCATGGGCAGGATTCTCCGACCCGCTGTGCCAGAATCGCAACCATCGTGGGGGCAAAGAATCATCGTTCACGCCAGAAATCCGGTGCGACGGCGCTTCCACGATTCTCTGCGGACCCACCAACCTCGTGTGCCTGGTCAACACGGTGCCGGTCGGGGGCCGTTGGAACAGGCTGCCGCGGCGATTTTCCGCAGTCGACCGGCCGAACTCCCGTCGGCGTGGTTTACATGTGATACCACCCGACGGGAGCTGTGACCCGCTGCGGTGTTCCTGGTGGAGGGCGGGGGTATCTGACTCCGGGGGGGGGGGGGGCGCCTCAGCGGTAGCCAGGCCCGCGATCGGGGGCCACTGATCGGCGGGCCATCGCGATCAGGGAGGGACCTACCTTCCTCCGCGCGGACCCGCTGTGTGGCTCCGCCATGTCGGTGGTGCCCGCGCCGAGGTGGGCTGCTGCGCGCATGCGCGGACCCGCTTGCAGCCGCCATGCTCATGCGCGGCCTTGCGGTCTCGCGAGCAGGGCCCCGCCGGCAGCCAGAGCTGAGAGATGCACGCCGGGGCTCTGCTAGCCCCCTGGAAAACGGAGAATCACCCACCGGACCTTCGAGGAAAAAGTCCGGAGTGATTCTCGCCCGTTTTCCGGCGGGCGTGGGGATTTAGTCCCCAGAAGGGAGAATCCCGCCCGAGTCTCATGGGGAAATGAATTGGGTCATCCCTGTAGATCCTCTGAGTGTTATTGCCACCCTCCCTCCTGAGGTCTGTGCGTCCCTCTGTCGTTGGAGGTGGAGGAGGTCTCCTTTGCTACTTTCCCCATGGCTGTGTTTCCAGCGATTGTGGGGCTGGGTTAGTGGGGGAGGGTGTAAGGTGTTGGGGAGTATCGCTTCCATGCCAATCATCCGGGGGGGGGGGGTCCTTCGGCGGTCTCTCCCTGACCAAACTGTCATCCGAGCTTATGGATGATTCGGTTTCCATGCCTAAACCAGAATTTTCCATCTTGTGCAGATCCGTGTTCTGGCCCTTGGGGGAGTATAGTTCCCTGGCTCATGGATGATGGCCAATAGAGACAAGGGGCTGATTCACCTGGTGTGCTGGCTCTGCTGCGGGTTCCCTACCTTTGTGATGTTTGCATGGTGACCATGTAAGAGACTGGTCCAGTCATCTGTGCTGCAGTCCCTGTTATCCACCAGGCACCTTCCCCAAAGTTCCAGACGTACACAGTGTAACCATAGCTTGAACCTTCTATTCTTCTTCCGGTGGTCATGGCACTCTTTCTGGAGATCTTATTTCTTCTCCACCAAGATTGTGGAACTTTTAAAAAAAAATTTAAACTTTTTGTTTTCCAATTAAGGGGCAATTTAGCGTGGCCAATCCACCTAGCCTGCACATCTTTGGGTTGTGGGGGCGAAACCCACATAAACACGGGGCAAATGTGAAAATTCCCACAGACAGTGACCTGAGACCGTGCTAACTACCGTGCCACCATGATGCCCAAGATTTAGGCATCAAGATTTAAACTTTAGGCTTGGGCGGGTTCGTAGTCTTCAGCCCATCAGTAATTCTGCCGATGCTACCCCAGTCGTCATTTGCAACGTGGTCCAATAGTTGAACAGGAAATGTGCCAGTTTTGTCTTGACTGACCATGTGGCTTGTTTCTTCATGATCTTGAAAGCCTGCACCGACCGATCAGCCAGGCCGTTTGAAGAAGGGTGGTTTGGGGTGGCTGAATATGTTTTACTCTACTTATGAAGTTATTATTCGCCTGCATGAACTTTGAGAATTCCTCGCCGGTGAAATGGGTGCAATTATCGATGACGAACCCCTCGAAGATAGCATGGACATTGAATGACTGCCATAGCTTCTCAATGGTGGTCCATGAAGTGGTGGATGACATCCAGTAAACATCCATCCATTTCGAGAGGGCCTCGACAATTAGGGGCAGCCCGGTAGCATAGTGGTTAGCACAATTGCTTCACAGCTCCAGGGTCCCAGGTTCGATTCCTGGCTTGGGTCACTGTCTGTGCGGAGTCTGCACGTTCTCCCCGTGTGTGCGTGGGTTTCCTCCAGGTGCTCCGGTTTCCTCCCACAGTCCAAAGATGTGCAGGTTAGGTGGATTGGCCATGATAAATTGTCCTTAGTGTCCAAAATTGCCCTTAGTGTTGGGTGGGGTTACTGGGTTATGGGGATAGGGTGGAAGTGTGAGCTTGGGTGGGGTGCTCTTTCCAAGAGCCGATGCAGACTCGATGGGCCGAGTGGCCTCCTTCTGCACTGTAAATTCTATGACAAGTAGCAGGAATAATTGATCCGAAGAAAGTCCCGGCGAAGGTGCTGTGAATCCGCCGGCTGCGAGTGAGCGAACGTATGCTCAAATAGAAAACGGTCTGTCGGTCGTGTTTGGAGTGAAGAGGTTTCATCAGTATGTCCATGGCCGCCATTTCTTATTGTCAGGGATCACAAGCTGTTGCTGGCCCTCTTTCGTGAAGACAGGGCAATGCCACCAATTCCACGAGAATTCAGCATTGGGTCTTATTGGCTGCTGACGAATACTCTTTTGAGCATCGCCCAAGGACCCAGATTGCACATGCTGATGCGTTGAGCCTTTTTCCCCTGCAGACCGAATCCGCAAACCCCCCCACACGGTGGACGAGGTGGTCGCTGTCCTGAATTTTATGGAATCATTGCCCGTCACTGCATCATGTATTTGTGACTGGATGAAAACAGACCCCGTCATTGCAGCAGATGGTGCTATACAATGGCCAGCATCACCAGTTACCAGGTGAGTTGAATGCTTTCTCCTCAAAGTTCTCAGAGCTTACCCTAGAAGATGGTATCATCCTATGGGCCACGAGTGTTGTTGTTCCAGCAAAGGGCCAGGAAATCCTGTTAAGGGAACCTCACAACGGGCACCCACGGGTGTCCAAAATGAAGATGTTGGCGAGACGTTATATCTGATGGCTGGGTTTGGACACGGACATTGAGACATTGGCTCAATCTGTCAAGAGCACCAGAAGCTTCCTGCGGCGACATCGCTACACCCTTGGGAGTGGCGGGGAACCCTTGGGCTCTCGTACACATTAATTCCGTCGGTCCATTCCTGGGTTCGATGTTTCTCGTTCTGGTGGACGCCCATTCCGAACGGCTGGAGGTTCATAAGATGGCGACGATCCCCGACCATCGAGTTTATGCACATTTCTTTTTCCACCCCACAGGTACTCGGAACAGATAACGGGATCTCTTTCACGAATGAAGAATTTACCTCTTTCATGAAAGGCAACAGGATTCGGCACATCCACACTGTCCCATACCATCCGGCATCAAATAGTTTATAGAATCATAGAATCCCTACAGTGCAGAAGGAGGCCATTTGGCCCATCAAGTCTGTACTGTCCCTGCCATATTCCTGCAAGCCTAACCTTTTGGACACTAAAGAGCAATTTAACATGACCAATCCACCTAAGCTGCACATCTTTGGATTGTGGGAGGAAACTGGAGGACCCGGAAGAAACCCACACACACAGGGAGAACAATTTGGTTGTGTTTGATGTTTTTGATTTATAAATGCCTTAACAACAATATTTATTTTAAAAATCACATGCACATTCCAATCACTCTCACATCAATTTTATACTGTAGACCAAGTTGTTATATTGACATCAGCCCTTCTGCACAATGACAGAGAAGGCTATGTGATTATCCAAGGCACAAGGTCACAGTGCTACAAACGTCTGGCAATTTCCGTTAGAATATAAAGAGAACAATGGTGTATTGGTCTGTTAGAGACATATTGATAGGGATTGATTAACTCAATAAACAACGGACCTCCGGTGGTAGCATGTAGGGGGGAAGTCGAACTTTTGGGTGGCTCCTGCTCGAGGCTTGTTTTTTTGGAGTTAATGCCCGGTCCCAGGGGCAGTTTTTTGATGATCGAGTGTAGGAAGGCATAAGGAAGGCGGGTAATGTCGAAAAATCTGAAGAAAGCCGCCATGAAGAAGGGAGGGAGTGAGGGTACACCGTCGAGTGAAAGGGCCAGCCCAGGAGCTGGAAAGATGGCGGAGGCTGGCTCGCTGGGCGGGGCCGCACTGCTTACAGCAGAGAAGATGACCGAGGTGATGGCTTTAGAATTGGAGAAGCAAGTTCGCAAAGCACATGGAGGTATTAAGGAAGGAGATGATGGTGGTGTTGAAGGTGTTGGTGGAGGAGGCAATTGCCCCGGTGAAGGTGGCTGTGTCGATGGCGTCGGACGAGGTGAGGGAGCAGGGTGAGAAAATGAAGGGAGTGGAGGAGGCCATGTCGCAGCACAGCGATCAGCTCACCTCGATGGGGGAGGAGCTGCAGAGGGTGGTCGAGGCCAACAAAGGGCTGCGAGTAAAGTTGGAGGATTTGGAAAATCGATCGAGGCAACATTTGAGGATCGTCGGCCTGCCCGAGGGGGTGCTGGGATTGAGGCCGATGCAGCACTTTGCCAAGATGTTGGCGGAGTTGGTGGGGGAGGGAGAGGAACCCTTTCGGTATGAACTGGACCAAGTCATCGGTCGCTGAGATGTAAACAGAAGGAGAATGAGCCGCCAAGAGCAGTGATTGTTTGCTACCACAGGAGCCATGTGAAGGAGAATGTCCTGAGTTGGGTGAAGCAGAAGCAGGAGGTGTAGCGGGCTGGAGTTGGTGTTCGTATCTACCAGGACTTAACTGTGGAGCTGGCGAGGAGGTGGGTGTCCTTCAGCCAAGGGAAGACGGCACTGTACAACAGCAAGGTGCGGTTTGCCGTAGTGTACCCAGCGAAGTTGAGGGTGACCTACAACTCCAGAGACTTTTACTTTGAGACGGTAGAGGCGGCGGAGGCGTTTGTGCAGGCGGAAGGTTTGGTGCAGAAGTGGGACTGAGGACTGCTGTTGGACCATGGGAGGGCAGTTGGAAGAGTATATGTATATATTTTACTTCATCTGGTTATATGGGTCTTTTTCTGGGTTTTGTATGTTTGCACTGGATATGTTTGGTTGAGGGGGGTATGTTTTTTCAGGTTCTTTTCCTGGGACTGGGAGGGGTGGGGAGGGGAGGGGGGCCTGGGCAGGGCCCCCCTTACTAGCAAGCTTATGTTAGCTAGTGAACAGAGGTGTGGTGGGGGGAGGGACTGCAGACATTGGAGCCTGGTGAGCAGGTTTTGATGGGCCGAGGAGGTGTGAAAAGTGGGAGGGGGGTTGGGGAACGATACCGGGTGAGGTGTTTTTGAGACTAAATGGATTATGGGAGGGGAGCAGGGGTTCAATGGTAGCAATGGGTGGGGGTGGGTCAGGTCCAGTGTGTAGGGCCCAGAGCTATGATGATGGTGGAAAGGAGGGGGAGGGGGAGAGACCCTCCGGTTAGGTTAATTATGTGGAACATGAGGATGTTAGGAGGACCAGTGAAGAGGTTGAGGATGCTTGCGCACCTAAACAGTTGAAAGGCCGATGTGGCTTTGTTACCGGAGACTCATTTGAGGATGAAAGATCAGATGAAGCTTAGGAAGGGCTGGGTGAGCCAAATGTAAGGCGGGGGGCGGGGGGGGGGGGGGGGGGTGGTTGTGCAAAGGCATTGACTAGGCTTATGGAGTAAATGGGAGGAGTGGACACTTGGAGGTTTTTGCACCCAGGGGAGCGGGAGTACTTGTTTTTCTCCTCGGTCCATAAGGTTTACTCGAGGATAGATTTTTTTTTGTAGTAGGGAAGGCGTTGTTGGCCAGGGTCAAGGGATCGGAGTATTCAGCGACAGTGATTTCGGATCATGCGCCGCATTGGTGGATATGGTTTTGGAGAAGGGGCAGTGCAGAGATCGGGTGCAGATTGGATGTGGGGTTGCTGGGGCACTGAGGTTTTTGGAAAAGTTTGGGAAGATAATTCAGGAATATGTGAGGTTTAATTGTGCGGGGAGGTTTCACAGGCAGTGGTATGGGAGGCTCGGAAGGCAGTGGTGAGGAGGGAGGTGATATCGTTTAAGGTGAAGGTGGATAAAGAGGAGAGGGTGGAGCAGCAAAGGTTGGAGGTGGACAGGTGGTATGTGGGCGATGCAGATCCAGCACTTTTGGATCGTAGGAAGGAGCTACAGGCTAATTTTAATCGGTTGTCCACAAGGAAGGCGGTGCGCCAATTGAGGCGGGCGAGGGGAGCAGTTTATGTGTATGGGGAGAATGCGGGACACATGTTGGCAGGTTCACTTCAGAGGGAGGCAGCGGCGAGGGAAATTGTTCAGGTGTGGGATAGGATGGGGAAATTGGTGGTGGCCCCAGATCAGATTAAGAAGGTGTTTGAGGAGTTTTACGAGAAGTTGTATAGGTCGGAGCCACTGAAGATGAGGGAATTCCTAAACTGTTTGGAATATCTGAGGTTGGGGAGGAGGATAGGGCCACATTGGAGGGGTTGATAGGGGAACAGGAGGTAAAGGAGGCACTTGGGAGGATACAGTCGGGGAAGGTGGCAGGGCTGGATGGGTTCCCAATGGAATACTACAAGAAATTTCGGGACAAGTTGGCGCCGCTGATGGTGGGGATGTTTGAGAAGGCTGTAGGAAAGGGGGTCCTGCCACAGACTTTGGGGCAGGCCTCGATCTGCTTGCTACCGAAGAAGGATAAGGATCCAACAGAATGTGGGTTGGACAGGCCTATATCGCAATTGAATGTAGATGCAAAGATATTGGCGAAGGTGCTGGGGGCTCGGTTGGAGGGGTGTCTTCCAGAGGTGATAGGGGAGGACCAGACAGGGTTTGTGAAAGGGAGGCAGCTATTCTCGAATATTAGGAGGGTTTAAATGTAGTTATGACACTGGCGGAGGAGAGGGAGACAGAGGCGGTGGTTGGCTGGACGCAGAAAAGGCATTTGATCGGGTAGAGTGGGGGTGTTTGATGGCGGTGTTGGAGCGGTTTGGGATTGGGCAGCGATTTGTGGAGTCGGTACGGTTATTGTATAGGGAGCTGATGACAAGTGTCCGCGCAAACAGTATGGATGTGGAATATTTTGACCCGCACCGGGGGACCATGCAGGCGTGTCCTATGTCCCCTCTGTTCTTTGCACTAGCGATCAAGCCTTTGGCCATCGCGCTGAAGCGTTCGGGGGTGTGGGAGGGAATACTGCGGGGGCGGGGGGGGGGGAGAACATAGGTAACTTTGTAAGCGGATGATTTATTATTGTATCTGACAGAGTTGAGTGCGTCGATGGGGTGTATACTGGAGTTGCTCCGTATGTTTGAGTCCTTTGCGGAGTATAAGTTAAATTTGGACAAAAGTGAATACTTTGTGGAGTCCCGGCCGGGGGTGGGGGGGCTGTCACTCCGTAGGGCAGTGACCCACTTAAGATATCTGGTGGCACGGGAATAGGGGGGGGGGGGAAGACTCCGTACATGTAATTTGCTAGTTTGGTGGGGAGGGTGAAGGCGGACTTGGCAAGGTGGGATAGTCTTCCTCTGTCACAGGTCGGGTGCAGGCAATTAAAATGAATGTGTTGCCATGTTTTCTGTTGATATTTCAGTGCCTGCCGAACTTTTTACCAAAGGTGTTTTTCAAGGAGGTGGAGAAGTTGATTACCTCGTTTATTTGTGGGGGGAGGGAAATGGCCATGATTAGGAAGTTAGTTTTGCAGAGGGGACGGCAGGCAGGGGGGTTAGGCCTCCCGAATGTATTGTATTATTACTGGGTGGCGAATGCTGTAAAGGTGAGTTGGTTCGGTGGAGGAGTTCAGAGCTTCCCGATAGCACCGACCTCCACATTGTGGGATGAGGTATTGATGACAGGGGGAATGGAGAAGCGGGTGGTGTCGCCGATTTATGGGAAGATTCTGGGATAGGCCAAGGTTTCTGTAGGGGATTAAGGCCAAGTGGGAGGAAGAGTTGGGGGAGGTTATGGAAGACGGTCTGTGGTGTGAGGGGCAGATACAGTTGAAGGTGGTATTTAGGATGCACCTCGCGAGGGCAAGGATGAGCCGACACTTTGAGGGGGTAGAGGATGTATGTGAGCACTGTGCGAGGAGCACCGCAAACCAGGTTCACATGTTTTGGTCCTGCCCGAAGCTGGAGGGGTATTGGAGGGAGGGTTTTAAGGTCATCTCGGGGGTGGAAGACATCTTTGGGGTGTCGGACAAGCCCGGGCTGCAGGCAGGTGCAGGGGCATTTGTTTTAGCCTTCGCCTCGCTTATTGCCCGGAGGCGGATCCTGCTGGGGTGGAGGTCAGCTTCTCCCCACTGTGAGTCAGCTTGGCAGGGAAACCTGAAGAATTTCTGATGCTCGAGAAGGTGAAGTTTGAGCTGAGGGGGAGGATGGAAGGGCTCTACAATTCATGGGCATTGTTTATCGTGCACTTTCAAGAATTGGATGCCATCAAACATTAGGGGTGGGGGGAGGGGGGCTGTTGGGGGTTGGTATATTGTTTACTGTTTACTAAGTATGGGATGACCATTGATTCTCTTTTGATCTTTTCGATTTTGTTGTATTTGGAATGTGGGGGTGATATTTGGGTTTGTATGTTGAAGGGGATGCTGGTTGGGGGATTGCTATTGTATTTGTTATTGTTGGTTACCTTTTTGTTGTGTATTTGATGAAAATGTGGAAAAGGAGAATAATTATTTTTTAAATCTCAAAAATTGTCACATAGCCAGTGTGAATGGAAGGTGTTGGAACTGGGTCTTTCTTGTATTGAGAGGTCAATTTGAGCAGAATTTCATTTCCCCAGATTCACTGAGACACCGGTTGTAATGGCAGCTGGAATACCCACAATCCCATGCGGTCCAGAAACCGCTCCAACCAATCGGAGTGAATGGGAGGCGGGGCTGAGCCCGGATCTCCCTCAATGGCTGAAACTGCATCATTTTGAAGGCTGATTTCACGCAAACCCTCGGGGAAAACTGGACATTTCTGTTTGTGGCGTTCAACAGATAAAACCCTGTGGGTGTGGAGCAAACATTTCAACATTTATTAGTGAGGCAGATTCATTTCGGACAGACAGCAGGAATTAGTTGAGGGAACAACAATGCAAAGAGAAAGTAAATTCAGTGCCAGGTTTGGGAAATTGGGATTGAAACTGAAGGTTTGAGAGCCGAAATAATCCAGGGGAAGAAAGGCGAAAATAACAAGAAACTGAATAATCAGTAACAGGACATCAGTTAGTCTCCTCTTATCAAAGAGAAATCAAAAATCACAGTGAGAGAAACAAAACTGAAGTGGACCATAAATCCAGAATTTTAAACTCAGTCCAGTTATATAGAGATTAACATCAGCAGCACTACATTCCAGCTGAAAGAATGAAGATGGTTCAATCTTAAATGTGATTAACAGCAGCAATAACAACTGGTATTTATTTAATATCTTTGACATAGTCAAACATCACAAGATGCTTTATCAAACAAATCACAACACCAAGAGACAACAGGGGATATGAGAACAGGTGACCAAACACTGGGTCAAAGAGGCAGGGTTTAAGGAACCTCTTAGAGGAGAGGCGAGAGAGTTAGAGAGGTGGAGATGGTCAGGGAGGGATCTAGAATTTAGCATCGAGGCAGCTGAATGCACCTCCAGCACTGGTGGAGTGATGATAATTGGGAATGTGCAGAAGTCCAGAATTGGCAGAGTGGACAAGTCTTGGTGGGATGTCCGGTAGCATTGTGGATAGCACAATTGCTTCACAGCTCCAGGGTCCCAGGTTCGATTCCGGCTTGGGTCACTGTCTGTGCAGAGTCTGCACATCCTCCCCGTGTGTGCGTGGGTTTCCTCCGGGTGCTCCGGTTTCCTCCCACAGTCCAAAGATGTGCAGGTTAGGTGGATTGGCCATGATAAATTGCCCTTAGTGTCCAAAATTGCCCTTAGTGTTGGGTGGGGTTACTGGGTTATGGGGATAGGGTGGAGGTGTTGACCTTGGGTAGGGTGCTCTTTCCAAGAGCTGGTGCAGACTCGATGGGCCGAATGGCCTCCTTCTGCACTGGAAATTCTATGATAATCTATGTCAGACTGGATGTGGTTACAGAGACAGGGAACGGTGCGATCAGGGAGGGATTTAAGAAGAAAAATGAGAATTGTAATATTAATGCATTGCCAGATCAGGAAACAATTTCGATCAGTTAGCAATGTTTAAATGGGACTAACTGCAGGTTATGGAGAGATGGAGGTCTATCGGGAATGTAACTGGACAAATAATCCAGAAACCTAGGCTAACACTCTGGGGACATGGGTTCAAATCCAAGTGTGGAATTTAAATCAATTAATACAATCTGGATTTGAGAGGCAGTCTCAGTAATGGTGGCCGTAAAAACCCATCTTAATCCCTGTTAATGAAGGAAATCTGCCATCCTTTTCTGGACTTCATACATGTGACTCCAGACTAACAGCGGTATTCCCGATAAACAGCGGATGGAAAATGAGAGGGAGACTAGAAGAGCTTTGCAATAGTTGGGCTCAGAGTTGGAAAAGGCCTGAATGAGACTTTCAGCAGCAAATGGGCTGAATCAGGAGAGTGGGAGATGTGAGAGGTGGAAGGAGGCAGCCTTGGGGATGGAGCAGGTATGAGTCAGAAAAACAGCTCAGGCTGAAATGCACACTGAGGTGATGGACAGTTTGGTTGAGGCTCAGACAGTTACCAGGATCAGAATCAGATTGTCACTCGTCTTCTAGTTATTTATCCTGAAATACATCTGCACCTGTCTCATCCCACCTTCTGACCTGGGCTGGGTGACGGTGATACAGTGCAGTGACTCCTGAGTCCTTCAGTCAAGTGTAAGAGAGTCAAGAGGAGCCATGCCTCATTTTTACAGGATTGAGGGGTAGTCGGGAGGGGCTTGTGGGGGTTTGTCATTGGGGTGGAGTGTTGTATGGTTGAGGGATTCACAGGAGCCACATTGGGATGGTGGGGAGAGTCGTTGGGAAGATCAGGACTGTTCACCAGAAGTTAGGAGTGGTTTTAATTCCTCAAACTTTTCTGGGTAACATACTATGTTTTGGTCACCAGGGAATCTCTGTGCCCATCCATTCGACCAATCACTATCAGATCCACAATCCATCCCACCATCAGCGATTTCCCACCTGTCTCCAGATCTCCCAGCTCCAGCGCTTCATCATCCATGAGTGTAAGAATGGCAAGATGTGGACGCTGCCACCATTTTCTGCTCATTCCCTGACATTGTGCTTTCTTCTACAAGCACATAAATTTCCATTGTTACTCACGCATCAAAGACACACACTGATCTCTGCTGGTCCATCATGTTTCAACAAGGATATCTTCTGCATGTGACCAGTCCTGGGCAGTGCATAAGTGTACTCTGACAGACCCTGCACATCACAGAGAGGCTGACATGTCTCTGGCAGTCAGCGCTGCTGCCTGGACATTGCCACTGGGTGGGTGGGAATGACCTTTCACTTTCACCCTCGATGTGGCGATGCCAGCATTGGACTGGGGTGAGCATAGGAAGAAGTCTTACAACACCAGATTAAAGTCCAACAGGTTTGTTTCAAGCATTGCCCCTTCCTCAGGTGAAGCACTCCTTCATTCACCTGAGGAAGGAGCAGTGCTCCGAAAGTTAGTGTTTGAAACAAACCTGTTGGACCTTAACCTGGTGTTGTAAGACTACTTTCACCCTCAGTCACCCTCAGTCACAGAGAAGGCTGTAAGTTTAACACTCTGTGCAGGGCTGACCTTGTCAGAACACATCAGGTCATTGATCCCTTTGCCACACTGTAACAATGTACCCCACACTTGCTCAGGTCCTCAGCAACCTCCAGCCAGACTTGCTTCCGTTGACAGTGCAGTTCTACTCCTCCAGTTATGAGGAAACAGAATTTCCCTCGGAATCTGAGCAGCCTGGAGGAGCACTTCCAGGGAGGCATCAGTGAATTGGGGAGTAACCTTTAATTTGCTGCCTGCCATTTCAGCTCTTTGTTCAGTGATCAGGGTTCCCTCGCAGGTCTCCCCAGAGCTGCTGCCTTTGAAAGTGTTGCTGACTGTCTTTAAATGTGGTGCCAGCATTCCCTGAACCGGGACTTCCCCTGCAGCGAGGGGCTGCATGTTAGCGTAGTGGTTAGCACTGCTACCTCACAGAGCCAAGGACCTGGATTCGATTCCGGCCTTGGGTGACTGTCTTTGTGGATGTTGCGACTGAGTCAATCTCTCCCCACATACGGAGCAGGTGAATGGCCTCTCCCCACTGTGAATCCGCTGATGTGTCACGAGGTGAGAGGACTGAGTGAATCCCCTCCCACCCACGGAGCAGGTGTACGGTCTCTCCCTGCTGTGGATTCACTGATGTGTCAGCAGGTTACACGAGAGAGTAAAGCCATTCCCACATACAGAGCAGATGAATGGTCTCTCCCCAGTGTGAATGCGTTGATGTTTCAGAAACTGGGAAGAATTAATGAATCCTTTCTCACACATGGAGCAGGTGAATGGTCTCTCCCCAGTGTGAACCCGTTGGTATGTCAGCAGAGTGGTTGACTGAGTGAATCTCTACCACACATGGAGCAGGTGAATGGTCTCTCTCCAGTGTGAATTCGCTGGTGTGCAGTGAGGTTGGATGAACACCTGGACCTCTTCCCACAGTAAGTGCAGCAGAATGGTCTCTCCTCAGTGTGAGCTCGCTGGTGTGACTGCAGGCAGAATGACTGAGTAAATCCATTCCCACACATGGAGCAGATAAACGGTCTTTCCCCAGTGTGACTGCGTCAATGGCTTTCCAGTTGGGATGGATAAATGAATCCTTTCAATTAGGAAGTTAGACAAAGGAAACCAGTGGACGTTATTTATTTAGATTTCCAGAAGGCCTTTGCCAAGGTGCCGCATAGGAGACTGTTAAATAAGTTAAGAGCCCATGGTGTTCAGGGCAAGATCCTGGTATGGATAGAGGATTAGCTGACTGGCAGAAGGCAGAGAGTGGGGATAAAGGGGTCGTTTTCAGGATGGCATCCGGTGACCAGTGGTGTGCCTCAGGGGTCTGTGCTGGGACCACCACGTTTCACAAGATACATTAATGATCTGGAAGAAGGAACTGAACTTGCTAAGTTTGCAGATGATACAAAGATCTGTAGAGGGACAAGTAGTATTGAGGAAGCAAGGGGGCTGCAGAAGGATTTGGATTAGCTAGGAGAGTGGGCAATGAAGTGGCAAATGAAATACAACGTGGAAAAGTGTGAGGTTATGCACTTTGGAAGGAGGAATTTAGGCATAGACTGCTTTTTAAATGGGGACATGCTTAGGAAATCAGAAGCACAAAGGGACTTGGGAGTCCTTGTTCACGATTCTCTTAACACTCTCAATCGGGATTGTGTGTTGGTCTCGGTGCTTTTTCAATCACACTGAATTTTGAAATCTTCCACAGACAGAACAAGGAAATATTTATCTGTCCACTGTCATAAGCCAATGATGTTTAGGTGGTGATGAATCAAGTGGCTGTCAGACCTTGATGTGAAGCTTAGGTTGAGTTTCCTGTCTGTAAATCCTCCTTTTCTAATATCCTAGAAAATAAATTCTATGAATGGCTTCACGGTTCCAGGGTCTCAGGTTCGATTCCCAGCGTGGGTCACTGTCTGTGCGGAGTCTGCACGTTCTCCCCTTGCCTGCGTGGGTTTCCTCCGGGTGCTCCGGTTTCCTCCCACAGTCCAAAGATGTGCAGGGGCAGGTGGATTGGCTATGCTAAATTGCCCTTAATGTGCAGGTAAAGTGGGATTACGGGGACAGGGTGGAGGTATGGACTTTTGTAGGGTGTTCTTTCCAAGGGCCGGTGCATACTCGATGGCCCGAATGGCCTCTTTCTGCACTGTAAATTCTGTGAAATTCACAAAACAAATTCAAAACAAACAATTCTTGTTTCTAAAGAACATTTCCTCTCGTTCACCCAGAAAATCCCCTCTGTCCTACACTGATATTTGAACAAACCAAACGCATCACAGCATTTTTTGCATTTTATATCTCTACTCCAAACCCCGCGAATCCTACCACGCCGGCTGAGTAAGATCAACAAGTCAATAATTTTCTCTTCTGCTTACAGGACCATGAAGTCACAACCACTCTCTCTTCCATTCCCACAGTGACCACACACGTGTTCTGTTCGATGCTGAAACATGGCGACCGTTACCATGGGCCTAGTCCTAGGAAAAGCTGCATTTGTTTGTGCCACAAAACCAGGGTGAATACTTCCCCCGGAGGCACAAAGGCAGCAACAGTCACAGAAAGTGAGATATAATTGCACCTGGTGTCTTATCCCTCATTTAACCATTTGCTCCTAGACAGACATTCTCAATTACATTTTGAAATAAAAACTGAAGTTTGTTGCAAAGCAAGTTAAGAAAATAATTGTCACCATTTAAATGTACAAATCATTTGGGAGTAAATTAAAACATTATCATTTTAGGATTGATTCTTCCCCAAAGTGTTATGTTCATTTGTCAGTCATATTAAAATTAATAATATTAAAATTCTCATCGGAAATGTATGAGCCTAAACTTATTTTAATAGTCTTTTCACAGATAGCAAATGGTATACTGGCCTTCGTCGTGAGAAAAATTGAGTACAGGGATAGGGATATTTAACTGCAATTGTACAAGGCTTTGGTGAGGCCACCTGGAGTATTGTGTGCACTTTTGGTGTCCTTGGCTGAGGAAGGATGTTCTTTGCTATGGAGGGAGTGCAGCAAAGGTTTACCAGGCTGATTCCTGGGATGGCAGGACTGACGTATGAGGACAGAGGAAGTTGGTTAGGATTATATTCATCGCAGTTTAGAAGAGGGGGTCTCATAGAAACTTATAAAATTCTAACAGGATTAAACAGGGTAGATTCAGAAAGAATAGGCGGAATTCTCCCTGCCCGGGGCCGTGCCGGAGAATCCCCGCAACCGGGCCAAGCCGCCCCGACGGCGGCATGCGATTCTCTGCGGAGCGGAGAATTGGCACCATTGGCGCCGGTTGCGGGCCGCTGTACGCGGCCGGGCTGCCGATTCTCCGGCCCGGATGGGCCGAGCAGCCGCTCTAAAAAGGCAGAGTCCCGTCGGCGCCGTCCACACCTGGTCGCAGCCGGCGGGAACTCTGCGCACAGGGTCGGGGGACAGCCTGTGGGGAGGGGGTCGGTGGGGGGCTCTGGCCCCCGGGAGGGGCCTCCGATGGGGCTTGGCGCCACTGCGCATGCACGGATCCCGCGGCGCACAGTTCACGCCAGGATGGGAGGCTGGGTGAACCGCTCCAGCCCCCTGTAGGGGCCAGAATCGATACTCCCAGCAGCCCGTTCACGCCTTCGTGAAACGCGACGGCGTTTCCGATGGCGTGAACACTCTACCGCCAAATGGGAGAATCCCACCCATTGTTCCAGATTGTGGGGAGTCCAGAACTCGGGGTCAGTTTGAGGATACGGGGTAAAACTTTTAGGACTGAGGTGAGGAAAATATCTTCACCCAGAGAGTGGTGAATCTGTGAAATCAGTACCACTAAAAGTAGTAGAGGCCAGAACTGTGTAATTTCAAGAAGGAATGAGATATGCTCTTGGGGCTAAAGGGATTGGCGTAAAGGTGGGAACTTGATCAGCCATGAACATAATGAATGATGGAGCAGTCTCGAAGGGCTGAATGGCCTCCTCCTGCTTTTCTATGTGTTTCTATTTTTGTCCATACTGTAAAATGTTTTAAACAAATTAATGCATTTCTCAGTAGATAAATAATGAATAAAAAACATTTTAAACACAACCACTCAATGTGGGATTCGAGGTTTAAAAGCTGCACCAACTGAACCCTGCCTGGGAATTGCCTCACAAAACCTTTCTAAGTCTCCCCATCCCCGCGGGGTGAACACAGCCTATTCGGGGCCTCAGGCCGACCCCAGCCTGTGCTCACAATTCCCTCACTCTCTCACTGTGACTGTGCTCAGAGCACACACACACACTGCACCTGCGCACTGGGCGCCGTCTCAGCGGCCACCATCTTAGCAGAGGAAGGAGGGCTTGTTCATTGAGCGCATCGTTCATTGAGCGCATCTCAGGGGTCACCATCTTGGTGATGGAAGAGGTCGTGGCTGGGCTTCATCTCCGCTGACAGGTCGGGGTTGCCCGGCAACCAGGGGTCGCCATCTTGCGGTGGTGATTTTCTATCCGGGTCTTTGGTGAAGGAATGGAGGTCAGTTTGTGAACTGTTCAGAGGAAGGTCTTGAAATCAGATTTACATCAGATATCTGTTTGCACAATAACATTTACACTAATTATAGTTTAAAATGAAATCAGAATGCTGGAAATACGAAGTTCCGAAGAATTATATAGGATTGGAAATGTTGATTCTTTCTCCTTCACAGAAGCTGCTGAGAATTTCCAGAACTTTGCTTTTAGTTCAGATTTACACCATCTCCACCATATAGTCTTTATTATTGTTTTATTTTGTTGCAAAGCAAATTGAGAAAATAATTGTCACCATTTAAATGTACAAATCAGTAATATTTGTGCAACTGAGACTGACTACAAAAGTGTTAACGGTAATGGAGTCAAGGCAGTTGGGTGGATCAGGGATCTGCATACTGGAATTCAATGCCTGTAGTTGCAACAATTCTGGTTTAGTTTTAAAGATGATGTAAGTTTACTCCCTGAACTGTAGATTATCTCAGTGCTTGTGGGTAGTTTGCTCGAGGTGAGGTGCAGAGAGAAAAGTGGAGACCTTAGAGTGCATAACGCTGCCTGTCTGCTCCAGTCCTCACTCAGATAGGGTCTGTGGTGGTTTCAGTGATGAGGATCACTGCTTGCATGTCATTGTGAAGTAGGCAGAGGATGATGATGAATTTCTGAGGACGGTCAGATTGGAGAAGGATAAGGAATACAACTTCACGCCTGACTCTGTGAAAGGGTTTTGTGAGGTCAAAGAAGGTCAAGAACCACAGTGCATTTTTCTTTGAATTGCCACGTCTGTGATGCCGCCCAATGAGAGTAAAACTGGACTGTGGCTCTCGAAGAAGCCCTTTGTGGCCACTAAAGGAAGGTTATTGAGAAGCAGCCTCGCAATGATCTTCCCTGTAACAGGGGAGTCTCCCCGCTAATTACCACAAGCGAACTTGTCTCCCTCCTTGATTATAACCACAGAGTCCCTGAGTTTCCCAGGCACACATCCCTTTACCCAGACGAGGAATATGGGGATGTGCAACTGATCTGAATGTGTAACTCTTGCCATTTTTCAGAATTTCGACAGGAATTCCATTAAGTCCAGAGGCCATATTGTTTTTCAGGTGCCAATTGTTTTTTCACCCTGACTCCAGACTGTTGTAGCATTGATACTGAGTCGGACAGGGCATTGAGGAAAGTAATTGAGGACATTGAAGTCAAAGATGGAGTCTTGTTTGAGGAGTCCTGAATAATTCTCTCTTTAGTGAACACTGACTGTCTCCTCGTCCTGAAGGATGGCCCCTGAATACTTGGCTATCAATGGGTGCGCCATTGAGTGCTTGGGTCATAGAATGTCTTGACAGTGATGAAGAATCTGCACATGCCATTGGTTTTTGGATTGGATTGGATTGGATTTGTTTATTGTCACGTGTACCGAGGTCCAGTGAAAAGTATTTTTCTGCGAGCAGCTCAACAGATCATTAAATACATGGGAAGAAAAGGGAAGAAAATAAAATACATAATAGGGCAACACAACATATACAATGTAACTACATAAGCACTGGCATCGGATGAAGCATACAGGGTGTAGTGTTAATGAGGTCAGTCCATAAGAGGGTCATTTAGGAGTCTGATGACTGGGGAAGAAGCTGTTTTTGAGTCTGTTCGTGCGTGTTCTCAGACTTCTGTATCTCCTGCCCGATGGAAGAAGTTGGAAGAGTGAGTAAGCCGGGTGGGAGGGATCTTTGATTATGCGAGCGGGTAGATCTCTTGTGCACTTTCTGCACACCATTTGTTATTTCTGTTGTGTGTTTCCTGTCTAATAGCATTCGACAAGAAGTCAGAGATGCATGTGATGAAGGAACATCTGCGATTATGAGTCACTTTAATCTGCATAAAGATTGAGTGAGTCAAATCAGTCCCATTACAATAGGGGAGGAATTTTTGGAGTGTATAAGGGATGGTTTTCTGGACCAGTACATTGAGGAATCAACAAGAGAATAGGCCATCTTGGGCAGGATGTTGTGCAATGAGAGGATTAGTTGTCAACCTAGTTGTGAGGGAACCCTTGGGAATGAGTGACCTTAATATATATGGTAGAATTCTTTATCAAGGTGGATAGTGAGGCACTTGCTGGGGATGGTTTAGCACACTGGGCTAAATAGCTGGCTTTTAAAGCAGACAAGGCAGGCCAGCAGCACGGTTCAATTCCCGTACTAGCCTCCCCGAACAGGCGCCGGAATGTGGCGACTAGGGGCTTTTCACAGTAGCTTCATTTGAAACCTACTTGTGACAATAAGCGATTTTCATTTCATTTCATTTCATTGATTCTGAGACCAGGGTCCTGAATTTCAATAAAGCTGATTAAGATGGTGTGAGACATTAGTTGGCTATGATGGACTGGGAAACATTGCTCAAAGGAAGGACAGTAGACAGACAATGGCAGGTATTCAAGGAACGAATAGGTGAATTCCAAAAATTGTTTATTTTTATTTGCCACAAGATTGGAAAGGGAATTGTGGTCAAACCATGGCGTTCAAGGGAAATTAGAGATAGTTTTGGATTCAAAGAAGAGGCATAAAAATTAGCAAGAAAAAGTAATACATCCGAGGATTGGGAACAGTTTAAAATTCAGCAAAGGCGCACCAAGGGATTGATTAAAAACGGGAATGTACAATATGAAAATAAGCTAGTGGAGAACATAAAAACTGACTGTCAAAATTTCCACAGGTATGTAAAGAGAAAAAGATTGATAAAAACAAAGTACACTCCTTACAGTCAGAAACAGGGCAATTCTTAAAAGGGAACAAAGAAATGGCCGAGGAACTAATTTCTTATTTTGCTTCGTCTTCACAAAGGAAGACATGAATAACGTACCGGAAGTTCTGAGAAACACGTGTTTCAATGAAGAGCTGAAGGAAATGAGTCTCAGTAGAGAAATCGTTTCGTGGAAATTAATGGGATTGAAGGGGGATAAATCTCGAGAGCCTGACAATCTTCATCTCAGAGTACGAACGGAAGTGGCCCTAGAAATAGTAGATCCATTGGCGGTCATTTTCCAAAATTCTTTGGACTCTGGAATGGTTTCTACTGATATGGGCGAGGCATTTTCAGAACCCCAAAAAGTATCATGGAGTTCAATCAACCTCTCCCTTTAATGTATTTGTTGCTTTTCCGAGCACACTGCTTTTTCCCTAGGTGTGGGATCACAATTATGGACACGTGGGTTTTTAAACACAAAACACTGTTTATTCCATGAACTCAACTTAACATCTTAAATAAACATTGGATATCATAACATCCCTTATTTCAAAGATAACTCAGAAACTATTGCAACAGTAAATAATTCCTTAAAATGTTCCTTCAAACATCCAAAAGGCTTCAAACTTTCAAAACAGTAACACACCAGTCACAGTTAATATATATTTTCTGTTTTATGGCGGAGATATATATGCTTGGTTGACTTCAGCTCCAGCACCTTGCTTTCTTCCTGCAGCTCTCTGGAAACACACAGACACACCCAAGCTGCTTTCTCAAACCTGGCTTTCTCCCTTCAAGCAGATCACAGCAAACCATAACTTCTCAAGCTGCTGTCTCAAACTGGCCTTCTACTTTTAAACTGCTCTCAGCAAAATCAGCCAGGCACTTCTTAACTGAAACCTCAAAATGGTTGAACTGAGCTGAGCTCCACCCACTCTATGACATCACTGTTTTCTTAAAGGTACATTGCTTAAACATCCAGTTCTTAAAGGTACTCTCACATGACACCTCCCCCCCCCAAAAAAAAAACCCATCAACTTCAAGATGGTTTCATTTTTCACTTTTGCACCATCCACTAAGAAATGTACACAGTGAATATATCTTTTCGTTATTAAAAAAAAACAACTCATGCAAACAGGTATAATAATGTAGTCCATTTTTCTTTGCTCTCCTTCCTCCAACCAAAATCCTTCTCGATTGACAGTCTCTTTGAATAAAGTCTCTGCACGATCCATCCATTCCTCTACTCCTGATTCTTTAGAATCAGATACTTTAGTTCAATCTGACCACAGAGTCCTTGGCAATTCTCCAATACAGGAGCATTGGTGATCACAGCTTTCAGGCAGTCAAATGCCTGTTGAAAGTCCGCTGTCCATTGAATTTTTTTACACTTCTTCAGCAATTCCATCAGTGGAGTAATCACGACACAAAACTTTTGCACAGCTGTTCGATCAAATTCATTCATGTTAAGAGTTCGCATTATTTCCCTTCGCCTTGAGGGTATCGGAAATTCTGCAAGGAAAGTGATTTGGGCTTCTCCAAATTCACTTTCGGCTAGGTTCATCACCAAACCCGCCTCCTGAAGTCGATCGAAGAACTCCATACGATGTTTTAAATGTTCTTTTCATGTCTGGAAGTTGAAAATAAAAGCAGATTGTCCCACTTTCTCCATGCAATCCTTCAATGGTGGGATAAGAGTCCGTTATTGTAACTGCATTCACCTTTCAATAGTCCACACAAAACCATTGGGTACCGTCTGGTTTAGGTACCATCACTATGGGTGAGCTCCATTGTCTGCAACCCACTTCAATTATGCCATTTTTAAGCATACTCTCAATCTCTTTGTTAACCTGTGCCAATGTTAAGGGATTAAGTCGATTTGGATGTTGTTTGATAGGAACAGTATTTCTCACATCTACATCATGTATAGCCATTTTAGTACTTCCCAATTTATCTCTACAAACTTGCCCATGTGATATCAGGTCAGTTCGTTTTTCCTCTGGAAGGTAACTTAACAATTTATCCCAATTTTTAAGAACATCCTCATTTCCCAATTTAATTTGAGGTATGTCAAATTCACAGTCATCTGGATTTGGTTCGTCACTTTAAGTTAGAATCATTAAAACCTCCTTTTTCTCTCCTTCCCTTTCAAAGTACCTTTTAAATATATTCACATGACACACTCGGTGAGTCTTCCTTCTATCTGGTGTTTTTACCACATAATTCACTTCACTTAATTTCCTTTCAATCTGATACGGTCCACAAAACCTAGCTTTTAAAGGCTCCCCTACCACTGGTAACAGCACTAAAACTTTATCCCCACTGACAAAACTACGAACTTTGGATTTCTTGTCCGCTACGCGTTTCATCACACTTTGTGCAACTTGCAAATGTTGTCTAGCCAATTCACCTGCTCTATTTAATCGTTCCCTAAAATTTGACATGTAATCCAATAGTGTAATTTCCGATTTCTCACCCACTAATTTTTCCTCAATCAATTTAAGTGGTCCTCTTACCTCATGACCAAAAATTAGTTCAAAAGGACTAAATTTGGTAGACTCATTAGATGCATCCCTAATTGCAAACAATACGAATGGGATTCCTTTATCCCAATCCTCTGGATAATCTTGACAATACGCCCTCAACATTGTCTTTAATGTCTGATGCCACCTTTATAATGTTCCCTGCGATTCTGGACGGTACGCAGTTGATTTAAATTGTTTTATTCCTGAGCTATCCATAACTTCTTTGAATAACTTTGAAGTAAAATTCATTCTGTGATCCGATTGAATTTCTGTGGGTAGTCCATATCTACACGAATTCTTTACTTCAAGTAAAGAATTGAAGTAACTCCTCCACAATCCTTTTAGCTGTAATATTACGTACTGGAATGGCCTCTGGAAACCTAGTCGACACATCCATTACAGTCAAAAGATATTGATTCCCATTTTTTGTTTTCGGAAGCGATCCTACACAATCGATTAAGACCCTTGTAAAAGGTTCCTCAAATGCTGGAATGGGTATTAAGGGCACTGGTTTTATCAATGCTTGAAGTTTCCCTATCACTTGACATGTGTGACATGATTGACAAAATTTAACTACATCTTTATGTAGTCCAGGCCAATAAAAATGTTTCTGGATTTTTGCTTGAGTTTTGCTTATTCCCAAATGACCTCCCACTGGTACCTCATGTGCAACTCGCAACACCTCCTTTCTATATCCTACCGGCAATACTACTTGATGAACTTCTGCCCACTTTTCATCCGCCTGCACATGTACAGGATTCCATTTTTTCATCAAGGAATCATTTTTACGGTAATAACACTCTGGTATACTCTCAGATTCCTCTTCCGTATATGCTTTCTGATATTTCCATTTTATTTCTACCTCTTTCTGTTGTAACTCCACCAATTTTCCTGAACTAAAAATATCCGCCTCATCCTCCACCTGTTCTTGTTCTTTTTCAACCATCTGATCAAAAATCGTTTCTGATAATTGCACTTCAACTTCATCTTCACTCTTTGATTTCTCCTCTTGTCTTAATCTGTGACTTTGCGACCTTGTTACTGCACAATCCGGAAAAATCCCAGGATATTCGTCCTTCAACACTTCAGTTGACTGATTTTCCACTGGCTTATCAACCACAGTAGGCATCACTCCCACCTGCGATCCAGCTACATCATTACCCAAGATAAACTGTATTCCTGGACAATATAGTGTATCTGTTACTCCTACTACCACTTCACCACTCTTCACTGGACTTTCCAACCTTACCTTATATAATGGAATGCTACTCCTCTACCCCTGAATTCCACATATCACCACCTTTTCTGGCAACATTCTTCCCAAACTACATAATTTCTCATCTCTTACCATTAAAGATTGACTTGTCCCTGTATCTCTTAAAATTGTGACTTATTTACCTGCTCCTCCTGATACACATGAGTAAACTTTACCCACACAAGTAAATTATTTAAAGACACCTGGCACCTTCTTAACAATTACTTCTTGAACAGGCTGTACAATTGTTTGCACCTCCTTCGCTTTCCTTGGGCTTTTGTTTCCCACTCTAACAAATCCCACTGTCTTATCCTGTTTTGCCACATCAGCCTTCCCAGTGCTTTTCTTCAACCACCAACACTGTGACTTTACATGACCTAGTTTATTACAGTGAAAACATTTGAAACTTTTCATTTCTTTTCCACCCTCCTGGATTTATTTTTTAATCTGAGGTACACTCTCTTTATTGTTTCCCATCAGATCACCTTTACCTTTACCATTTGAATATTTCTCATGCCCCCAGTTTCTATCCCTCACCGGCTGAAACTGATGTCGGAAACTTTGATTTATGAACTAATTCATAATCATCTGCCGTTTCCGCTGCTAATCTCGCAGTTTTAACCCTCTGTTCTTCCACATGAGTTCTCACTACATCAGGAATTGAATTTTTAAACTCGTCCAAAAGTATAATTTCTCTGAGAGCTTCATACGTTTGGTCTATTTTCAAAGCCCTTATCCACCTATCAAAATTACTCTGAGCCTTTCAAACTCCATGTATGTTTGACCAAATTCTTTCCTTAAATTTCTAAACCTTTGTCTGTAAGCTTCAGGCACTAGCTCATATGCACTTAAGATGGATTTCTTCACCTCCTCATACGTTCCAGATACCTTCTCCGGTAGTGATGCAAACACTTCACCAGCTCTACCTACCAGCTTTGTTTGAATCAGTAACACCCACATGTCCTGTGGCCATTTCATTTGTCAAGCTACCTTCTCAGATGAAATGAAAAAGGCTTCCACTTCCTTCTCGTCAAACCTTGGCAATGCATGGACATATTTAAATAGATTCTCACCAAGCCTTCGACTATGACGCTCTTTCTCTCTATCCTCATCACTATCATCCAACTGTACGTTTCCCTTTACCAATTTTAACTGATTGTCATGTTTCATGGCCATTTTCTGAAGTTCAAACTCCCTCTCTTTATCTTTTTCCCTGACCTGTATCTCCCTTTCTTTTTCTCTTTGTTCTGATAGGGCTATTCTTTCTTTTCTCCTTTCTTCTCTCTCCTTTTCTTTTTCCTCTCTCTCTCTTTCACTTTCTTTTTCCTCTCTCTAACTTTCTCTTTCTTTTTCCTCTCTCTCTCTTTCTCTTTCTTTTTTCTCTCCCTCACTCTCTTATTCCAGCATTCTTTCTCATGTTCCATTTGTTTAATTTGCAACTGAATTTTTGCCATTTCCAATGAGTCAAACTCTATCTCAGGCAACTTTAAATGCTTAACCACCGCCATAATTGCCTCATCTTTTCGCATTTTGTCAGGTAATGTTAACTGCAACGTTCTTGCCAAATCTAACAGTCTGCTTTGCGTTTCTGACCGTAAGGTACTACATGTAACATTCTCCACCCCCAAAAACCTCTGAGTCTCTGAAAGAGCCATTGTTCACAACACTCTCCCCACTTAAACTAAACTACCACACCGGAAAAGCAACAATCCTTCACTGTCTTTAAGTTCACAAAAGCCAATCCAATAGATAGACTTTTATCCCCCTTGAGCCCCCAATTGTTATGGGCGAGGCGTTTTCAGAACCCCAAAACGTATCATGGAGTTCAACCAACCTCTCCCTTTAATGTATTTGTTGCTTTTTCTAGCACACGGCTTTTTCCCGAGGTGGGGGATTACAATTATGGACACGTGGGTTTTTAAACACAAAACACTGTTTATTCCATGAACTCAACTTAACATCTTAAATAAACATTGGATCTCTTAACACCCCTTACTTCAAAGATAACACCGAAACTATTGCAACAGTAAATAATTCCTTAAAATGTTCCTTCAAACATCCAAAAGGCTTCAAAACAGTAACACACCAGTCACAGGTAATATATATTTTCTGTTTTATGGCGGAGATATATATGCATGCTTGACTTCAGCTCCAGCACCTTGCTTTCTTCCTGCAAACTCTCTGCAAACACACAGACACACCCGAGCTGCTTTCTCAAACCTGGCTTTCTCCCTTCAAGCAGATCACAGCAAACCAGAACTTCTCAAGCTGCTGTCTCAAACTGGCTTCCTACTTTTAAACTGCTCTCAGCAAAACCAGCCGGGAACTTTTTAACTGAAACTTCAAAATGGCTGAACTGAGCTGAGCTCCACCCACTCTATTAAATCACTGTTTTCTTAAAGGTACATTGCTTAAACATCCAGTTCTTAAAGGTACTCTCATATGACACGACAAATTGGATGGTAGCTAATATAACCTCGCTATTGAAGAAGGGATGTAGAGAGAAAACAGGTCAGCACGGTAGCATTGTGGATAGCACAATTGCTTCACAGCTCCAGGGTGCCAGGTTCGTTTCCGGCTTGGGTCACTGTCTGTGCGGAGTCTGCACATCCTCCCCGTGTGTATGTGGGTTTCCTCCGGGTGCTCCGGTTTCCTCCCACAGTCCAAAGATGTGCAGGTTAGGTGGATTGGCCATGATAAATTGCCCTTAGTGTCCAAAATTGCCCTTTGTGTTGGGGGGGGTTACTCGGTTATGGGATAGGGTGGAGGTGTTTACCTTGGGTAGGGTGCTCTTTCCAAGAGCCGGTGCAGAAATAATGGGCCGAATGGCCTCCTTCTGCACTGTAAATTCTATGATAAACCAGACCAGTGAGCCTAACATCGGTAAGAGGAAAGTTGCAATAGTCCATTATCAAGGATTTCATAGCACAGCATTTGAAAAGCAGTGATATAATCCAACAAAGTCAGCATGGATTTATGAAAGGAAAATCATGCTTGTCAAATCTACTGGAATTCTTTCAAGATCCTTATGGGCAGCACGGTAGCATAAGTGGCTTCACAGCGCCAGGGTCCCAGGTTCGATTCCCCGCTGGGTCACTGTCTGTGCGGAGTCTGCATGTTCATGTTCTCCCCGTGACTGCGTGGGTTTCCTCCGGGTGCTCCGGTTTTCTCCCAAAGTCCAAAGATGTGCAGGTTAGGTGGATTGGCAATGCTAAATTGCCCTTAGTGTCCAAAAGGTGAGGAGGGGTTCTTGGGTTACAGGGATAGGGTGGAAGTGAGGGCTTAAGTGGGTTGGTGCAGACTCGATGGGCCAAATGGCCTCCTTCTGCATTGTATGTTTTATGTAACTGGCACAGTTGATCAGGGAGAACCAGTGGATGTGATTTATTTAAAGTTTCAGAAGGATTTCTACAAGGTCTCAAATAATAGCAGATTACTAAGTCAAGTTAAAGAGTCTAGGAGTATGAGTATTGTCTTGAGATGAATAGAAAGGTAGTTAGCAGACAGGAAGCAAAAAGTTGGAATAAATTGGTCCTTTTCCGATTGGCAGGCAGTGACTAGTGGGGTACCGCAGGGATCGGTGCTAGGACCCCAACTGTTCACAGTATATTAATGATTAGGACGAGGGAACTAAATGAATTATCTCCAAATATGTAGATGATACAAAGTTGGGTGGGAGGGTGAGGTGTGAGAAGGATGGACAGATGCTTCAGTGAGTTTTGGACAGGCTGAGTGAGTGGATAGCAGATACAATATAATGTGGATAAATGTGAGGTTATATGCTTCGGTAGCAAAAATAGGAGGACAGATTATTATTTGAATGGGTGTAAATTGAGAGAGGTGGACACTCAGCAAGCCCTTGGGTGTCTCGTGCCTCAGTCACTGAAAGTAAGCTCACAGGTACAGCAGCCAGTAAAGAAGGCAAAATATATGTTGACCTTCAAGCGAGAGGATTTGAGTATAGGAATAGGGATAATTTACTGCAGTTGTATTGGGCATTGGTGAGGCCACACCTGGAGTATTATGTGCAGTTTTGGTGTCCTTTATCTGAGGAAGGATGTTCTTGCTATGGAGGGAGTCCAACAAAGCTTTACCAGGCTGATTCCTGGGGTGGCGGGACTGTCATATGAAGAGAGACTAAGTTGGTTAAAATTATAATCATTGGAGTTTAGAAGATTGAGAAACTTTACAGGATTAGATCGGGTAGATTCAGAAAGCATATTCCCGATGGTGGGGGAGTCCCAAAGTAGTGGTCATAGTTTGAGGATAAGGGATAAACCTTTTAGGACTGAAGTGAGGAAAATGTCTTCAGTTGGAGAGTGGTGAATCTTGTGTAACTTCAAGAAGGTATTAGATATGCTCCTGGGACTAAAGGGATCAAGGGACATTCGGGGAAGGCAGGATCCGGGTATCGAACTTGATGGTCAGCCATATAATAATGAATGACTGAACAGGGCCGAATGGCTGAATGGCCTCCTCCTGCTTCTATTTTCCATGTATGTTTTGCCCCTGCCACGCCTTCCCCGCTGATGAAAAATAATGGTGAACTTCTCAAGAACGTGGACCATTTTCTGTATCTTGTGAGCCTCCTCTCAATGAAGGCAGACATAGATGATAAAATTCTTTATTGGCTCCTATGTGCCATCTCAGCCTTCAGCCGACTGAGGAAAATAATATTTTCTTTATTCTTCCATAGGATGTGGGTATCACTGGCAATGCCAGCACTTTTTGCCCATCCCATTGCCCTTGAACGAGAGGTTTGTTCGGCTCATTTCAAAAGGCAGTTAAAAGTTAAGCACATTGCGCTGAGTTCCAGTGGCGGCATGTGGAGGGGACGTCGCACATTGGGTGGCTCCTGTCTGAGGTGTATATTTTGGAATTTTAATGTCCAGTCTTGGGGGCAATTTGTGAATGATTAGGTGTAAGAAGCTATAAAGAATGCAAAAAATGTCTAAGAATCAAAGGAAAATAGCAGTGAAGAAGGGAGAGACTGAGGGCTCACCGTCCAGTGAGTGGACCAGCCCATGGGCTGACAAGATGGTGGAGGCTGGGTTGCTGGGTGGGACCGCACTGCTTACGACAGAGAAGATGACTGAGATGATGTCTTTGGAGTTGGAGAAGCAGTTTACGAAACATGTGGAGGTGCTGAGAAAGGAGATAGCGGTGGCATTGAAGGCGTTGGGGGAGGAGGCAATTGCCCCGGTGAGGGTGGCTGTGGCGAAAACATCGGCCGAGGTGAGGGGGCAGAGTGAGAAGATGAAGGGAGTGGAGGAGGCCATCTTGCAGCACAGCGATCAGCTCACCTTGATGGGGGATGAGCTGTGGAGGGTGGTTGAGGCCAATAAGAGGCTGCGAGCAAAGTTGGAGGACTTGGAGAACCGCTCGAGGCAGCAAAATTTAAGGATTTTGGGCCTGCCCAAGGGGGTGGAGGGCCCGAGACCGATGGAGTACTTTACCAAGATTTGGCGGAGCTGATGGGGGAGGGAGAGGAACCCTCTCTGTATGAACTGGACCGAGCTCATCGGCCGCTGAGGCCTAAGCCGCAGTTGAACGAGCCGCCAAGGGCAGTGACCATCTGTTTTCACAGGTTCCACACAAAGGAGAAGGACTTGAACTGGGCAAAACAGAAGCGGGGGGTGCAGTGGGCTGGTGCTGGTGTTCGCATTTATCAGGACTTGATGGTGGAACTGGCAAAGAGGCGAGTGACTTATGGCCGAGTGAAGACGGCATTGTACAACAGTGGGGTGCGGTTTATGTGGTGTATCCAGTGAAGCTGAGGGTGACCTGCAACTCTAGAGACTTTTATTTTGAGACGGTGGAGGCGGCTGAGGCATTTGTGAAGGAAAAGGTCTTGGGGCAGAAGTGAAGAATGGGATGGAAGAGGTGATGTGGACTGTGGAAGGGGAGTTGCGAAAATATATAGATGTAGTTTTGACTTATGTTTTTACTTCATGCTGTTACAGAGGTTAGGTTTTGATGCACTATAAATTACGACGAGACGAGAGTAGAGAGTAATCGAGGCTTTAGTAAGCAGAGATGTGTTGCCTCCTGCAGCTGCTGCCGAAATGGCTGCAGCTCGGTGAGCACACACATTTATACTCCGCTTACTGGGTGGAGCCAGTAGGCAGGGATCTACCCCTGTACCTGTAGTACAGGAGCCTTACCGTATTACCTCTCATATATGTAATATATACAAACAGTGGTGACTACCACAATCACCGCCTGTTAAAAAGAGTCCAGCGGGGTTGGTGGAAAAACTATTTACATGTATGTGAGCATTTTTAAAGTGTACAGTTTGGGGAAAGTTCACAAATTTAGCCGGTCGGGTGCCTTGATCCTCCGTTGTGAGCGTCGCAGTCCCGGTGGCGATGCAGGCGCCGGCTTGGTTGCTGGTGATTTCGGGAGCGTGTAGTCCTCATCTTCATCCCCGGGTGGGACCAAGGGGAGGACGGATCGTCCTGTAGCGGGGGCTGTAGTGAGGTGTGCTGGGGGAAGGATGGGTGGCACCGGGGCAGTGGGGGGGGGGGTGAACCAGCTGGTGCCAGGTCCCTGAGGGAGACTTGGCGGCCGTCGGGGTACGCCTGCGGTAGCTGTACCCTCTTGACCAACGGGTCTGCCTTGTGGAGCCGCACGTGCTTGCGGAGGAGAACGGGTCCTGGAGCTGCCAGCCACGTTGGGAGCAAAACCCCGGAGGTGGACTTCCTAAGGAAGGCAAGGAGATGTTCATGGGAGGTTGCATTAGTTGCTGTGCAAAGTAGCGATCGGATGGAGTGGAGGGCTTCGGGGAGGACCTCCTGCCAGCGGGAGACCGGGAGATTTTTAGACCATAGGACCGTCCCGTTCTCCCTCTCCACCTGCCCGTTTCCCTGGGGGTTGTAGCTGTCGTCCTGCTTGAGGCAATGCCCTTGCTGAGCAGGAATTGACGCAGCTCATAAAGGAGGATCCCCGGTCGCTCTGGACGTAAGCGGGGAAACCGAACAGAGTGAAGATGCTATTGAGGGCTTTGATGACTGTGGCAGATGTCATATTGGGGCATGGGATGGCGAAGGGGAATCTGGAGTATTCATCGATCATGTTAAGGAAGTACGTGTTTCGGTTGGAGGAGGGAGGGGCCCTTTGAAATCCATGCTGAGGCGTTCAAAGGGACCGGAGGTCTTCACCAGGTGCGCACGGTCCGGCCGGTAGAATTGCGGTTTGCACTCCGCACAGACCTGGCAGTCTTTGGTGACCACCCTGACTTCCTCAATGGAGTAATGTAGGGTGCGGGCCTTTATGAAGTGAAAGGACCGGGTGACCCCTGGGTGACAGAGACTATTGTGTAGGGCCCGGAGTCGGTCACTTGTGCGCTGGCACATGTACCTCGGGATAGGGCATCGGGGGCCTCGTTGAGCTTACCGGGGCGATACAAAATTTCGTAATTGTAGGTGGAGAGCTCGATCCTCCACCTCAAGATTTAATCATTTTTGATCTTGCCCCGCTGTGTGTCATTGAACATGAAGGCAACCGACCGCTGGTCAGTGAGGAGAGTGAATCTCCTGCCGGCCAGGTAATGCCTCCAATGCCGCACAGCTTCAACGATGGCTTGGGCCTCCTTTTCGACGGAGGAGTGCCGAATTTCGGAGGCGTGGAGGGTGCGGGAAAAGAATGCCTGCCTGCCTGGTTGAGGGTGGCGGCCAGATGCATCGCTCTCGACTTGAAAGTGGAGGGTCTCGTCGACCACGTGCATCGCGGCATTGGCGATGTCGGCCTTGATACAGTTGAAGGCCTGGTGAGCCTCGGCTGTCAGGGGAAAACTGTGGAGTGAATGAATGGGCGGGCCTTGTCCGCATAGTTAGGGACCCACTGGGCATAGTATGAGAAGAACCCCAGGCATCGTTTGAGGGCCTTGGGGCAGTGGGGGAGGGGGCGCATGCGGTCGGGGTCGAGCCCTAGAACTTCATTTTGCACCACATAGCCAAGGATGGCTAAGCGGTTGGTGCTGAACACGCGCTTCTTCTTGTTATACGTAAGGTTCAGGAGTTTGGCGGTGTGGAGAAAGGTTGGCATCGTGGTCCTGCTGATCATGGCCGCAGATGGTGATGTTATCCAGGTATGGGAAGGTGGCCCGCAGTCCGTACCAGTCAACCATTCGGTCCAACTCCAGTTGGAAGACCGAGACCACATTAGTGACGCCGAAGGGAACCCTAAGGAAGTGGTAAAGGCGGCCGTCTGCTTTGAACGCAGCATATTGGCAGTCTGCCTTGCGAATGGGGATCTGGTGGTAGACAGATTTCAGGTCCACTGTAGAGAAGACCCGATACTGTGCAATCTGATTGATCATATCAGATATGCGTGCGAGGGGGTACGCGTTGAGCTGCGTGTACCGATTGATGGTCTGACTGTAGTCAATGACTGTGTTTCTCCGCAGTCTTTACAACTACCACTTGGGCTCTCCAGGGGCTGTTGCTGGCCTCGATGATGCCTTCCCGCAGTAGCCGCTGGACCTCCGACCTGATGAAGGTCCTATCCTGGGCACTGTACCATCTGCTCCTGGCGGCAATGGGTTTGCAATCCGGGGTGAGGTTTGGTGTGTCAACCTTAAGGGTCGTGAGACCGCAGACAGTGAGGGGTGGTAGGGTCTCGCCGAATTTCAGAGTTAGACTTTGGAGGTTGCACTGGAAGTCCAGGCCCAGTAGCAAGGCAGCGCAGAGGTTGGAGAGGATGTAGAGCCGGAAGTTGCTGAACTCTACGCCCTGGACGGTGAGGGTGGCGATGCAGTACCCCCGGATCTCCGCGGAGTGGGATCCGGACCCCAGGGAGATTCGTTGGGTAATGGGGTGCACCGCGAGGGATCAGCGCCTTACCGTAGAGGGGTGGATAAAGCTCTCCGTGCTCCCGGAGTCGAGAAGGCAAGGTGTCTTGTGGCCATCAACTTTCACCGTTGTTGTCGCGGTTGCGAGGTTGTGTAGCTGGGACTGGTCGAGCGTGATGGAGGTGAGCTGCGGCTGGTGTTGGTGGGCCCCGGGCTGGTCGGCGGTGGTTGCGGGCGATGAGCGGCCCGATGAGGTGCCCGATGAGCAGGGGTCCTGAGGCGCCGTCCAAAATGGCGCCGAAGATGGCGGCGCTCATGGGGCGCACATGGCAGGCGGCGTTAAAGATGGTGGTGCCCACGGGCCGCACGAGGTCTGATGGGGAGAAGATGGCGGTGCCCACGGGCCGCACATGGGTTGCGGGGACGAAAATGGCGGCGCCCAAGGGTTGCACGTGGGGGGTGCAGGAACAATGGGCCTGGTTTCTGCGGCGATCAACCGGGCCTGACACACAGCAGCAAAATGTCCCTTCTTATCGCAGGCCTTGCAGATTGCGCTCCGCGCCGGGCAGCGTTGCCAGGGGTGCTTTGTTCCCCCGCAGAAATAGCACTTGGGCCCCCCGGGGTTGTTTGGCTGCTGCATGGCGCAGGCTTGGGGTTGGCTGGGAGCGGTCACCGGTGGGGTCCACGATGTCCAGGAGGGGGGCGCCGTGCGGTCAGGGGGGTATGCTTGTACATTATGGGAGGCTACCATTAGTGAGTTTGCGAGTTTCTTGGTCGTCGCGAGTCACTGGCCTATGTACGCCGACCCTAAGCCCGTAACGAAAGCGTCCCTGATTAGGAGTTCGGTATGTTCAACGGCCGGGACTGCCTGGCAATCGCAGTTCCTTGCCAGGGCATGCAGGACATGCCAGAAATCTTCCAATGACTCACCGGGGAGTTGTTACCGTGTGGAGTTTGTTGATTGGCCGGGTATAGCTCTCTTTCAGAAGCGCCATGGCGCTTGTTGGTTGGTTGCGTCCCGGATAAGGGGAAAAATATCGGAGCTCAACCATGTGTACAGGATCTGGAGTTTCTGTGCTTCTGAGGGTTGTTCTGTCGCTGATCCAATGTAGGCTTCAAAGCAAGCTAACCAGTGGTCGAAGGCCGGCGTGGCGTTGTCTGCTTGAGGGTGCAGCTGCAGGCAATCTGACTTGATGCGTAGGTCCATCGCTGTAAAATCTCTGCTTAATAAATTGATGCACTATCAATTATGATGGGACGAGAGTAGAGAGTAATCGAGGCTTTATTAACCAGAGATGTCTAGCCTCCTGCAGTTGTGCAGAAATGGCTGCAGCTCGGTGAGCACACACATTTGGGGCAGCACGGTAGCCTTGTGGATAGCACAATTGCTTCACAGCTCCAGGGTCCCAGGTTCGATTCCAGCTTGGGTCACTGTCTGTGCGGAGTCTGCACATCCTCCCCGTGTGTGCGTGGGTTTCCTCCGGGTGCTCCGGTTTCCTCCCACAGTCCAAAGATGTGCAGGTTAGGTGGATTGGCCATGATAAATTGCCCTTAGTGTCCAAAATTGCCCTTAGTGTTGGGTGGGGTTACTGGGTTATGGGGATAGGGTGGAGGTGTGTACTTTGGGTAGGGTGCTCTTTCCAAGAGCCGGTGCAGACTCGATGGGCCGAATGGCCTCCTTCTGCACTGTAAATTCTATGATTCTATGATTCTATGATTTATACTCCGCCTACTGGGCGGAGCCAGCAGGCAGGGATCTACCCCCGTATCTGTAGTACAGGAGCCTTACCATATTACTTCTCATATACGTAATATATACAAACAGTGGTGACTACCACAAGTTTTTCTTTGTGGTGACGTTCTTTTTCTGAGATGTGTATGTTTGATTGTTTTTCCTGGGACTGGGTGGGGGGGGGGCGGGGATGGAAGGCCTGAGCAGAGGCCCCTGCACTGGCAAACTTAAGTCAGCTAGTGAACGGAGGTGTGGTGGGAGGAGGAGCTGTGGACGTTGGAGCCTGGCGAGCAGGTTTCAATGGGCCGAGGAGGTGTGAAAAGGTCGGGGGTGGTGATCGATACTGGGTGAGGTTTTTTCAAGAGGATGTGCAAGGGGGCATTATGGGGGGGGGGGGTCAATGGTAACAATGGGTGGGGGAGGGTCAGGCCTAGCGGGTAGGGCCAGGGGTTATGATGGTGGTGGATAGGAAGGAGTGGGGGGGGGGGGGAAAGAGATCCCATGTTAGGATAGTAACGTGGAACATGAGGGGGTTGGGAGGTCCAGTGAACATGTCGATATGCTTGAAGGCTCGCTTGAGGGTGAAAGATCAGGTGACTCTTAGGAAGGGCTGGGTTAGACAGGTGTTTCACTTGGGTTTTGATAGCAGGGCACGGAGGGGTTGCAGTCCTGGTCAGGAAAAGAGTGAGGTTCCAAATGGAGAAAAGGGTGTCAGATCAGGGAGGTAGGCATGTGATAGTGACAGGGGCATTGGGGGGAAGGGCGAAGGCGTTGACTGGATTAATGGTGGAAATGGGAGGAGTGGTCCCTTGGAGGTTTTTGCACCCGGGGGAGCGGGAGTATTCGCTTTTCTCTTCGGTTCATAAGGTCTATTTGCGGATAGATTTTCTTTGTAGTGGCAAAAGCGCTGTTGGCCAGGGCCAAGGGGTCGGAATGTTCAACAATTGCTGTATCGGATCATGCACGGCATTGGGTGGACATGGTATTGGAGAAGGGAGCATTGTCGAGCCCGGGATGGAGATTAGATGTGGGGCTGTCGGGGGACCGAGGGTTTTGTGATAAGATTGCGAAAGTAATTGAGGAATACGTGGCGTTTAATTGTACGGGGGAAGTTTTGCAGGCTTTGGAAGCTTTGAAGGCAGTGGTGAGGGGGGTGGTGATATCGTTCAAGGCAAAGGTCGATAAGGAGGAGGGGGTGGTGCAGCAACTTCAGAGGGAGGCAGCGGCGAGGGAAATTATTCAGGTACGGGATAGGGAAGGGAAGTTGGTGATGGCTTTGGACCAGATTCATAGGGTGTTTGAGGAGTTTTATGAGACGTTCTATAGGTTGGAACCACCGTGGGAGGATCTGAGATGCAGGAATTTCTGGAAGGTTTAGAATATCTGAGGCTGGAGGAGGATAGGGCCACATTGGAGGGGGCAATAGGAGAACAGGAGATAAAGGATGCGATTGGGCAGATGCAGTCGGGGAAGGTAGCAGGGCCGGATAGGTTTCGGGTGGAGTACCTTAAGAAATTTAGGGATAAGTTGGCACTGCTGTTGATGGGGATATTTGAGGAGCTGATAGGGAAGGGGGTGTTGCCACAGACTTTGAGGTAGGCATCGATCTCCTTGTTGCGCAAGAAGAATAAGGATCCGACAGAGTGTGGTCGCTTAGGCCCATATCACTTTGAATGTAGATACAAATGTGTTGGCGAAGGTGTTGGCGTGTAAGGTTGGAGGAGTGCCTCCCGAGGAGGAAGATGAGACAAGGTTTGTGAAAGGGAGGCAGCGCGTTTCGAACATTAGGAGTGTTTTGAATGTAGTTATGGCACCGGTGGAGTGGAGGGAGACAGAGGTAGTGGTGGCGTTAGACGCTGAGAAGGCGTTTGACCAGGTAGAGTGGGGGTATTTGATGGCGGTTTTGGAACAATTTGGGATTGGGCTGCGATTTGTGGAATGGGTAGGATTACTATACAGGGAGCCAAGAGCGAGTGTCTGCACAAATAGTATGAATTCTGGGTATTTTGCTCTGCACTGAGGGACCAGGCAGGGATGTCCTATGTCCCCCCTGTTGTTTGCGCTTGCGATTAAGCCTTTGGCCATCACGTTGAGGAGTTCGGGGTGTGGAGGGGGATAGTGCAGGTGGTGTGGTGGAGCATAGGGTATCTTTGTACACAGACGACTTGCTATTGTATGTGTCGGAACCGAGCGCATCGATGGGTGGTATACGAGAGCTACTTCGAGTATTTGGGTCTTTTTCGGGGTATGAGCTAAATTTGGACAGAAGCAAATATTTTGTGGTGTCCCAACTGAGGGTGGGGGCAGGGGTTGGAGGGCTGCCATTCCGTAGGGCAGTGACCCGCTTTAGATATCTGGGGGTGCAGGTGACATGAGATTGGGGTATAATATTACTAGTTTGGTGGGGAGGTTGAAAGAGGAATTCGCAAGGTCTTCCTCTGTCGCTGGCAGGTCGGGAACAGGCAATTAAAATGAATGTGTTGCCACAGTTTTTGTACATGTTTCAGTGCCTGCCGAACTTTTTGCCAAAGACATTGGGCGCGATTCTCCACTCCCGCGCCGGTTGGGAGAATCGCCTGGGTCTCCAAAATTTCCCGCGATGCCGTCCGACGCCGTCCCGCGATTCTCCCAAGCGGCGAGAACGGCCCCGTCGAGTTCCGCGCTGCACAGGCCGGAGAATCGCCCGAGACACCCAAAATGGCGATTCTCAGCCACCCCCGCTATTCTCAGGCCCGGATCCCTGCTGGCTGACGCTGAGCAGGGAGGAGGTGAGCGGACTGTTCCGCAGCTCCTGGAGACCGGGTCGGCTTCCCCGAGAAGGCTGCGGCCAAAGTGGGGGTGTGGGAGAGTGTGCAGGTGGGGGTGGGGGGGGGGGGGGAGGGAGAGTGTGCAGGTGGGAGGGGGGATGAGGGAGCGGCGTGCAGGTGGGAGGGGGGTGAAGGAGAATGTGGCTGGTATCGTCCATCCTCGGATGCCACATGTCAGCCGCCCTGATATGGCAGGACGGTGATGAGGACACGGCCGCAGGTTGCGTGTGGCTGATGGGCACAGGCGAGTGGCACACTGGTGAGCAGTACCGTGTGAACTGACCGTTGGGCGCAGACAGTGACCAGGTGTTAGGCTGGCTGTGTGTCTGCAGCGCGACCAGGCCACCGGGACACACAGGGATCCCATGCAACCCGGCTGGCGAGGTGTGGAAGAACCTCGGTGTAACATGTCGTTTCTCTGCCCCCCACCACCCTCCTGCAGGTCACCATGTATGCCAACCAGACAGCGATGTTCACTGCCGTGGTTGGAGCCGCAGCTCTGGAGTTTGCCATCCGGCAGCGTAGAGTCACATGGCCCAGAGTGGCTGCAGATGCAGCGGTTGCCGGTGCAGCAGAGGGGATGGCTGTGGAGTGGCCCGTCATCGACGCGCAGGCCGCAGGTGCTCAGGACCCGAATGTACAGGAGGATGCTGAGGGGAAAATTGACCGCCAGACGGCGAGGAATGCAGAGGAAGTGCTTGGGGAGGAGGAGGAGGAGCAGGTGGAGCAGGAGGATTCACTGATGGTGGTGCCAGGGCGCCACAGGCGTCCAGCAAGGCCGAGGGTGTACCGCAACAGAATGTTGTTCGAGGCCCTAACGGACATCACATGCAGGAGGAGACTACGGTTCAGCAGGGAGACGGTCGCACATATATGCCAGCTCATGACGCACCTCGCACCACGTGGAATGGGAGGCGGACACGCGATACCAGTCTCCGTCAAGGTGACGGTGGCCCTAAACCTTTATGCGACCGGTT